>NC_041380.1:350215929-350250090 GCF_002162155.2 Triticum dicoccoides
TATGCTCTCGGCCCACTAGTCCGGTCCACGTCACATAGCCCGAACGCCTGTGGACACCCTAATCCATGATTCCCTCAGTAGCCCCTGAACTAGGCTTCAATGACGATGTGTCCGGTGCACAGATTGTCTTTGGCATTGCAAGGCGGGTTCCTCCTCTGAATACTCCAAAGTAGTTGATCAAAAGAACTATATCCGGCTCTGTACAATAGTTAAAACCCTGGACCACGAAGGAAAAATACTCCAAACAAAAATTAGGTTATGTCTTCTGACAACTTTTTCAGCGAGGCATTGTGTTTCAGCCTTATTATTATTTTGAACCATTTTCCAGCTTCCCGCTTCGCGTTTCGAGACGCGGTATTCATTGACACGTCTTGTCAAAGCAGAGATCATGTCCCCTTATTGCGGGATTCTCATAAATACGGATTTGGGTAACCCAAGCATACCACTCGCATGACTCCTGGGGAATAGACGAGTTTTAAGGCTTCGTGGGGGGATGTTCGACGTTCACTACCTTTATAAGAAGATAATGATCCACCTTTTTACCCCACGCCTTCTTCTTCCTCAACCCGTCTACTCTCGAGCTCCAGCGCCCAAGCTTCAATCCTTTCCGTCCCCAGCAAATGCTTTCAACCATGTCCGGATCTGGAGCGCAGGGCAAGTGGATGGCCTCCTCCGTCACAGAGGAGCACATCAAAGAACTCCGGAAAGCGGGGTATTTAGCCAAGGAAATCGCCCGTCGGCTTCCTGCCAAAAAGCAGATCATTCCCATGCCAAAGCCTAATGAGAGGGTAGTATTCATTCCCCAATTTCTTCGTGGGCTAGGGTCTCCTCTTCACCCTTTCGTCCGTGAACTCATGTACTATTACGGGCTAGATTTCCATGATCTAGCCCCAAATTCATTCCTCAACATCTCGGCGTTCATCGTCGTGTGTGAGGCATTCCTCTGCATACCCCCCCCCACTTCGGCCTATGGCTAAAGGTCTTCAATGTGAAGCCGAAGGTGGTCGAGGGTCAAGACACGGAGTGCAGCGGCGCCATGGTGAGCAAGCTCCCTAACGTCACCTGGCCCAAGGGGACCTTCGTGGAGACCTTGAAGGAGTGGCAACAGGAGTGGTTCTAGATTATGGAACCTCGTGACGCCTCATGGGCCGCCACTCCTAAGTTCAAACCAGATCCACCAATGCCGCTCATCATGGCTCAAGAAGGGCCTAGATTGGGCGTCATCCGATGAGGTGATGACGCTGCAAAAGCGCGTCAAGAGCATGGTGGACAAGAACACCAGCCTTGCCAGCGTGATCCAGGTGATGCTGTTTCACCGGATTCTCCCCTGCCAACGCTGGACTCTCCATATGTGGGAGTTTGATCAGGCAAGTCCCCGTACCTTACAACGATTTTTCGGCATGAAGCGGGAAGATATATGGAAGCTGCTTTTTAAGACCTAAAAGACATGGCCGCCGACGACCGAAGACCACGGCCACGACTACGCTCATCCAGCCACTCCAGTGAGTTTTTTAGTGCTCTAATCATGTCCTTGATCCACAGATCCAATGAGTAAGTTTAAACCTTCCTCTTGTCCCCCAGGGCTGGACGAAGAAGGAAGAGCGGATCAAGTGTCCGCCTCCCCTGCCCGAAGACCCAGCTATTCCTCTTCTGACGAAGATGCTGGTTCTGGCGCCATACCAGGCACCGGAAAAGAAGGCCAAGGAGAAGCGCATGGAGGTCCGGAGTGGCCTTCGCCGAAAAGGTTCTTCGGACATATCATCCGAAGACACCAAAGCTCTCTCCTGCCATGATGAAGACGAGGAGGAAGAGGAGGAGCACAATTCTCCCCCCCAAGGGGGGGAGAAGAAAAGGGGAGCTTCCGCGGATCTAGAGGTGGAAGCATACAAGAAGGGGAAACTCTCCCTTTCAGACGATTTGGAATCGGATGCCGAAGCCATCCCCGAATGGAACCCCAGGCTGAAGCCTTCGGCCGAATCGTAAGTATTTAAGGATAATGTATGTATCCAGCTTTATGCCTTGTGATCCTAACACACAGAATCATGTATTGTAGTCCGGCTCGTGATCTCCCCTGGCAATCATCGTCTTCTGGGAATTCGTTGGGTTCACACATGATGGAGAGAGAGTCGCCTCCGCCGGCATCCCCACCTACTACTACGGACAACACCGAAGTGTTGTCCCAAGGGACCTTTCCAGGCCATGGAGAGGTGCAGGAAGCCGTCAAGGCGGAGTCAGAGGGTAATACCTCTGCTGCTGAAAACATGGGGGAACCGACCCCCATGGAGGCCGGCGATGGGGGACATGCTCAATTCAGCCCCCAACCGAATATCATTCCAGAGGCCGATACGGCTCCGAAATCAGGCAGGAAGCCTCCTTCGAAAGAAGGGGGTGCGTCGACTCCACCCGCGACCTCTGTCAATCCGGAGGCGCCGCACACTCTGATGGAAGCGCTTCAGAGCGCCTCCATTGTTGAGGAACATCATGCCCTTATGGGTATGGTGGTTGAAAAGGTTCGGTCCACTAAAAGGGGATTGAACGAGGCCTATACTAGCCTTCTAACAGGCTTTGAGGTACATGGTTTAAATAAACAAAATGCCTGTGTATAGTTAGTAGCCCCTGCGACTCTGTTCGGTGTTCGCGGAGAAAAGCCGAACAGAGGATCGAATATTTCGCAGGAGATGACCATATATGTCTATTTGAATAAACATGCTTTGAAGTTAGCGGCCACTGCTCATTCCGCCGAGATATACGAACTAAAGCGGAAGCTGGAGCGGGCCGATGAAAAGCTCATTCGTACCAACAAACAGTTGGAGGAGAAGCAAGGTATGTGATACTTGTTCGCATCTGAAATGATATGACTTGCTGGTTCATTATCTTGCTGAGTTTTCTGATTATGCTTTATAGTTGGCGCATCTGAGGTCGAGGCCCTAAAGAATGCTTTGGCCGAGGCCAAGAAGGAGGTGGATGGGGAATGAGCCGCCCGCCAGAAGCATGAATTGCGGGTGGAGGAAGTCCAGCAAGAGCTCCGGGCTGCCATAAACAAATGTGAGTCCTTGGAGCGCAAGATTACGGATCAAGATGCCGAACTTGCTAAGGCCCTCCAAAGTGCGCAAGAGGCCCGGGTTGAAGCCCAAGGCGCCTGCCGGGAGATTCAAGAGGCCAAGAAGATTGCGGTGGGTATGGCCTTTTTCATGCAGAGCAAATTTGTGAGGAGAAGGTACCTCTTACTGACCCGGGTTTGGAGTTCTCCAGGAGCGTTTGCGGATCTGCCCTGGAGTATTGCTGATGCTGCGGAGTTCTTCCGAGCCAAAGAGAGGAGCTCGACGGAGAAGCTATTTTGGTCGCAGTACCATGCGCCAGAGCATCTGGTGCCCCTCAACGATGAGCTGAAACAGTTGACCGAACTGCATAGAGTGGCCGGATTAGCTATGAGGGATATTATAATCTGTCTCTGGCCTGCCGAGCCCAAACCCGTCAGTTACTTCGGGCTCGTGAAGCGGCTTGTCAGTGCCTGCCCCTGGCTGGATGCCATAAAGTGGTCGGTATGTATCAACTGTCGAAGATTTAACCGACATGTTGGACTACGCCTCCAAAGACATCGACGGCATGGACGATGATGCCGGAGACGAACAAGGCCAAGACCCTCCGTTTATCGGATGTTGGACGATCACCTCCACATACGACGTGTACATGGTAGACACACCCAAAGAGGATGACGATGACGACAAGAAAGATCCGGTTGAGGACAAGCCTGCTGAAGCACCTCCAAAGCGTCGACATCAGCGGCGCCGCTCAAAATCGCGCCGCGAAAAATACAGCAATACCGGCACCAAAGATAATAACACTCCGGGGAATGCCGAAGACCCCGATGCCCCTGTCGAGCCAACATCCGAACAGGACAATTGGGAGGATGGGCAAGTTAACCGAAGATCCTGTCGGGAATGAGGACTCGGAGGATAGTAACTACCTACCGATCTCTGAAGAGGATGTGAGCCTCGGTAACGAAGAGTTCATTGTGCTAGAGGAACCCCTCGAACAAGAGCGCTTTAAGCGCCGGCTAATCGCCACTACGAGAAGCCTAAAAAAGAAGCAACAGCAACTCCAAGCTGATCAGGATATGCTCAATGACAGATGGACTAAAGTCCTAGCAACCAAGGAATATGGCCTCGAGTGCCTAACCAAGAGCTACCCGAAGCGCAAGTTGCTACCACAATTCGACGACGAGGCTCTTGAGCCAATACCACCAAAGTATAAACCCGCCGACGAGCCTGACTGGCCACCATGTGGACGGAACAGACCGGCCACTTACGCCGAACACCAGCCCACGCCACCTCACCATCAAGGCAGGGAGGCAGCGGCCACGGGCTATACCTATGACCTACTAAAGGACCTGGATAATAGAGCCGGTTAGACAAGATCAATCTATGGGTCAAGGGGGTGTGCTCCAACGCGAGAGGACGGCCATCAGGCCTGGCGCGACAGGCACAACCACACCCCGGCTGAAAACCGCATTCGGACTTCCTCCGAATTGCGCCGCGACATCGCCCGATACAGAGGCGCTGCACACACCTTATGCTTCACCGATGAGGTGATGGAGCACCAGTTCCCTGAGGGGTTTAAACCCGTCAACATTGAATCGTACGATGGTACTACAGATCCCGCGGTATGGATCGAGGATTTTCTTCTCCATATTCACATGGCCCGCGGTGATGATCTCCATGCCATCAAATACCTACCGCTAAAATTAAAGGGACCAGCACGACACTGGTTAAACAGCCTCCCAGAAAACTCTATTGACAGCTGGGAAGACTTGGAGGATGCCTTTAGAGACAGCTTCCAAGGAACCTACATTCGTCCTCCAGATGCTGATGGCCTTAGTCCCATAATCCAGCAACCCGAAGAATCATCCTGGAAGCTGTGGACTAGGTTCTTAATTAAAAAGAACCAAATAGTGGATTGTCTGGATGCCGAAGCCCTCGCGGCCTTTAAACACAGCGTCCGAGACGAGTAGCTCTCCCGACACCTCGACCAAGAAAAACCGAAGTCCATGGAAGCCCTTACTGCGTCGGTGTTCTCGGAACAGGGGTCCCCAGACTTGCGTGCCTGCGGCCCACGGTGTGGCTCTGTAAGCGGGCCCGTACGACCCATCTTCACCAACAAGCATTCAAGACCCTCGCGAGGGGCCAAGCCTCGGGAGGCGAACGATACAAGACCTACTCGGGAGCGGCCTCACTAGGCTGGCTCGCAAGGGGCGGAGAGATCAAGGCAAGGCAAACCTCGCGAGGTTCCAATGATGTGAGCCATGACGATCGAGACCAGTCGGGTGCTAGCGCGCACAGTGTCCTTGTTTCCTCTTTGGTGCTAAGGAGGCTAGCACAGACGAAGAGTACCGAGGCGTCAAGCAAAGGTTTCCATATCGGTGCAACGAGATCAAGACTAGCAAGACGGCAAGACAGAGGTCACCATGGAGCCCAAGGCGGCGTCACCACCAGAGCCTTTGGCAGGCGAAGACTGCTTTTGTCAGGATAACTTGTACTAGTTGTCCCCTTTCAAATTGACCGTTGTTGGCTCCCTTCCTGCTCAATATTTGGGGAGAGGACTAGGGCCTCTATAAATAGGATTAGTCGCCACAGTAGGAAAGGGGGAGGACAAGGAGAGCCTCAGCCATCTCATCTTGGAGTAGATCCAACCCATCCACGCTCCCACCAAGCACAAGAACACCTTGTCTCAGGACGCTGTTCTTCCCCTTGTACTGTTCATCCTCAGCCCGAGAGGCAATCCACCACACCACATTGGAGTAGGGTATTACACCACAACGGTGGCCCAAACCAGTATAAATCTTGTGTCCCTTGTGTTGTGAGTTCGTCGAGCTAAGCTTAGAGATCCTGGTGAGGATGTGGGTGTGATTTGGTAGGGGAAGATCTTCATGCGCACCCCAGTGTTCAAACCTTGAGGGTTTTGCCAGAACCCGAGATTCGACATTTTGCGCGCTAGGTAGGGGTGCGGCGGAGTTTTCCTTCCGTCGATTCGCGCTCCACCATCTTCATGCCTATTCTCCATGGCTGGCGCCGCCCTTCCGGCTGGATCTACGGGTGCCCACAGTGATGCTTGGGGGCTCCGAGCCCTTGCTCCCGCTTTGAGGCGGGTGCAGTGGCCACTCAAGTTCAAGCCGGAGATGCCGCCGCGCTACGACGGCGCAGCGGACCCGGCGGTTTTCCTACTGGCGTATGAGTAGGCCGTCCTTAAGGCCGAGGGCGACGACAAGGTCATGGCCAACTGGCTTCCCATGGCCCTCACTGGCGCACCGCACGCCTGGCTTCTCAACCTCCCCGAATCCACGGTGGCATCTAGGGAGGAGTTGCGCAGCCTCTTCACTGCGCACTACGCGGTGCTGGTGCACCACGCGGTTGCGGCCCTCCTCGGCGGCTCGCAAGCACAACCCTTAGATCATCACGTCAAGCCATTCTTTTGCCAGATCGGCGCCACTTCCAAGCGCCCAGGGGCTCCGCCATGCTGGGCCGCGCCCGAGGCCAACCTCACCTTAGACCCAGGGGATCATCCCATCTCCACCGTCGGCTCGGGTGTGCTCCCAATGCTTTGCATGCCCACCATCTGTAATGTGTCCGTCACCAAGACGCTCATCGACGGTGGCGCCAGCCTCAACATGCTCTCCGTCGAGGCCTTCAGCCTTCCTCACGTACCACTCAAGCGGCTCCGCCCTATCAAGCCTTTCTCAGGGGTTGGTGGAGGCTCCGCCCACCCCTTGGGGCAGATACGCCTCCCTGTGACCTTCGGCACATGTGATAACTACCGCACCGAGCTGGTCGACTTCGACATCGCCCACATCGGCCTCCCGTATGCTACCTCTTGAGCACTGCGTTGGGTTTCCCGAAGAGGAAGGGATGATGCAGCAAAGTAGCGTAAGTATTTCCCTTAGTTTTTGAGAACCAAGGTATCAATCCAGTAGGAGGCAACGCGCGAGTCCCTCGTACCTACACAAAAACAATAGCTCAACGCAACCAACGCGCTTAGGGGTTGTCAATCTCTTCACGGTCACTTACGAAAGTGAGATCTGATAGAGATAATAAATCATATTTTTTGGTATTTTTGGTATAGAGATGCAAAGTATAAAGTAAAAGCAAAGTAAAAGCAAAGCAATGATAAAGTGATGGAGATTGATATGATGAGAAAGAGACCCGGAGGCCATAGGTTTCACTAGTGGCTTCTCTCAAGAGCATAAGTATTCTACGGTGGGTGAACAAATTACTGTTGAGCAATTGACAGAATTGAGCATAGTTATGAGAATATCTAGGTATGATCACGTATATAGGCATCACGTCCGAGACAAGTAGACCGACTCCTGCCTGCATCTACTACTATTAATCCACTCATCGACCGCTATCCAGCATGCATCTAGAGTATTAAGTTAAAAACAGAGTAACGCATTAAGCAAGATGACATGATGTAGAGGGATACTTTCATGCAATATCATAAAAACCCCATCTTGTTATCCTCGATGGCAAGATACAATACGTGCCTTGCTGCCCCTTCTGTCACTGGGAAAGGACACCGCAAGATCGAACCCAAAGCTAAGCACTTCTCCCATGGCAAGAACAACCAATCTAGTAGGCCAAACCAAACTGATAATTCGAAGAGACTTGCAAAGATAACCAATCATACATAAAAGGATTCAGAGAAGATTCAAATATTATTCATAGATAGACTAGATCATAAACCCACAATTCATCGGTCTCAACAAACACACCGCAAAAAGAAGATTACATCGAATAGATCTCCACGAGAGAGGGGGAGAACATTGTATTGAGATCCAAAAAGAGAGAAGAAGGCATCTAGCTACTAACTATGGACCTGTAGGTCTGAAGTAAACTACTCACAATTCATCGGAGGGGCTTGGATATTGATGTAGAAGCCCTTCGTGATTGATGCCCCCTCCGGCGGAGCTCCAGAACAGGCCCCAAGATGGGATCTCGTGGATACAGAAAGTTGCGGCGGTGGAATTAGGTTTTTGGCTCCGTCCCCGATCGTTTGGGGGTACGTAGGTATATATAGGACGAAGAAGTACGTCGGTGGAGCTTTCAGGGGCCCACGAGGCAGGGGGTGCGCCCTAGGGGGGCGCCCTCCACCCTCGTGACCACCTCGTGGCTTTCTTGACGGAGGGTCCAAGTCTCCTGGATCTTATCTGATGAGAAAATCATGTTTCCGAAGGTTTCATTCCGTTTGGACTCCGTTTGATATTCCTTTTCTTCGAAACCCTAAAACAGGCAAAAAACAACAATTCTGGGCTGGGCCTCCGGTTAATAGGTTAGTCCCTAAAATAATATAAAAGTGGATAATAAAGCCCAATAATGTCTAAAACAGTAGATAATATTGCATGGAGCAATCAAAAATTATAGATATGTTGGAGACGTATCAAGCATCCCCAAGCTTAATTCCTGCTCGTCCTCGAGTAGGTAAATGATAAAAAGAGAATTTTTGATGTGGAGTGCTACTTGGCATAACTTCAATGTAATTCTTCTTAATTGTGGTATGAATATTCAGGTCTGAAAGATTCAAGACAAAAGTTCATATTGACATAAAAATGATAATACTTAAAGCATACTAACTAAGTAATTATGTCTTCTCAAAATAACATGGCCAAAGAAAGTTCATCCCTACAAAATCATATAGTTTAGTCATGTTTCATTTTCGTCACACAAGAATGCTCTCATCATGCACAACCCCGATGACAAGCCAAGCAATTGTTACATACTTTAGTAATCTCAAACCTATAAACTTTCACGCAATATATGAGCGCGAGCCATGGACATAGCACTATGGGTGGAATAGAATATAATGAGGGGGTTATGTGGAGAAGAAAAAAAGGAGAAAGTCTCACATCAACGAGGCTAATTAATGGGCTATGGAGATGCCCACCGATTGATGTTAATGCAAGGAGTAGGGATTGCCATGCAACGGAGGCACTAGAGCTATAAATGTATGAAAGCTCAACAAAAGAAACTAGTGGGTGTGGATCCAACTTGCTTGCTCACGAAGACCTAGGGCACTTGAGGAGGCCCCTTGTTGGAATATACAAGCCAAGTTCTATAAAAATTCCCACTAGTATATGAAAGTGATAATATGAGAGTCTCTCTACTATGAAGATCATGGTGCTACTTTGAAGCACAAGTGTGGTAAAAGGATAGTAACATTGTCCCTTCTCTCTTTTTCTCTCACATTTTTTGGGCCTTCTCTTTTTTTATGGCCTTTCTTTTTTTATTCCTCACTTGGGACAATGCTCTAATAATAATGATCATCGCACTTCTATTTATTTAAAACTCAATGATTACAACTCGATACTAGAACAAAGATGACTCTATATGAATGCCTCCGGCGGTGTACCGGGATATGCAATGAACCAAGAGTGACATGTATGAAAGAATTATGAATGGTAGCTTTGCCACAAATACTATGTCAACTACGTGATCATGCTAAGCAATATGACAATGATGAATGTGTCATCATGAACGGAATGATGGAAAGTTGCATGGCAATATATCTCGGAATGGCTATGGAAATGCCATAATAGGTAGGTATGGTGGCTGTTTTGAGGAAGATATAAGGAGGTTTATGTGTGAAAGAGCGTATCATATCACGGGGTTTGGATGCACCGGCGATGTTTGCGCCAACTCTCAATGTGAGAAAGGGCAATGCACGGTACCGAAGAGGCGAGCAAGGATGGAAGGGTGAGAGTGCGTATAATCCATGGACTCAACATTAGTCATAAAGAACTCACATGCTTATTGCAAAAATCTACAAGTCATCAAAAACCTCGGCACTACGTGCATGCTCCTAAGGGGATAGATTGGTAGGAAAAGACCATCGCTCGTCCCCGACCACCACTCATAAGGAAGAGAATCAAATAACAGCTCATGTTTCAAATTTGTTGCATAACGTTTACCATACGTGCATGCTACGGGACTTGCAAGCCTCAACACAAGTATTTCTCAATTTCACAACTACTCAACTAGCATGACTTTGATATTATTACCTCCATATCTCAAAACAATCATCAAGCATCAAACATTTCTTAGTATTCAATACACTCATACGAAAGTTTTATTATTAATCTTGCATACCAAGCATATTAGAATTTTAAGCAAATTACCATGCTATTAAGACTCTCAAAATAATCTGAGTGAAGCATGAGAGATCAAGAGTTTCTATAAAACAAATCCACCACCGTGCTCTAAAAGATATAAGTGAAGCACTAGAGCAAAATTGTAAAGCTCAAAAGATATAAGTGAAGCACATAGAGTATTCTATCAAATTCCAAATCATGTATGGCTCTCTCAAAAGGTGTGTACATCAAGGATGATTGTGGTAAACTAAAAAGCAAAGACTCAAGCCATAAAAGACGCTCCAAGCAAAACACATATCATGTGGTGAATAAAAATATAGCTCCAAGTAAAGTTACCGATAGAAGTAGACGAAAGAAGGGATGCCTTCCGGGGCATCCCCAAGCTTTGGCTTTTAGGTGTCCTTAGATTATCTTGGGGTTGCCATGGGCATCCCCAAGCTTAGGCTCTTGCCACTCCTTGTTCCATAGTCCATCAAATCTTTACCCAAAACTTGAAAACTTCACAACACAAAACTTAAAGTAGAAAACTCGTGAGCTCCGTTAGCGAAAGAAAACAAAAGACCACTTCAAGGTACTGTAATGAACTCATTATTTATTTATATGGGTGTTATACCTACTTTATTCCAACTTATCTATGGATTATAAACTATTTTACTAGCCATAGATTCATCAAAATAAGCAAACAACACACGAAAAACAGAATCTGTCAAAAACAGAACAGTCTGTAGTAATCTGTAGCTAGCGCAAGATCTGGAACCCCAGAAATTCTAAAATAAATTGCTGGAAGTGAGTAATTTATCTATTAATCATCTGAAAAATAAATTAACTAAATAGCACTCTCCAATTAAAAATGACAGCAGTTCTTGTGAGCACTAAAGTTTCTGTTCTTTACAGCAAGTTCAACAAGACTTTCCCCAAGTCTTCCCAACGGTTCTACTTGGCACAAACACTAATTAAACACAAAAAACACAACCAAAACAGAGGCTAAATAATTTATTTATTGAATAACATTAAGGAAAAATATTGGGTTGTCTTCCAACAAGCGCTTTTCTTTAAAGCCTTATAGCTAGGCAATGATAATTTTAATGATGCTCACATGAAAGACAAGAATTGAAGCACAAAAGGAGCATCATAAAGCATGTGACAAACAAATCTAAGTCTAACATACTTCCTATGCATAGGAATCTCATAGACAAACAAATTATCAAGGCAAGCAGAAACTAGCATATGCAAGGATGAGGAAAGAAACAATAGCAATCTCAACATAACGAGAGGTAATTTAGTAACATGAAAATTTATAAAACCATATTTTCATCTCTCATAGTAATTACATGTAGGATCATAAGAAAATTCAACAAAATAGCTATCACATAAAATATTTTCAACATGATCCACATGCATGCAAAGTTGACACTCTTCCAAAATAGTGGGATTAACATTAACTAAAGTCACGACTTCTCCAAACCCACTTTCAATAATATTGCAAACACTATTATAAATCTCATATTCAACATGGGGCATAAATAAATTTTCAAGATCATAAGAAGAATCACCCCAATCATGATCATTGCAACAAGTAGAGGACATAGAGAAACTAGCATCCCCAAGCTTAGGGTTTTGCATATTATTAGCATAATTGACGTTAATAGAGTTTATAATAACATCATTGCAATCATGCTTTTTATTCAAAGCTCTATCGTGAATCACTTCACAAGATACTTCATCGCAATTTTCAGATTCACGAATTTCAAGCAAAACTTCATAAAGATAATCTAGTGCACAAAACTCACTACCAATTGGTTCAACATAACTGGATCTCTTAAAAAGATTAGCAAGCGGATGAGGATCCATAAATCTTAGGTTCTCAGTTTAGTAATAAATAAACGACTATTCCAACCATACAAGCAAACAAGAAACGAGCAAAAAGAGGCAAATAGAGAAAGAGGAGGAGAGAGGGCGAATAGAACAGCAAGGGTGAATTGGGGGGGAGAGGAAAACGAGAGGCAAATGGCAAATAATGTAATGCGGGAGATAGGGATTGTGATGGGTACTTGGTATGTTGACTTTCGCACAGACTCCCCCGCAACGGTGCCAGAAATTCTTCTTGCTAAATCTTGAGCACTGCGTTCGATTTCCCCGAAGAGGAAGGGATGATGCAGCAAAGTAGCGTAAGTATTTCCCTCAATTTTTAAGAATCAAGGTATCAATCCAGTAGGAGGCTACGCGCGAGTCCCTCGTACCTACACAAAAACAATAGCTCAATGCAACCAACGCGCTTAGGGGTTGTCAATCCCTTCACGGTCACTTACGAAAGTGAGATCTGATAGAGATAATAAATAATATATTTTTTTGGTATTTTTGGTATAGAGATGCAAAGTAAAAAGTAAAAGCAAAGTAAAAGCAAAGCAATAATAAAGTGATGGAGATTGATATGATGAGAAAGAGACTCGGGGGCCATAGGTTTCACTAGTGGCTTCTCTCAAGAGCATAAGTATTCTACGGTGGGTGAACAAATTATTGTTGAGGAATTGACAGAACTGAGCATAGTTATGAGAATATCTAGGTATGATCATGTATATAGGCATCACGTCCGAGACAAGTAGACCGACTCCTGTCTGCATCTACTACTATTACTCCACTCATCGACCGCTATCCAGCATGCATCTAGAGTATTAAGTTAAAAACAGAGTAATGCCTTAAGCAAGATGACATGATGTAGAGGGATAGTTTCATGCAATATGATAAAAAAAACATCTTGTTATCCTCGATGGCAACGATACAATACGTGCCTTGCTGCCCCTTCTGTCACTGGGAAAGGATACCGCAAGATCGAACCCAAAGCTAAGCACTTCTCCCATGGCAAGAACAACCAATCTAGTAGGCCAAACCAAACTGATAATTCGAAGAGACTTGCAAAGATAACCAATCATACATAAAAGAATTCAGAGAAGATTCAAATATTATTCATAGATAGACTTGATCATAAACTCACAATTCATCGGTCTCAACAAACACACCGCAAAAAGAAGATTACATCGAATAGATCTCCATGAGAGAGGGGGAGAACATTGTATTGAGATCCAAAAAGAGAGAAGAAGCCATCTAGCTACTAACTATGGACCCGTAGGTCTGAAGTAAACTACTCACAATTCATCGGAGGGCCTTGGATGATGATGTAGAAGCCCTCCGTGGTCGATGCCCCCTCCGGCGGAGCTCCAGAACAGGCCCCAAGATGGGATCTCGTGGATATAGAAAGTTGCGGCAGTGGAATTAGGTTTTTGGCTCCATCCCTGATCATTTGGGGGTACGTAGGTATATAATAGAGTAAGAAGTACGTCGGTGGAGCTTCGAGGGGCCCACGAGGCAGGGGGCGCGCCCTAGGGGGGCGCCCTCCACCCTCGTGACCACCTCGTGGCTTTCTTGATGGAGGGTCCAAGTCTCCTGGATCTTATCTGATGAGAAAATCACGTTTCCGAAGGTTTCATTCCGTTTGGACTCCGTTTGATATTCCTTTTCTTCGAAACCCTAAAACAGGCAGAAAATAGCTATTCTGGGCTGGGCCTCCGGTTAATAGGCTAGTCCCAAAAATAATATAAAAGTGGATAATAAAGCCCAATAATGTCTAAAACAGTAGATAATATAGCATGGAGCAATCAAAAATTATAGATACGTTGGAGACGTATCACCGTACAACGCCATCCTCGGATACCCGACCCTAGCTCAGTTCATGGTGGCGACCCATCCGGCCTACAACCTCATGAAGATGCCTGGGAGCAAGAGTGTCCTCACAGTAGTTGGGGACACCAAGGAAGCCTTGATGCCGCCCAAGCTCACCCTCAAGACCGCCGCAATAGTGCAGCCCGCCGACGCGGATACCTCCAAGGCCAAGGGAGCCGCACCAACCAAGAAGAATCAGTTGTTCACTCAAGACAAGGCAGAAACCAAGCAAGTGCCAGTCAAGGAGGACGGGTCCTCGGGGGTAATCTTTACCATAGGCGCCAGCCTCGAGCCTAATCAGGAGGATGCGTTGGTGAAGTTCTTGCGCGCAAACAAGGAAGTGTTCGCTTCGGAGCCCGATCAGCTGGTAGGGGTCCCAAGAGGGGTGATAGAGCACCACCTGAAGGTGTGCCCCAACGTACACCCCGTAGAGCAGAGGGCGAGGCAGCAGTCCATGGAGAAGCAAGCTTTCATCGTCCAAGAGACCCGCAAGTTGGAGGCTGCGGGTGTCATTCGCGAGGTTCGATACCCCGAGTGGCTAGCAAACCCCGTCGTCGTGCCCAAGAAAGGCGGGAAGGAGAGAATGTGCGTCGACTTCACCAACCTCAACAAGGCCTGCCCTCAAGATCCGTTCCCTCTTCCACGCATCGACCAGATCACTGACTCCACTGCCAAGTGCAACTTGCTGTGCTTCCTGGATGCGTTCTCAGGATATCACCAGATCAAGATGGCAGTAGAAGATGTGGAGAAGACAACCTTCCTGACCCCATGTGGAGTGTACTGCTACACTTGCATGCCTTTCGGGCTGCGCAACGCAGGCACAACCTTCCAACGGCTCATGCACATCGCCTTGGGTTGGCAGCTCAGGAGGAACGCTGAAGCCTACGTCGACGACATCGTGGTGAAGTCTTGGGAGGCGAGGACCTTGATCCAAGACCTGGAGGAGACCTTTGAAAGTGTCCGCCAGGTGGACTTGCGACTCAACCCTGAGAAGTACGTGTTTGGCGTCCCTTCCGGCAAGCTGCTGGGCTTCCTTGTGTCCCACAGGGGGATCGAGGCCAACCCAGAGAAGGTCAAGGCCATTGAAGACATGAGTCCACCGCAAACCCTCAAGGAAATGTAGAAGCTTGGTGGACGGGTGACTGCGTTGGGATGCTTCATTTCCAAGCTGGGGGAGCGCGCCCTACCCTCCTTCAAGCTGATGAAGAAGAAGGGCCCGTTCGAGTGGACCCCGGAGGCCGACCGAGCATTTCAAGACCTCAAGAGATACCTAACCATCCCTCCAGTGATGGTGGCGCCGCGACCTCTGGAGCCCCTAGTGCTTTATCTTGCCGCCACTCCTCACTCCGCAAGCGCGGCTCTAGTGGCGGTTCGGGAAGAACACCAAGCCAAGGGTGCATCACGCCGAGCTACGCCCCTGCTACCTCTTGAGCACTGCGTTAGATTTCCCCGAAGAGGAAGGGATGATGCAGCAAAGTAGCGTAAGTATTTCCCTCAGTTTTTGAGAACCAAGGTATCAATCCAGTAGGAGGCTACGCTCGAGTCCCTCGTACCTACACAAAAACAATAGCTCAACGCAACCAATGCGCTTAGGGGTTGTCAATCCCTTCACGGTCACTTATGAAAGTGAGATCTGATAGAGATGATAAATAATATTTTTGGTATTTTTGGTATAAAGATGCAAAGTAAATAAAGTAAAAGCAAAGTAAAAGCAAAGCAATAATAAAGTGATGGAGATTGATATGATGAGAAAGAGACCCGGGGGCCATAGGTTTCACTAATGGCTTCTCTCAAGAGTATAAGTATTCTCAATTTCACAACTACTCAACTAGCATGACTTTGATATTATTACCTCCATATCTCAAAACAATCATCAAGCATCAAACTTTTCTTAGTATTCAACACACTCATAAGAAAGTTTTATTATTAATCTTGCATACCAAGCATATTAGGATTTTAAGCAAATTACCATGTTATTAAGACTATTAAAATAATCTAAGTGAAGCATGAGAGATCAATAGTTTCTATAAAACAAATCCACCACCGTGCTCTAAAAGATATAAGTGAAACACTAGAGCAAAACTATAAAGCTCAAAAGATATAAGTGAAGCACATAGAGTATTCTATCAAATTCCAAATCATGTATGGCTCTCTCAAAAGGTGTGTACAGCAAGGATGATTGTGGTAGACTAACAAGGAAAGACTCAAATCATAAAAGAAGCTCCAAGCAAAACACATATCATGTGGTGAATAAAAATACAGCTCCAAGTAAAGTTACCGATAGAAGTAGATGAAAGAGGGGATGCCTTCCGGGGCATTGCTACGTCTTGAGCTTGCGTTGGTTTTCCCCAAAGAGGAAGGGATGATGCAGCAGAGTAGCATAAGTACTTCCCTTAGTTTTTGAGAACCAAGGTATCAATCCAGTAGGAGGCCACGCTCAAGTCCCTCGTACCTGCACAAAATGATAGCTACTCGCAACCAACGCGATTAGGGGTTGTCAATCCCTTCACGGTCACTTACGATAGTGAGATCTGATAGATATAATATTTTTGGTATTTTGGGTATAAAGATGCAAAGTAAAAAGTAAAGGCAAAGTAAAAAAGCAAAGCAAGATTAAAGTGATGGAGATTAATATGATGAGAATAGACCCGGGGGCCATAGGTTTCACTAGTGGCTTCTCTCAAGAGCATAAGTATTCTACGGTGGGTGAACAAATTACTATTGAGCAATTGACAGAACTGAGCATAGTTATGAGAATATCTAGGCATGATCATGCATATAGGCATCATGTCCGTGACAAGTAGACCGAAATGATTCTGCATCTACTACTATTACTCCACTCATCGACCGCTATCCAGCATGCATCTAGAGTATTAAGTTAAAAACAGAGTAACGCCTTAAGCAAGATGACATGATGTAGAGAGATAAATTCATGCAATATGAAATAAACCCCATCTTGTTATCCTCGATGGCAACAATGCAATACGTGCCTTGCTGCCCCTTCTGTCACTGGGAAAGGACACCGCAAGATTGAACCCAAAGCTAAGCACTTCTCCCATGGCAAGAACTACCAATCTAGTTGGCCAAACCAAACAGATAATTCGAAGAGACTTGCAAAGATAACCAATCATACATAAAAGAATTCAGAGAAGATTCAAATATTATTCATAGATAGACTTGATCATAAACCCACAATTCATCGATCTCAACAAACACACCGCAAAAAGAAGGTTACATCGAATAGATCTCCACAAGAGAGGGGGAGAACTTTGTATTGAGATTCAAATAGAGAGAAGAAGCCATCTAGCTACTAGCTATGGACCCGAAGGTCTAAGGTAAACTACTCACACTTCATTGGAGGAGCTAGGATGATGTAGAAGCCCTCCGTGATAACGGACCTCTCCGGCGGAGCTCCGGAACAGGCCCCAAGGAATTAGGTTTTTGGCTCATGTTCTGATCGTTTGGGGGTACGTATGTATATATAGGATGAACAAGTACGTCGGTGGAGCACCGAGGGGCCCATGAGGCAAGGGGGCGCGCCCTAGGGGGGGCGCCCCCCACCCTCGTGCCCTCCTCTTTGACTCCTTGGAGTAGGGTCCAAGTCTCCTGGATCACGTTCGGTGAGAAAATCACGTTCCTGAAGATTTTATTCCGTTTGGACTCCGTTTGATATTATGTTTCTCCAAAACACTGAAATAGGCAAAAAACAGCAATTCTGGGCTGGGCCTCCGGTTAATAGGTTAGTCCCAAAAATAATGTAAAAGTTGAAAATAAAGCCCAATATAGTCCAAATTTTTTGATATGTTGGAGACGTATCAGGCATCCCCAAGCTTAATTCCTCCTCGTCCTCGAGTAGGTAAATGATAAAAAGAGAATTTTTGATGCGGAGTGCTACTTGGCATAATTTCAATGCAAATCTTCTTAATTGTGATATGAATATTCAGATTAGAAAGATTCAAGACAAAAGTTTATATTGACATAAAAAATAATAATACTTCAAACATACTAACAAAGCAATTATGTCTTCTCAAAATAACATGGCCAAAGAAAGTTATCCCTACAAAATCGTATAGTCTGGCTATGCTCTATCTTCACCACGCAAAGTATTTAAATCATGCACAACCCCGATGACATGCCAAGCAATTGTTTCATACTCTAACTTTTTCAAAACTTTTTCAATCTTCACGCAATACATGAGCGTGAGCCATGGATATAGCACTATAGGTGGAATAGAATGGTGGTTGTGGAGAAGATAGTCTCACATCAACTAGGCGTATCAACGGGCTATGGAGATGCCCATCAATAGATATCAATGTGAGTGAGTAGGGATTGCCATGCAACGGATGCACTAGAGCTATAAGTATATGAAAGCTCAAAAAGAAACTAAGTGGGTGTGCATCCAACTTGCTTGCTCATGAAGACCTAGGGCAATTTATGGTAGCCCATCATTGGAATATACAAGCCAAGTTCTATAATGTAAAATTCCTACTAGTATATGAAAGTGATAACATGAGAGACTCTCTACTATGAAGATCATGGTGCTACTTTGAAGCACAAGTGTGGTAAAAGGATAGTAGCATTGCCCCTTTTTTATTTATTTTCTCTTTTTTTTGCCTTTCCTTTTTTATTTGGCCTTTCCCTTTTTTTATTTGGGACAATGCTCTATTAATGATGATCATCACACTTTTATTTATTTACAACTCAATGATGACAACTCGATTACTAGAACAAGGTATGACTCTATATGAATGCCTCCGACGGTGTACCTGGATATGCAATGAATCAAGAGTGATAAGTATGAAAAAATTATGAACGGTGGCTTTGCCACAAATACTATGTCAACTACATGATCATGCTAAGCAATATGACAATGATGAATGTGTCATGATGAACTAGATGGTGGAAAGTTGCATGGCAATATATCTCAGAATGGCTATGGAAATGTCATAATAGGTAGGTATGGTGGCTGTTTTGAGGAAGGTATATGGTAGATGTATGATACCGGCGAAAGGTGCGGGGTATTATAGAGGCTAGCAAAGGTGGAAGGGTGAGAGTGCGTATGATCCATGGACTCAACATTAGTCATAAAGAACTCATATACTTATTGCAAAAATCTAGAAGTTATCAAAGCAAAGTATTACGCGCATGCTCCTAGGGTGATAGATTTGTAGGAAAAAACCATCGATCGTCCCCGACCGCCACTCATAAGGAAGACAATCAATAAATAAATCATGCTCCGACTTCATCACATAACGGTTCACCATACGTGCATGCTACGGGAATCACAAACTTTAACACAAGTATTCTTTAAATTCACAACTACTCAACTAGCATGACTTTAATATTATCACCTCCATATCTCAAAACAATTATCATGCTTCAATCTTTTCCTAGTATTCAACACACTCAAAAGAAAGTTTCACACATCTTGAATACCAAGCATATTATTATTAAGCAAATTACCATGCTATTAAGACTCTCAAAATAATTTGAGTGAAGCATGAGAGATTAATAGTTTCTTTAAAACAAATCCACCACCGTGCTCTAAAAGATATAAGTGAAGCACATAGAGCAAAATTATAATGCTCAAAACATATAAGTGAAGCACATAGAGCAAAACTACTTAGCTCAAAAGATATAAGTGAAGCACATAGAGTATTCTATCAAATTTTAATTCATGTATGGCTCTCTCAAAAGGTGTGTACAGCAAGGATGATTGTGGCATACTAAGACGCAAAGACAAAAATAATACAAGACGCTCCAAGCAAAACACATATCATGTTGGTGAATCAAAATATAGCTCCAATTAAATTACCGATGGAAGTGGACGAAAGAGGGGATGCCTTCCGGGGCATCCCCAAGCTTTGACTTTTTAGTGTCCTTGGATTATCTTGGGGGTGCCATGGGCATCCCCAAGCTTAGGCTCTTGCCACTCCTTGTTCCATAATCCATCAAAAGAATTCACCCAAAACTTGAAAACTTCACAACACAAAACTTAAAGTAGAAAACTCGTGAGCTCCGTTAGCGAAAGAAAACAAAAGACCACTTCAAGGTACTGTAATGAACTCATTATTTATTTATATTGGTGCTAAAACTACTGTATTCAAACTTCTCTATGGATTATAAACTATTTTACTAACCATAGATTCATCAAAATAAGCAATCAACACACGAAAAACAGAATCTGTCAAAAACAGAACAATCTGTAGTAATCTGTAACTAGCGCAAGATATGGAACCCCAAAAATTCTAAAATAAACTGCTGGACGTGAGGAATTTATCTATTAATCATCTTCAAAAAGAATTAACTAAATAGCACTCTTCAAATAAAAATGACAGCAGTTCTCGTGAGTGCTAAAGTTTATGTTTTTTATAGCAAGTTCAACAAGACTTTCCCCAAGTCTTCCCAACGGTTCTACTTGGCACAAACACTAATTAAACACAAAAAAACACATCCAAAACAGAGGCTAAATAATTTATTTATTAATAAACAGGAGCAAAAATCAAGGAATAAAAATAAAATTGGGTTGCCTCCCAACAAGCGCTATCGTTTAATGCCCCTAGCTAGGCATAAAAGCGAGGATAGATCTAGGTATTGCCATCTTTGGTAGGCAATCCATAAGTGGCCGGAAGTGGAACCAGTGAGGAAGGTGACAGCACAGTCAGCAGTCAAGTTCTTCAGGTCGATTGTTTGCCGTTTCGGGATCCCGAACAGGATCATCACCGACAACGGCACGCAATTTACGAGCCGCACCTTCATGCAGTATGTCCAAGACCTTGGCGCCAAGGTCTGCTTCGCTTCTGTTGCTCATCCGAGAAGCAACGGTCAAACAGAGAGGGCAAATGCTGAAGTGCTGCGAGGCCTCAAGACCAGAACTTTCGACAGGCTGCACAAGTGCGGAAGAAACTGGATCGAGGAGCTGCCGGTGGTTCTTTGGTCGATCAGAACGACGCCAAATCGAGCCACTGGCCAGACGCCCTTCGCTCTAGTCTACAGAGCGGAGGCAGTTCTCCCCACGGAACTCGTATACGGGTCACCTCGAGTGCTCGCTTATGATGAGCTCGAGCAAGAGCAGCTGCGACAAGATGACGCGCTGCTCCTTGAGGAAGACCGTCTTTAGGCTGCTGTGCGAGCCGCTCGCTACCAGCAAGCTTTGCGTCGCTACCATAGCCGCAAAGTAAAAGCCAGAAGCTTCGAGGAAGGCGACCTTGTTCTTCGGCGCGTTCAGTCCGCCAAGATTTCCAACAAGTTGACGCCGAAGTGGGAAGGCCCTTATCGGGTGAAACGAGTCACTAGGCCCGGCGCTGTCCGCCTTGAGACCGAAGATGGCATTCCATTGAGCAACTCCTGGAACATTGAACATCTTCGTAAGTTTTACCCATAAGGCGCGGTTGCCGGAAGCTTTTCCGGCAACCACCTTTTGTACAAGTCTTGCCGCTGTTGCATGTAATCCTTTGTACAAAGCCGGGCGCAGACCCCGTGCACCAGTAAAGTTCATGTGCCCCGCACATCTTGTCAGCTTTCTTTTATGCTATAATTCTTTTTCGCATATGTTATCTGACACTTTGTGCAGCACCAGACCCCGGTAAGCGATAACGAGCCCAATGCTCCATATCATTACTTTATTTATCTGTTTCTTTCTCAAAATAAGGAAGGTTCCCTCGCCCACAAGGTTTACCGGGGGGAAGGAGAAGAAAATGGTGTGGACCAGGTCGTTCAAGAAAGTTTCTCCTTGCCGGGAAGCAGACGACAGAAAAGCTAAGTTGCTAAAGCTTGAGCAATCAGTTTTTTAAGTTTTTGAGTTATTTTCCTTGAACGACCGTGCTTTGTATGGAAAACCTATGCGCGGAGGAACCAACTCGTAGCTAGTTGCGCCTTTATTTTGTTTCGAGCCCGCTCAACAACTTAAGTGAGCTGCTAGCGCCCTTACTTTGCTTCGAGTCCGCTCAGCAACTTAAGTGAGCTGCTAGCGCCCTTACTTTGTTTCGAGTTCGCTCAACAACTTAAGAGAGCTGCAACTAGTTGCGACAAGGTTGCTTGTCGGTAGCGACCCCACCAGCAGGCTGCTGAAGTTCCGCACTCAGCGCTCGCGGCAAGGGTGCCTACACCGGCAAGTTTCCCTAGAAAGCGTAGGGCAAAACCATACAAGGCCAAGAGTCGAGTAAAGGAAGTAACACATCAATTTTTTTTGCCTAAGATAGAGTTATATTACAAAAATAACTTGTCGCGCCTCTAATAAAGTGTTCCCATGACATGGCTGGCAGCGACAAGGAAAGAAGAAAACGGACGGCCTAATCTATGCGGCCGCCGTCAACCCTTTTGACCTCGTTCACCCTGTCCACAATGGGTGCGACGAGGGCCTTAAGTGCGTCAAGATCAGCGTCCGCCGGCAGCTTCTTGAGGACGTTGGTGAGGTTGAGGCCCGGATTGCGGAAGGCCACCTTCACCAGCACCTTCTCCAGAACTCCGGCACAAATCGAGCGTGACTCGTCGGCCAACTGCTTTGGGATCTGTTCCCAGAGTTGCTGGAGCGCCGCCGCCACACCTTTGAAGAACAGAGTGAGCTTGGCGCTGGGTTGGAGGTTCTCGTCGGAGGAGTACCCGAAGCCTTCCACCCCCAAATGCACCAGCTCCTCTTCGATGACTGCGGCAATATTCACGAGGCCCTCCGTCCAGAGCTCCACGGTATCTCTGAGGAGATTCTGGGTTTCGGCGGCCCTCGCCAGCAGCGCATCGTTGGCCTTGATGTCTTTCTTCAAGTCCGCCTCCCGTTTCCTAGCGCTGTCCAACGTCTCCGTCAAGGTGGCCAGCTTCAGCTCCAGATCAGCATTGGAATCCTTGGCGGCACGCAGCTCTTTGCCCTTCTCGGAGAGTTGGCCCTGCAGCTCACCGTGGGCAAGGGCGTCCTTCTCGCGCTCTAGCTTGAGCGCGGCAAGCTCTTTGCCACCAACCTTCAGATCAACTTCTAGCTGCGCCACCTTTACCTCCAATTCTTCCTTGGCGGCCTCGGCAGCCGCAACCGCATCCTTTGCCTCTTGGAGCGTCCCGCCAAGTGCCCGTTCGCGCGCGGCAAGCTCCTCTTCGTGGCTGTCGAGGTTCACTTTCCGCTGAGTCAACTCGCCTTCTCGCGCGTACAACTTCTCGCCGGTGAGCCGCTGCTGCTCTTCGGCCTCAGCTTTCTCGAGGAGGAAGGCCTTCCGCTCCTCAGCAAGCTGCTCCCGCTCCTCCGCCAAGGCCTGAAGAGTTTCTTGGCGAAGACCCCGGAGCTCCTCCGCGCGCTTCTCTATGTCCACGCTCGCCCTCGCGACAAGCGCTTCCCGGGACTCCAACTTGACCTGGCGGGCGCGGTAGAGCGCCAGCAGCCTCTGTAGCAGCCGCTCCTCCTCAGGCTCGCCGCCGCTGCTTCCCGGCACGTCGACGATCGACAACCCGGCGGAGGCAAGCACCTCCCCATCCAGAGCTTCTCCTTCCACCGGCGCCTTGGAGCTCGACGCCCAGGGGAGCTTGATGAAGATGCCTTCGCCAGCCTTCAGATAGGCGCCGGGCTGGGGCTCCTCGGAGCCTGGCGCTGCGGCAGCGGCGGAGGGATCGGCGGTCGGTGCAGCGCCTGACGCTCCTGCGGCCTCAGGGCCGTCAGTGCGATCGCCAGATCCCCCGCCAGCTTCCTCGGAAGCAGCCTTGGCGGCCTCTTCGCCGGCGGGCACGTCAGCATCGGCTCCTTCTTCGGTGGCCGCGGCATCATCAGTATTGCCACGCGCGTCCCCCTCGCCGCCCGCTTCGGTCTCCATCGGATTCTGGGAGGGTGGGTCTGACGACCGGAGAAGAAGGAGAAATCAAACAAGTATCCGAGAAAAGAAATCAGCGGAAGACTACAAGGAAAGTTTCGGACAAGGAGGACTACCTGTGCTGGGATCTGCTGTCATGACCTCCATCACCGGGGGATCGTTGACGCCGTCCCTTGCCTGAGACTTCCCCCTTGCCGGAGACTCCTCCCTTGCCGGAGATCGCTTCCTTGCCGGAGAATGCTCCCTTGCCGGGGAGTCCGCCCTTGGCGGCGTAGTCGAAGTAGACGACGAGTTGGAGGTGACCACCACGCTCTCCTGATGAAGCCGTTCTGCTCCTGCACAAACAAACCAGCGATCGGATGTCAACAAAGGAAAAAGAGCAACCACGCGCACCCAGAAACAGAAAGTAAACCATATGCTCACGCTGGGGGCTGCGCTGGGGGCTGCTCTGCGAAGTGATGGCCGGATCCGGCAAGGTGGTCTCGGGCGCGCCTCCTGTCGTCGCAGTGGGCTCGTCCTCGATGACCACCACCTGAGCCTTGGCCCTCTTCGCCGCCCTCTGGGCCAGAGTCCTGAAAAGGGAGAGTCCAGGATGGGTCAGATCAGATGCAAGATAACACCAGCAAGTTGAAGAACTACAAGAACAACAAGGGAATCTTACTCTTCTTCCTCTTCCTCGTCGGAGCTGAGCGCGGAGAGGTCGAAGTTTGGCCCACCTCCGGCACGACGAGGTAGAGGGGTGGGATCCCTTGGCCGCTTGGCGGGGGCTGCGGCGCCAGCCCGAGACGACCCCGCTTCAGTTGTCGCTGCGGCAGGAGGCGCTCCCGCGGCAACCGTACTTGCCGCGGTAGAGCGCGTCGCACGACGCTGCGGCTGTTGGCCCACTTGCCGCCCTGCTACGTCGTCAACCCTGCGGAGGCGCCTTCTTGGCTGCGCTGCGGGCCTTGCTCGCGGCAAGCTCCTCGGAGATGGCGGGCCGCTCGCACCCTCGGCGGGCTTGTTCGACTCGGCGTCGGGCACGGCGAGCTCTTCTTCCTCTTCGGGCTGCTCCCGTTCGGCAATACTCATCGCCAACGCCGCGTCCGCCTCCTCCACGGTGAACCTGAATTCACCCGCGGACGCGGCTGCCGCGGCCGCGGCTGCCGCCGCCTCTTCCGCCCTGGTGGCGATGCGCTCCATCTCTTGCTCAGTGGTGTCGCGGGTGAGGAGTTTCTTCTCGTCAGCATTGACCGCCACCTCTACTAGGCTATCAAAGAACTGCTGCACGACGTCGCCGGCTGGCTCTTGCCAAGTTGGAGCAATCCCGTGCGAGTCACACAACGGCATCATGGCGCAGATGCGGTCGCGCGAGGAGTTGTTGCACAGAGGAACGACGCCCGCCGGCAACCTGAACCACTCGGGATGCTGTGGGTCATGCTTGAATATCTCCTTAAGTATCCCGTCCAACTCTATGACGGTGAAATTGAAGTTGAGGCCTGGGCGCAACCTCATGATATCTGCCGGGCCTCGAAATTCCTAGACGGGTCTCCCCCTCGCCTGTAGAGGGGCGATCCGCCGACGAAGGAAATCTGCGCCAACAGCTCCTACAGTCAGCCCGGCAAGCCTGAGGCGCAAGATCCGAGTGGTGGCGATCGTCAGCTTGTCGTCGTCCACGGACAAAGCGCTCCAGTCATTGCCACGCACTGCTGGGGCTTGGCGCAGGGCGGTGAACGGCTGCGGGCTCTCTTCTACAACCCAGCACCAATCAGCTCTCCACTCGTCCCACTTGCTGCGGAGCTCCCCCTCCAGATAGGTCTCGTTCTTGCCGGCCCGCGAGATCCAGGCGATCCCGCCGGCAAGAGGGTCTCCTCTCTCGACACGAGGCATAAAGAAATGGCGGAAGAGAGCTATGTTGGGGTGGACTCCGACAAAGTTTTCGCATAGATGGGCGAAAACCGCCATGGTCAGAACGGCGTTGGGGGTGAAGTCAAGGAGGTGGAGTCCATAGGTGTTCATGACGTCGCAAAAGAAATCAGAGAATGGCGGGCAGAGCCCGCAGTAGAAGAACACGGCGAAGAAAGGATATCCGCCAACTGGAGCTGCTTGCGAGGCGGCGGCGGAGAGTACCTTCGTGCGCGGATGCGCCCGTGTCTCCGTCGACCAGAAGAGATAGTACCACTCCCTCAGCTCCTCCGCGGAGAGCTCGGGGGGGAAAGTGGCCCGTTCCATCCGCAGCGCCTCAAGCCGCTGCGCTTCGATCGACTTCACAGCTTTCGCGGCCGCGGCCTTCGTGGCCTTCCCCTTCCTGGGCTTCAGAGGCATGGCGGAGGCGGTGGGGGAGATCGACGGCGCTGGTGGTGGCGACGGCGACGGGAGCGGAGCGCTGCTCTCTTTCGACTTTGGAAGCGGAAGAGGGCGGCGGAGGTTTCTGAGATTGCAGCAGCAAATGGTGAAGATAGGGGAAATACCCCTGTTTCCCCTGCTTATAAGGAGAAAGGGGCGGACGTTGCGCTCTCTCCGAATAAAGAACCACCCACGATTTCCCCCACGACGTCGTGATTGACGCGTGCCGTTGCAGGGGGTGCGGTGGATACGGAGCAAGATTTGGTGTGGACCCAGGCCGCGCGTGCCCGTGCACTGTTTTGGGCCTGGCCCATCAGCGCTCGGCACCGTGTATGGCCCAGGCCCGGGGGCTCCTGTCGGTGTACTAGAGTAGGGGTACCCTAGTATCCCGAACTCGTGCACGGGCAGTTGCAGCACCCCACGGCAAGACTTGCCGGGTGACCGCCAAGACCCTCCGTGGTTCCCTTGAAGACCATTCAAGAACAAAGTACACAAACCAAGGCCCTGGCAAGAGGAGCTTGCCGGGAGGGCCAACCAAGGCCCCGGCAAGAGGAGCTTGCCGGGAAGGCCAACCAAGGCCCCGGCAAGAGGATCTTGCCGGGAAGAGCCAAGGCCCCGGCAAGAGGAGCTTGCCGGGAAGGCCAACCAAGGCCCTGGCAAGAGGATCTTGCCGGGAAGAGACAAGACCCCGGCAAGAGGAGCTTGCCGGGAAGGCCACTCAAGACATACCAAGAAAGCTTGCCGCGACGCGCCCTGCGTCCTGGCAAGATCCGGCAAACGACAAGCTTCCGGACGCGACAAGACGACGGTCGCGGCAAGGAGCTTGCCGCGGGAAACCCCCACTTCGTGCCCGCGCTCCAGCACACCTGCTAACGTGTCGCTCTAGGACTCTCCCAAGCACACGTGGAAGGAGGCCGTGCAGCTAGGGGTACGTGGTGGCGAGCGGAGATGAAGAGAAGCCCATCGTGGCAAACGGTGGCGCTCCTAACGGTCATCTTTTGCACTGTTTAGGAGACTCAGACAGGCATTTAATGCCCTTGTCCCCTGCCGTCAGAGTTAGGTAGGGTGCACTGTATCCACAGTAGCGGTAGCTGCACCTACCGCATCCTTTTCTATTTTTACCCTTCTAGTCTACGTTGCCACCTGTCGGTGACCCCTTGAGAGTATAAAAGGAGGCCCAAGCGCAACGTAGAGGGGGTTCGGCCGGTTCGGCTCATTGGAGACACCAGAAACACTCCCACGCTTAGCCTAGTAGCGTCGATCGCTCCTGAGCAAAGATTCAATACACACAAACAAGCAGCAGTCGGGTTTTACGCATCCGTGCGGCCCGAAGCTGGGTAAAACCGCCCGCGTGTACTGCCTCGATCCGCTCTTTGTTCAACCTCCGCCCTCACCGAACCGAAAGGGGTTCGGTCCGCCGATCCCCATAGGTGTTCGTTGATCAGTTTCCCCGACAGATGGTTTTTCCTTGCATGCAGCAGGGACTCGTCAAATCGGGCAGTTGCCGAGGCAACATGGGGAAGCAGAGACGTCCATGTCCAATCAATCGCCACGCGTCGACCAAGGCCACGAGCTATTGGGGCCCGCGGCACTCCGCACTTGCCCTTCGGCTTCGCCTCGAAGCCAAGCCCGAGCGCGCCTTGGGCCCGAGGGCTACTATCGGTGTCCTAGGAAAGGGGGTCCCTAGACTTGCCTGCTTGCGGCCCAGGGCGTGGCCCTGCAAGCGGGCCCGTACGACCCATCTTCACTAACAAGCATTCAAGACCCCCACGAGGGGCCAAGCCTCGCGAGGCGGACGACACAAGACCTACTCGGGAGCGGCCTCACCAGGCTGGCTCGCGAGGGGCGGAGAGATCAAGGCAAGGCAAACCTCACGAGGTTCCAATGATGTGAGCCATGACGATCGAGAACAGACGGGAGCCAGCGGGCACTAGCGCACACAATGTCCTTGTTTCCTCTTTCGTGCTAAGGAGGCAAGCGCAGACGAAGAGTACCGAGGCGTCAAGCAAAGGTTTCCATATCGGTGCAACAAGACCAAGACTAGCAGGATGGCAAGATGGAGGTCACCATGGAGCCCAAGGTGGCCTCACCACCAGAGCCTTTGGCAGGCGAAGACTGATTTTGTAAGGATAACTTGTACTAGTTGTCCCCTTTCGAACTGGTCGTTGTTGGCTCCCTTCCCGCTCAATATTTGGGGAGAGGACCAGGGCCTCTATAAATAGGATTAGTCACCACAATAGGAAAGGAGGGGACAAGGAGAGCCTCAGCCATCTCATCTTGGACTAGATCCAACCCATCCACGCACCCACCAAGCACAAGAACACCTCGCCTTAGGAGGCTGTTCTTCCCCATGTACTATTCATCCTCAGCCCGAGAGGCAATGCACCACACCACACTGGAGTAGGGTATTACACGACAACGATGGCCCGAACCAGTATAAATCTTGTGTCCCTTGTGCCGCGAGTTTGTCGAGCTAAGCTTAGAGATCCCGGTGAGGCTGAGGGCGTGATTCGGTAGGGGAAGATCTTCGTGCGCACCCCAGTGTTCAAACCTTGAGGGTTTTGCTGGAACCCGAGATCTGACATAACGCACTTATGACCCACTTTTGCGCGGGAGAGGATAGTTGGTTAGCTCGTAGAAGCAACATCACCAGCGACCCTGACACCTCCGAAGCCATGGATGGCAATGGCAAGCCACGACGCAATAGACACAAATGTTGAAGCAATAATGAAGATACCGAAGACACTGCGGTTATTGCCGGATTCAGTGGCCCTAAACCTGGCCAGCGGAAGAGGCCATTCAAAGGAAACAAGGACGGTCCATCTAGTTTGGACCGAATACTCTATCGACCTTGCCAGATTCATGGCACCCCTGATATCGTACCAACAGGAATTGTTGGGTCTTTAAATAGGCCGGCAAGTTAAGCGCCGGACAGAAGGGGAAGGGGCCGCCCGGCGAGGACGATGATGAAGAGCCTCGCCCACCTAACACAGGGGGACAGAAGAAATCCCCCCCCCCCGAGGTAAAAACGGTGATGATATATGCTACGCATATTCCCAAAAGGGAGCGCAAACGCGCACTAAGGGACGTCTATGCCATAGAGCCAGTCGCCCCAAAATTCAATCCATGGTCAACCTGCCCGATCACTTTCAATCGCGGAGACCATCCGACCAGTATCCGTCATGGAGGTTCGGCAGCATTGGTCCTCGATCCAATTATCGACGGATTCCATCTCACGCGAGTCCTTATGGATGGTGGCAGCAGTCTTAACCTGCTTTATCAGGACACTGTCCGCAAAATGGGCATCGATTCATCAAGAATCAAGCCACCAAATCCACCTTTAAATGGGTAATACCTGGCGTTGAAGCCCGAGGCATGGGCTCAGTAACACTGGAAGTGGTCTTCTGTTTGCCGGACAACTTCCGAAGTGAAGAATTGATCTTCGACGTCATCCCTTTCTGCAGCGGTTATCACGCGCTGCTGGGACGGACCGCCTTTGCCCGCTACAATGCGGTCCCGCATTACGCTTACTTAAAGCTCAAAATGCTGGACCTTGCGGTGTTATAATAGTCAATGGAAATAAGGAGCGCTCCCTCCATACTCAGGATCATACGACGGCCCTCGTAGCCGAAATACAGGGTGGCCTCATTAAGCCAAATATTACATTGGCAGCCAAGCCGTCGGACACTGTCAAACGAGCCCGGTCTACCCTGCAGAATGACAGTCCGGCTCACCCAGAGCTAGATTAGCAATCCGGCCTTCGTCAAAACCCCAACTTGATAGCGGCATATGTACCACGCGTACATAATTACTCACTAAAAATACCATGGGTAAGGACGGAGGCCTCTTCAAAATAAGGTCCACAATACGGCTTGACCCTATCCGGACCTTTATATCCTTCCATCTTTTTTCTTCTTGTTTTTTTTCAGGTCCTTAACAACCTGCACCACCTCGATGGCACTTAGGGTCCTCTTCTAGGCCCCTTATACACACAAGATTGTCGATCCTCTCAAAGGACCATATGCTACAGGGAAAAGCGGCGCAGACGTGCGGCAGAGTGACCAAAAGATCTTCAAGATCATCTCTTCAAATTTAGACCCGTATACAGCTCTCCCTTGTTCTCGGCATGTAAAATGGCCTTGATGCTTATAGCATCCTTTGTAAAAATACGTTTGACGTATCAATCAGACTATAATGGAAACAGTTTCGCCCAACGTTGTGCGGTATTGGCTTACTCCCTAATCTATTTTCCCACTTTATGTCTGAATTGGCATACACACCTTGGTACGACTTAAATCACCAAGGCCTCTCTTTCAAGCCATCTATATATTCTCAGCAATAGAAAGTACGAACACTCTCAGAGCATACTTCGGTGTCCCGAATACTGCATTATATGCATCGGCTCCAAATCACATCTTTGGTCAATAGTTGGGTTGCCCAGCTCCTGTGCTTGCTACCTTACGTTCCATTTTTAGGCTAAGGTAGTAAAGGGAGAACTACTGCGATTGTGTTTCTGGCTGGCCCGGTCAAACACCTCTGTATAGAAAGTCGAAAACTGACTGTCATGATGCGGCGAGAGCTGGTCAGCAATTCGGTGACTTACTAAATCTCTAGTGATTTCTTCCGTATTACACGAAGGACTGGCTTTTGCCAGTCAAGTATTCAAAAGGCATCCAAATTCGATAGCCACATACGCACCAGGGGCTATCCTACAGACCCTTGTCAAACCCCTATGGCTAAGTGAGAATGATAAAACTGTATAGTTCGATTGCCTGGTTCGCCGCCCCACCACCTCCTTTACGGACCAAGACGTTGGGTCAAGTGTGGTCACACGCTATTTCGAACACCCCTGTAGTATCTACATGGGGGCTGAAGCCGACAACTGGTAAATTCTCAAAAAACTAAAAAAAAGTAAACGGCCACATAGGGAGAATAACACTCTATGATAAATTCATAGAATATATTACAATACTTTGGTTTATACAAACATCCGGGCAGCTCGGACACATTCACTCGAACATGATGTCCTTCGAGCACTGACCCTCTATCAAACGAGCACCTTCCAGGACGTCTTCAAAATAGCGCTCCGGCGTACGGTGGTCCTTGCCTCCGGGCGGACCTTCGACGGCCACAATGGCGGCCTTCATTTTGGCCCAGTGCATCTTGACACGAGCAAAGGCCAGCCGTGCACCTTCTATGCATGACTATCGCTTGACCGCGTCAATATGGGACAATGCGTCAACAAGCCGCTGCACGAGGCCGAAATAGCTGCCCGACATGGGTTCGGCTGGCCACAGCCGGAGTATGTTATCCCGCATGGCCAATCCGGACATCCTACGCAGCTCGGCCCACTGCGCCATCTGGTCATTCAACAGCGTTGGGCGTTCCTACGCCACGAACTGTGACCAGAATAGCTTCTCCGTTGTATGCCCCTCCTATGCCCAGAAGAACTTCGCGGCGTCGGCGACACTCTTTGGAAGATCTAAAAATGCGTCTGGAACAATCCACAGTAGAGTGAGCAAGACATACTTCTGATTGTCGAATTTACTCTATAAAGAGAAAGGGATTACCAGCCGCCAACTATCCGGCCTGCTTGATCTCCTCGCCTGTCGCCCAGGATTCGGCCCACACCTCCTCGGCCTCTTGAAGGGCCTTCGCAAGGTCGGTCGCCTGGGTTTTCTCCTTCTCCTCTAGGGACTCGCACCTGCTGGCGGCATCCTTGAGCGCTTGCTCCACTTCGGCCACCAGCTCCTCGTATTGACGGCAGACAACCTACTCGGACTTCAAGTCCTTGACCGCTTTATCAGTGGCCACTTTGTTCACCCAAGCCTGCTCCTTAGCCTGGGCAAGTTCACCTCTAAGGGTCTCGACAGCAGCAGCACTGGCTGCAATCACATACATAGCACTGAATGAGCTTCGGCTCAGAATCTGCATAATGAACGAGATATTCTGAAATATACCTTGGACCTCATCAAGCCTCTTGTTGATGCGGACAAAATCCTCCTCGGCCAACATCAGCTTACGCTTGAGCTCGGACACTTCTGCGGCCTGGGCGGTTGCCGCTAACAGTGAAGCCTGCTTCTCAAAATAGAAAAGTACATTATCTCCTGCAAGTATTATCGATCCTCTATTCGGCTTCTTTTCGAAGGCCAAACATAGTCTCAGGGGCTACTATCTATATACAGGCATATTTTTACGGAAAGCGGCCAAGAATATTACATTGCCTACCTCGAAGCATGTTAGCGGGCTAGTGAAGGCTTCGTTCAGCCCGCTCTTGGCGGACTAAAGCTTCTCAACCACCACACCCATTAGGGTGCGGTGCTCCTCCACGATGGAAGCACGTTGCAGTGCCTCCATCAGTATGTCCGGCACCTCCGGATTGGTGGAGGTCGCCACTGGAGTTGGCATTCCCCCCTCCGAAGGGGGGCGCTTGTTTGGTCCCGAAGACACTTGGGTTTCCAGAACAGTGTTCGGCTGGAGCCTGGACTGATCAAGACTCCCAGTCTCCCCAGGGGTGGTTTCCCCCGTGTTCCCGGGAACTGAGGTATTACCCTCTGACACCGTTTTGATAGCTTCCTGTACCACCCCGTGCCCCGGAGAGGCCCTTCAGGACAACACCTCAGTGTCATCCGTGGCAATAGGTAGGGAAGCTCGCGAAGGTGATTCGCTCTCCATCATCCTCGGATCTAAAGAGTTCCCCTTCGATGATTGTTGGGGAAGATCGCGGGCCAGGCTACACCATACGGAAAGCGTCAAATACCATAATCATCAAAATTGAACTTGTGTACGACATCTTCGGTAACTTACGACTCGGCAAGGGGCTTCGGCCTGGGGTGCCACTTGGGGACGGCCTCGTCATCAGAGTCCGAGTCGTCTGGGAGGGATATTTTCCCCTTTTGGGGGCCTTCGCCTCTGGATCTTCGGAGGCCGCCCTTTTCTTCTTCTTCCCCTTCGGGGAAAGGTTGTTGTCCGCCTCCTCCTCCTCTTCTTCCTCATCCTCCTCGGAGGAGTGAGTTTCGGTCTCTCCGGACACCGCGTCCGGATTACCTTTTTAGCGGAGGCCCTCTTTGGCTTCCTTCTTCTTCTTCCGGACCCTTTTCTCCGGTGCCTGATAAGGCGCCGGTACCAGCATCCTCATTAGAAGAGGATCTGCGGGGGTTTTGGGAAATGGAGCTGGACATCTTATCTGTTCCGCCTTCTTTGTCCAGCCCTGTTATACAGGATGGAATTCTCAATACACTCCCCCTTTTGATTAATGAGCTATGTTATGTTCAGAAACATGGCACTTACTGGGGAGACTAGATGATTACAGTCGAGGCCGATGTCCTCGGACGTTCCTGGCCATGACTTTTGAGTTTTGAAGAGTAGTTTCCAGATCGCTTCATGCGTCGTGCCGAAGAGTTGCTTCAGGATCCGTGGCCCTTCCGGATTGAACTCCCACATGCGGAGAGGCCGGCGTTGGCAGGGAAGGGATCGACGGATGAGCATTACTTGGATCACATCTGTGAGGCTAGCCCCTTCTCTATGATGTTTTTGATGCACTTCTTCAGCATCAGCACCTCGTCGGATGATCCCCAGTCCAGACCCTTGTTGGTCCATGACGCAAGCCACAGCGGGGGTTCATATCAAAATGCAGGGACAGCCGCCCACTTAGTGCCACGGGGTTCGGTGATATAAAACCACTCCTGCTGCCATATCCTGGCGGTCTCCACAAAGACCCCCTTAGGCCAGACCACTTTGGGGAGTTTTCTCACCATGGCACCGCCGCAGTCAGTGTGTTGCCTGTCAACCACCTTTGGCGTCATGTTGAAAATCTTGAGCCACAGACCGAAGTGTGGAGGGATGCGGAGAAATGCCTTGCACACGAAGATAAACACCGAAATATGAAGGAAGGAGTTCGGGGGCAGATCGTGAATATCCAGCCCGTAGTAGAACATGAGACCACGAACGAAGGGGTGGAGGGGGAACCCTAGCCCTCAGAGAAAGTGAGGGAGGAACACGACCCTCTCACCGGGCTCTAGAGTGGGGATGACTTTCTCCTTGGCCGGGAGTCTGTGTATGACCTCTACTGTCAAGTACCGCGCCTCCTGGAGCTCCTTGATGTCCTTCTCCATCATGGAAGAGGCCATCCATTTGCCTTGCAAGCCGGATCCAGACATGATCGGAGTATTTGGTGGTGATGGGAAAGATTGTGACTTG
>NC_041380.1:350250259-350346741 GCF_002162155.2 Triticum dicoccoides
GGGGAAGAGATGGATTCTTATCCACTTATAAAGGTCATGAATATCAAGCCCCCCCCCCACAAGCCTTAAAACTCGCCTGTTCCCAAGGGGTCGTGCAAAACAGCATGGTTGGGTTACCCAAACCCGTATTGATGAGAATCCCGCAATAAGGGGACACGATCTCTGCTTTGACAAGATGTGTCAGTAAGGACCACGCCACGAAATGCGAAGCGGGAGGCTGAAAAATGGTTTGAGATAATAATAAGGCCAGAACATAACGTCTCGCCAAAAAAGCTGTAAATGGACACGACTTATTTTGTTTAAGTATTTTTTTTCCTTGTGGTTCAGGGTTGCGACGGTTATACAGAGCCGAACATAGTTCTTCTGACCAACTGCTTTGGAGTATTCAGAGGAGGAACCCGCCTTGCAATGCCGAAGAAAATCTGCGCGCCGGACACATCATCATTGAAGCCTGGTTCAGGGGCTACTGAGGGAGTCCTGGATTAGGGGGTCCCTGGGCATCTGGGCTATGCGACATGGGCTGGACTGATGGGCCAACAAGATACAAGATCGAAGGCCTTCCCCCATTTCCGGATGGGACTCTCCTTTACGTGGATGGCAAGCTTGGCGTTTGGATGTGAAGATTCTTTTCTCTGTAAACCGACTCTGTACAACCCTAGGTCTCTCCGGTGTCTATATAAACTAGAGGGTTTAGTCCATAGAGGCAATCATAATCATACAGGCTAGACATCTAGGGTTTAGCCATTACGATCTCGAGGTAGATCAACTCTTGTAACCCCTATACGCATCAAAGTCAATCAAGCAATGTCCGCGTTCTGGGAACGGGGGTCCCCAGAATTGCCTGCCTGCGGCCTACGGCGTGGCTCAAAGGGGGCCCCAGCACGGCCCATCTTCATCAACACAGACCCAAGACCCTCACGGGGGGCCAAGCCTCATGGGGCGGACGACACGGAGCTTCCTCAGGCACGGCCTCATCAGGCTGGCTCGCGAGGAGGCGGAGAGATCAAGGCGGGGTACCTCACGACGTGCCCGTGACGCAAGCCATGACGACCAAGGGTGCCAGGCGGGCGCCAGCCCGCGCAGTGTCCTCCTTTCCTCTTTGGTGCAAAGGGAGCAAGCGCAGGCGAGAGCATCAAGCAAAGGCACCCGTTTCGGTGCAACGAGACCAAGACCAGTCCAACGGCAGGGAGGAAGTCATTGTGGAGCCCAAGCCAGCGTCACCACCAGAGCCTTTGGCAGGCGAGGACCAACTTTAGTCAGGATAAGTGTACCAGATGTTCCCCTTCAAAATGGCCAATTGTTGGCGCCCTTCCCGCTCAATATTTGGGAAGAGGCCCAGGGCCTTTGCCTATAAATAGGACTAGCCACCCCGAGGGGAGGGGGATCAAAAACAGAATCGGAAAGGGATCGAAATCAGAGAGAGAATCAAGAAGAGAGAGAGAGAAGGGTGACCGAACTCCTCCTAGCAGTTCATCCCCCCAGCCAAGAACAGACCCTCGTGAGGCTGTTCTTCCTTGTATTGCTCATCATCATCAGCCCAAGAGGCAATCCACCACACCACACACTGGAGTAGGGTATTACACCACAACGGTGGCCTGAACCAGTATAAACCCTGTGTCTCTTGTGCTGTTCTTTCCATACCTTAGATCTTAGCGAGGCGGAGGGGTGCAGGTAGGTAGAAGGCGAAATCTCCACGCGCACCCCAGTGTTCGAACCTCAAGGGTCTGCCAGAACCCGAAATCCGACATTTGGCGCGCCAGGTAGGGGCGCGCCGGAACTCATCTTCCACCACCCCGTTCTCCTCCGACCATCGCGTCCATGTCTGACGCTCGTCGGGCCCGCGCCGAGCGCCAGGCCGCTCTCGCTTCCCGCGTCGCCTAGACGGCACCTGTCGGCGGGCGTCCTCGCCGTTCCCTGTCACCTGCCGTCAACGCCGCCACCGGACCGGCGGGGGACGAGCAGCAAGCGTCGTCTCAGCATCTGTCCGTGCGGCAAGACGGCCGCACCGCTACTCCCTCGCTCACCCCAGCTGGTTCTTCGTCCCGCGCGCTCCGCGCACCCATGGAGGCTCGAGCTGCGCTCATCGCGGCAAACGAGCTCCTGCGCTACCATCCCATCGACGACGTCTACGAAGAATGGCTCGACCGCATCGCCGAGCTCGTCCGCGCAGCAGGAGGCTCTCCTGCGCCGTCCGTTCCGCTGCACCGCACCCCGCCCCGCGCGGGCGACGAAGCTCCGGCGGCGCCCCAGCCGCCTCCTCCTCAAGAAGGCACCATGGCTCCAAGGCGCGTGGCCCTGGGCGGAACCCGCTCCGTCAGGTGCCAGCGCGGCAAGAGCAGAGCTGCCAAGAAGGCCCTCGCCCGCAAGAAGCTGCCCGGGTGCTCCCTGCTCCAGCACGTCGCGACCATGCTCCTGCTCCCACACGTCAAGACCCCGTGCTGCTCCCAGCTACAGCGCGTGGGGACATGCAAGACCAAGCTCTCCGCCACCCAAGGCCTCCCATGGCCACAGCATGCTGCCATGCCTTCACCACTGAGCTACGCAGCGTCGCGTGGCCCAGCAAGTTCAAACCATACCTGCCTCCTTGTTACGATGGCACGGCCGACCCTGCGGAGTTCCTCCACCTCTATGAGCTGGGCATGAAGCTGCCAACGGAGACGAGAAGGTCACGGAGAACTGGTTTCCCATGGCGCTCAAGGACGGGGCCCGCACCTGGCTCCTGAACCTGGCTCCAGGCACGATCTCCTCCTGGGACGAGATGCGCACCCGCTTCATCGCCAACTTCCAAGGTACTCGCGACCGGCCACCCGCCGTAAGCGACATGCGCCGCATCAAGCAACAACCCGGAGAGACCCTGCAGAAGTACATCCAGCGCTTCAACAACGCACGCCTCAAGATTCCCATGGTGATCGAGTAGGCCATCATCTCAGTCTTCTCCGACGGCGTGCGCGATGTCAAGATGAAGGAGGAGCTGGCGATGCATGAAGACCTGTGCACTTCCTTGGAGTTGTTCAACTTGGCAACCAAGTGCGCCAGGGCTGAGGAAGGGCGTCTCTCCCTCCTCGAGCTGCCTGCCGCAGACCCAGAAGAGAAGAAGCCCAAGGCCAAGGATGTGAAGCGCAAGGGGGCTGCCGTGCTCGCGGCAGAACTAGACACCAAGCGGGGCAGAGATCAGCCCGAATCTTCCAAGGGCAGTCGGTACTGTGTGTACCACGACCTCCACACCCACAACACCAACGAATGTCAAGAGCTCCGAGCCGTGCGAGAAGGAAGGATCGGCCGTCGTCCCGACCGCGGCGACCGGGGCTACGGTCGAGGAGGAGGAAGGAACGCAGGACGCTGGGAAGACCGCGGCCTGCGCCAAGGGTGGCGCGATCAACCTCGCGAGGATCGCTGGCAAGACCCGCCTCGTGAGGGAGACTGGAGGGATCAGCCTCGCGAGGATCGCCCACAAGGCAACGTAGGCCTCCCTCCGCTGCCGCCGCAGCCAAGGAGAAACGAGGACCGCCATCAGGACGAGTGGGCTGGGGGCTTCCAGGAGCTGCGCGCGATCGCCTGCATCCTGGGCGGGGCTCAAGCCCCAGCCTCTCAACGCATCTTCAAGCAGTTCGCCCGCGAAGTGAATGCAGTCCTCCCCAAGCTCGAAGCCACGCGCCCTCTCAATTGTCAGCGTGCGCCATCACGTTCAGCTCAGCAGCTCAGCTCAAGTGTGCGTCTACAGCCGGAATCCTCCCGATGCTTTGTTCCCCAATCATCAGCAACGTGGTGGTCACCAGGACCCTCATCGATGGCGGGGCAGGGCTCAATGTCCTGTCCGTGGAAACATTCAACAATCTCCAAGTGCCCTACAGCCAGCTTCAGCCAACCAAGCCTTTCTCCGGAGTCACCGACGGCTCCACGGTCCCGATTGGGCAGGTCCGCCTCCCTGTCACCTTCGGGGACGCGGCAACTACCGCACCGAGCTCATCGACTTCGACGTCGCTCACATTCGCCTACCGTACAATGCCATCCTTGGGTACCCAGCGCTGGCCAAGTTCATGGCCGTAACTCACCACGGCTACAACGTCCTCAAGATGCCAGGAAGTTGCGGAGTCATCACGATGCCCTGTGAAAAGAAGGACGCGGTGTGTTCCCTAGAACGAGCCTTTTAGGCCGCGTCACTGGAAGACCCGGATCGCGGAAGCAGGAGGCTTCCCGAGACCACCCCCAAGAAGAAGAAGACATCATCCGGCCCGACCCCTCAGGAGGCAGGCCCCTCAGGGCCTGCGCCTGTCCAGGGGGAACCTCCTTCCATCGCATAGGAAAGCGCACCCGGCGCCCTCCTCTGGCAGGGCTCGGGGGCTCTCCCCTGGAGGGCCACCGACCTAGCTAAGGTCACGAGGGAGGCGCTTGGGCACCACATGGAGGCGTGTTTCGAAGCATGTTTCCCTCAAGAAGGAGTAAGGCAAGGAGAGCTAGACCCTCCGGAGTTCGTCAACAAGGCCATTCAGGAGCCACAAGAGTCAAGAGTCATGAAAGGCGGCCGCCTCCTACCAGCTGTGGCTCCCCATCTAGGCGAGGATGGTGGGCTGTGCGTCTGCATCGACATACCAGGGCTCAATCGAGTCACCTCTCTGGAGCGCCTCTGGCCCTCGCGAGTGGGGCGCTGCGAAGGTCGAGCCCGCAGCTACGTTCGCATGCCTTACGGCTTGCCGAACGCGGCTGCCACGTACCAGCGCCTCATGAGGGGTATCATGGACGCTCAAGAGGCCAGGCGTTCCGTAGCCCTGGCGGAGATGGAGATGGTCCGCGAGGAGCCACCAGCGCCTCCGGAGCCTCCCGAGGCCCCTGGGCCTGGGGGCTCGTGAGGATCGGCTTCCACAGCCCAGCGAGTCTGCTACACCAACGCTCCTTCATCCTCAACATCATCAGGTGACATCTTTCAACTTTCATCTCCAGCTAGGAGCGCCCCCCAGGGCTGCATTATTCCCAGGCCGCGTGGGTCCGTCCCTGCGGCATGTATCCCTTTTATTTCATATTGTTAGCTTACTTTGTTGGGAGTGCCCCTCGGGCTGCATCATCCCCAAGTCGCTCGGGCCAGACCCAGCGGCATGTATCCCTTTTGCGTTTATTTCTGGCTATGCGTTCGACCCACCATGCTTGATTATTTGATGCCGGTCCACGGCACCTCTTCTTCTCCATGCCGACCACTTGCACGTTAAAGGGGGGGTACCTGAGCATCGCGACTCAGGGCTCTTACTGGCTCTCCAGCCCTCACCCTCTGGCCTTGTCCACGGCATCGCGACCTGGCATACCAGCGACGGCTGAGACCAGCTCGAGGGCCGGGACCCGAGGACGTAGAGTGTCGGCATCTAACCAAACTTGCAGGTACACATCACAAGATAAGGCCCAGTGCCAAGCGCAACCCGCCTAGAGGTAGGGCCCCGTGAGTCCCGCGCTGGCTCAGGGTGCCCAGATACACCTCGACAGGCCCTACCGTGCCAGCCACGTGTCAGGGCGGGGCTGTACATGCCCCGGGGGCTCCTCCCGGAGGGGAGCCCCCTCCCACGTACCAGTGGAAGCACCATGCTCCGCGCTGGCTGACGACACTGCCGAGGAGCAGCTATGCCCGTACACATACGGAAGCGCTATGCTCCGCGCTGGTGATAAACAACTAAGGGTGGCCCCCCGGCCGCATCAACCTCAGGGAGCCCAGAGATCAGTGTCTAGCCTCATCGTAACGCCTCCCCTCGGGAGTGCCGTGCGAGGGGGCTGGGCACGGGGGCTGTGCCTGGGTCACGCCCAGACGCACGCCGCCCCGCCAGGCCCCCCGGGCCTGGTTCGTCGCGCGTCTCTCCCCGAGCGGAGCCAAGGTAGGAAGGCCGCTTGAGCGTCAAGGGGGGCTCCTGAGCATCGCGACTCAGGAGGCTAACTGGTCACGTAGCCCCTCACTCCTTAGTTCCGAAAGGCTAACGGCGGTTGAGGTATGTGCGCGGCCGGGCTCTGCAGACGTAGAACGGTAGATCCACCCACATCACACCTCCCTACTTGCTGTTCGTGCGCCAAGGGGGACTCCTGAGCATCGCGACTCAAGAGCCTAACTTGTCACGTAGCCCCTCACTCCTTGGTCCCGTCCTGGTTTCCGGTCGGGGCTAACAGCGGCTGAGGTATGCGCGGGGCCGGGCTCTGCCGACGTAGAACATAAGCAAGCAGGAAGGAAAAGCGTAAATTTCAAGGAATTCAAAAGCAAATATTACAGTCCACACTGTTATCTCAATGCCAAACGCAAGTTTAAACGCCTCCCCTAGGCATGATACATGTGCAGGAATTAAAGGCAGGACAGGAGCCACAACAGAGTCACTTGTCGGCGGTGGAGCAGCGCGGAGTGGGTTCGCCTCATGGAGCAGCGGGGTCGGCAGCGCCTTGCTTCGGCTTGGTGCTGAAGGCCCGGAACTTCCCCAGCAGAGCCTCTGCGCGACCCTTCATGGCCTCGGCAGCGGCAGCGGCACGCTCGCCGCTTACTGGCTCCAGCAGGCTGTCGAGGTCGACGCCGGGATCGCGAAGGTAGATGTGGGTGAGGACCCGCGTCAGCGCTGCAGAAGACAAGACACACGCCTCGGCCTCGGCCGTGGGGCCAAGGCCAAGGGCGACATCTTCAAGAGCGTGAACCAGGAAGGGAAGCAGCTTGGCGGGGCCGTCCTCGGCGCCAGCCAGCGGGCTCTCCAGGCCGCTGTCGTAAAGCGTCCTCAGCGAGGAGCGAGCCTTCGCCTCCATCTCCGCGAAGGCCATGCGGTCCTTGGCAAGAACCTGGGCCTTGTCATCCAGCTCGACCTTCCTCGCCCCCAACTCCTGCTCCAGCGTGCCTAGGCGGTCACGGCGCCTCCTGAGCTTGACCTCCCTCTCCTTGACGGCGGCCTCGCGAGCCTTCACGCCTTTTCCTGCTCTTGGCAAAGGCGGGCCTCTTTCGTGAGCTGGTCCCGCAGGCCTTGCAGCTCGTCCTCCAGCGCCTTGCAGCGACCACGGACGTTGACCACCTCCCCCAGGTCTGCGTTACGAGTGGCCTTCGCCTCAAGGATGGCCTGCCTCTCCTCATCGCAAGCCGTCGAGGCCTGGACCAGCGCCGCCCGAATCGAAGCGTCGGAGCGAATCCATCCTGAAGCCAGCTCCAAGCACCCGGCCACCAAGCGAGGGTCAGCGCCAAGAAGATCCTGCCGCAGCCGGTCCAGCTCAGCAGCAGCACGATCTAGAACGGCAAGAGGAGTCAGAGAGATAGCAGTCGGTGGAGTAGGAGGAGAAGGCGGCAGTGTGACCACAGCATTCTGAGGCGGAGCCTGCTGCGCCCCAACGGCTGTAGTGGCGGCATCAGGCAAAGGCACCTCGGGAGTCACTTGGGCCATGGGGGTTGAGCTTGCCCCAGCCGGCTCAGCCAGGCCTCGCGAGGACGACCGGGCAGGAGAAGCCCGTGCGTCGCGGTCACCTTCCTTCGCGGGCAGAGGCACTGCCACGGATGGAACCTCAGGAGCTCCCTTCGGCTTCTTTGCTGCGGGCGCCAGCCTGTCCAAGAAATGTGGACGTCAAGCCTCAGCAGCAGAACAAGAAATAAAGACAAGGATCAAGCGCTTACGGGTCATCGCCGGTGAGCTCAGGCAGCTTCCGGCCAAATTTGAAGCCTGAAAGCCGGCTGGAAGGGTCAACCTTGGGAAGCTCGGGAGCGGAAGGCGCGTCTGCGGTCCGCCTCGAGGCCGGGGCAGACCCGCGGGAGATCAGCCCGGTCCTGTCCTTCTTCGGGATCGGGGGCAAGCTCCCGCCGCCCTGCTCGTCATCATCCTCGTCGTCATCGCTCGGAAAGAGGCGGAGAGCGCGGGACCTGCACCGGGGGAGGGGATCCCTCGACTCTCCGTCAGTCGCCTCGGAGTCAGGCCCTTTTTCCCGCTCCCCTCCTTCCTCCTCTTCGCTAGAGTCGTCGGAGGACACGTCCACCGATTCCCCTGGAGTTTCCATGGGCACGGGCCTGTCCTCGTTGAAGACGGGCATGGACTCCACTACCTGCTCCCAGTCGTCGCGGAGGAACAAGGGCGTAGGAGCGCCCTCCAACCTCGCCACATCGCCCCCGACTAGAGATTGGAGGACCGCAGCCAGATCTTCGTTGGCCAAGCCCGCGGGGCTCGGATGGGGCCTCCACACTGGAAGTGAGTACTGCCGAAGCGGAGCCAGCTGGTGCTCCAAGAATTCCCTCAGCAGCGACGCGCTGGTCAGCTTCGCCGCCGCCATGTTGGCCGGCCTCAGATCCACGTCCATCTTCTCCAACACCAGCTTCGCGCGGGGGTCCACGAGCTCCGCTCGACCCCAATCGCTGGAGCTCGTGGGTTGCTTCGTGGGCAAGATCAGCCGAGGGTGGATGCACCCAGCATCTGCCATGACCCACTTGCTCCTGAAGCCCTCAATCCTTTTCCCGGGGTTTGAAATGGCAATGGCGCCACCGTACGCGATGAAGCTCGCGCACGCGGAAGCAGGACCGCGAGAGGTCCGGAGGTAGAAGTAGTGGCGCAGCAAGGCCACTGAGGGCTGCACCCCTACGTGAGCCTCGCAGTAATAGGCGAAGATTGCCAGGAGAAGGACGGAGTTGGGTTGGAGATGCAGAGCATGTAGCTTATAATGGCGGAGGACAGAGAAGAAGAACTCGGAGAAGGGAGGCACCAGGCCAGCAGCAATGGCGCTTACAAAGAACGGATAGAAGGTGCTCCCTTGGCCCTCAGGGGTGGCGGAGCCGGCCTTGAAAACCTTCGCCCCGTCGATGCCCCGCGCCACCGCCATCCGGCGCAACCGGGCGAGGCTCACCTCTGACACGTTCGGTGAGTCTAGGGCAGACGAGTACCAAGCTCCGGCCGGGGACTGACGAGGCACCATGGCTTCCTAGGTCACGCGGTCGGAGTAGATCTGGAAATTTTGGAGGAAGGAAGGAGAGGCGCAAGAAAGGGGATCTGAGCAGCAACCGGAGAAAGCAAAAAAAGGCAAAGCCTAGGCAGATGTCGCTCCCTTATGAACTCGCGCGGTTGCTGAGGCGCCCACGTCCAGTCAACCGCCACGCGGCACCCAAGGCCGCAGGCTGTTAGGGCCCGCGGTGCTTCACTCTTGCCCTTCCGCCTCCCTGCACGGCCATGTCCGGGCGCGCCTTGGGCCCGGGGGCTACTGTCGGCGTTCTAGGAACGGGGGTCCCCAGACTTGCCTGCCTACGGCCTGCGGCGTGGCTCAAAGTGGGGCCCAGCATGGCCCATCTTCATCAACACAAACCCAAGACCCTCGCGAGGGGCCAAGCCTCGTGGGGCGGACGACACGGAGCTTCCTCAGGCATGGCCTCATCAGGCTGGCTCGCGAGGAGGCGGAGAGATCAAGGCGGGGTACCTCACGAGGTGCCCGTGACGCAAGCCATGACGACCAAGGGTGCCAGGCGGGCGCCAGCCCGCGCAGTGTCCTCCTTTCCTCTTTGGTGCAAAGGGAGCAAGCGCAGGCAAGAGCATCAAGCAAAGGCACCCGTTTCGGTGCAACGAGACCAAGACCAGTCCAACGGCAGGGAGGAAGTCATTGTGGAGCCTAAGCCAGCGTCACTACCAGAGCCTTTGGCAGGCGAGGACCAACTTTAGTCAGGATAAGTGTACCAGATGTTCCCCTTCAAAATGGCCAATTGTTGGCGCCCTTCCTGCTCAATATTTGGGAAGAGGCCCAGGGCCTTTGCCTATAAATAGGACTAGCCACCCCCAGGGGAGGGGGATCAAAAACGGAATCGGAAAGGGATCGAAATCAGAGAGAGAATCAAGAAGAGAGAAAGAGAGAGGGGTGACCGAACTCCTCCTAGCAGTTCATCCCCCCAGCCAAGAACAGACCCTCGCGAGGCTGTTCTTCCTTGTATTGCTCATCATCATCAGCCCAAGAGGCAATCCACCACACCACACACTGGAATAGGGTATTACACCACAACGGTGACCCGAACCAGTATAAACCCTATGTCTCTTGTGTTCTTCTTTCCATAGCTTAGATCTTAGCGAGGCAGAGGGGTGCAGGTAGGTAGAAGGCGAAATCTCCGCGCGCACCCCAGTGTTCGAACCTCAAGGGTCTGCCGGAACCCGAAATCCGACAAGCAGGAAGTAGGGTATTACCTCCATCAAGAGGGCCCGAACCTGGGTAAACATTGTGTTCCCGCCTCTTGTTACCTTTGATCCTCAGACGCACAGTTCGGGATGCCCTACCCGAGATCGGCCGGTTTTGACACCGACACCAAATGCTTCAGCTCCTGCTGGTCCTCTTGTTGGTCAACTCTGTCTGCCACATCACGCCAATACTGATGCAACTGCTAGCACGGTAGCTCAAAGGCCCAAGAAGCATGCCCGTGTCTTAAATGACAGAGAACTTCTTGTATCTCTTAACCATAAACAAGATAGGCAACATGACTTGTTGAAACGTCAAATGCAGAGTCTTCTTGTTGATGTCAATCACATTCTCAACCTTGCAACCAAGAATTCTTTTGTTGCCCATGAAGCTTGTCAGCGGTCCTAGAAGAGCCTTACAATGCTCTGTTCTGAAGATGATCTTCAAGCAGATGGCTTCACTGAGAAGTTCAAGTTTGACTCCAGGCCTCCGCAATCTACTAGCTGGTGTCGGACTCCCTTCATTGAAGACTCTGAGTATTCATCTTCGGCTCCCACTGTGATTGCGCGAGTTATAGATGAGAAGATGACACCACTTCACCAACAAATGTTTCACTACATCAGGATTCTGCATCAGGCCCCTCTGCACCACCAAACTCCAACTTTGACCCTGCTGCACCATCATCTTCTCCAACTCCTCATGGTAACGAGTAGATGCTCTATGCCTTCAAACCTTTTTGGTCCTTACTGACAAAAGGGGGAGAAGCATATGAGTTGATAGTCTTCAAGTGGGTCCATATGGGTTGGTTGCTTATTTTTGCTATGTTTTACAACTCTCGTTCTTGAACTATTGGCTTTTGAGATGTAAAACTTAAACTTGATGGTCGTCTGCTACTTTTACATATTACCCCATGTTGCGATGATAAATTCCGCATGAAGTCATTCTACACATGCCCATTTCTCATTGTGCATTTCATTATCTTCATTACATTTGTTTATGCATGACGAATTGTCTTCATGAGTTGAAGAAGATTTCCATAAAGCAAAACATGCCATGTGCATTTGCATTCCAAGGCAAAGCATTTATATGCACATCTTCAGGGGGAGCCTCCCTCAACTTATGAAGCCAATGACCATGTACTTTAACTTTCACATATTTCTATCCCCGTTGACAACTTCAACTATGTTTGTCATCAATAATCACCAAAAAGGGGGAGATTGTAAGTGCATCTAGTGCCACCCCTAGTTGGTTTTGAAGTATTGACGACAAACATAGTTGGGGGACTAATGTGTTTGTGAGAATTGCAGGATAACACAAGTAGAAGTCCCTCATTGATTCGGTTTCCCTACCATAGATGACCCCTAAAAATGTATGAAGACATTGAAGACAATGGTGGTTCGTGAAGACATTCACGATGAAGATAATGACGTGTGAAGTCATTCACTTGAAGACTATGGAGTACGAAGACATAGTTTGTTTTGTAGTTTCCTTTTCTTCTTCATTGAGTCATAGGAAGCACCGTACTATTAAGTGGGTTCCAAGTGAACAAAGTCAGAATACTGATGTGATGCTCTAACTAAATCCTATGTCTTCGAGCGAAGACAATGAGAGCAAATCTTATTCAGAGTTGGATGAGTTAGCTTTGCTTGTAGCTCAAGCCAAGCCGCCGCGTGTGTTTGAAATCCGACCGTTGGACACTTGCCGGTTCCTTAGTGACCCAGGGTCATTTCGGACATATCAGGTCCGGTTGCCTTCTGGCTATAAATAGCCCACCCCTACACCATAATTTGGCGATTGCTCGGAGTTAGTGCACGGCTTTTGTCGTTTGCGAGCAACGCACATATGAAGCCTTTGGGAGAGACATCCTTGTGAGGACAAAGCCCAAAACACCTAGAGCCAAAGAGTGTTAGGCATCACTGAAGTCTTTCTGTCTGCATGATCTGAAGACTTGTTACACTTGAGGACTGTGCATCCTCCAGTCGGTTAGGCGTCGCGTTCTGAGCATCCAAGAGTCATTGTGGATCACCGGTGAACGAAGTTTGTGAAGGTTTGGGAGTCTACCTTGAAGACTTACCAGAGTGATTGGGCGAGGACTAAGTGTCCTTAGCTCAAGGGGAATAAGGTGAAGATGTGGTCTTCTGAGTTCAATCTCAACCTCCCTAACCAGACGTACAGTTGTCACAGCAACTGGAACTGGTCTACCAAATCCTTGTCTTCACCAAGCAACTGGTTTTATCCCCTACTTCATTTACAATTCAGTTTGTTTTCGTGAAGTCATTGCTTGCTTGTCTGATCTGTTTGACTTCACCGTTTGAAGACTATTACTTGTTTGGCTTCATAATGTCTTCCATTCTGATCCATACTATCTAGCTGCTGTTAGTCTTCGTACTTTCATTGTACTGCTCACTTGACTATGGCTTGTCTAGCATAGTTCATCTTCCGCTGCATATCATATAGGCTCATATCAACTGTTTGTCATCAAAGACCTCGTGTTTTTAAGACTTTCATAAAAATCTCCTATTCACCCCCCCTCTAGTCGATAACTAGCACTTTCACCATGGTCTCCAGCGAACACCGGATTGGATAAGTTGCACTCTTTGTGAGGTTGACACGAAGTCCCGAGGCCTCCCCGAAGATTTAGAGGAGTCACATGCATGTGTTCATATCCAGTTCGTGAGGCTTGACGAAGATCATAACATCATCCACGAACATGGATAGTTGATGCCTTAATTAACCCAGATCCCGCAAGGGGAGTCAGCAATCCCCTTGACATTGCTAGCTCGAACATCCTCTATAGTGGTTCCATGATCATGATGAAGAGCATGGGGGAGATCGGATCACGTTGCCTCAAGCCAATGCAATTCCGGATCGGCCTCTCGGGCGTTCCATTCACCATGATTCTTGTAGATGAGGTAGGTGATAGCCCACATATCCAGTCTAGCCGCCGAGCGCCAAAACCCATAGCACAAAGCACTTCGACAATAAAAGGCCATTGCACGGAATTAAAAGCATTCAATATGCCCAACTTGAGCATGATGGCCGGGTCCCTAAGGGCATGTAGTGTCTGTGATGTGCATTGCAGAAGCATGAAGCGCCCCTTGACGAATGCACTTTGATGATTTCCCACTAGGAATGGCAGCTCCATCGTAAGCCACGAAGACATGATCTTGTCAAAGATCTTGATTGCTCCATGGACCAAGCTGACCGGCCTAAAGTCCTTGATATCCACCTCACCATCTTTGTTTGGTAGAAGGGACACGATCACGTTGTTAACTGCCGGGAGCCCTCGCATATCACCACGGTAGAAAGCACCCAATGCTCGCATGAAATCCCCTCAGATGAGTTTGGTGACCTCAGAAAGAAACAATGTCAAACACGTGAATCTAGGCAAAACACTTAAAAGAAAGAAGTCCATAATGCATGAAAGAATTTACTTACTAACTGTTTAAGTGAAGAAAGCTTAGCTACAACAAATTAAGCACTTAAGCACCTATGCATTAAGGTCTGGCAACCACTTTTAAATGTTTTAAAGAACCTTTTAATGTAATTTTCATATAATTAAGCAAGTTATATAAAAAGGGAAGAAAGCGGAAATTGCATGGATGTTCTCAGCCAATTCCTTTCTTGTGAAACATGATGACCCAAATCTAAAGAGTACTATCAATCCGGGCCTGCAAAATCTGTAGTTTCCAAAACAAGGATATGAGATCTTGTCTTAGTAGAATTCTTCAAGAGGCCACACTCTAAGCCTGTTGTTAAAGATTTTAATTTATTGTGAAATCACTAGTTAAGGGGTACTCATTGCAAAGATCACTTCACCTTTCCAGGTTGAGACAAGTGGCGCTTTGCATGTGCGCCACTTGTCGCAACTTGTGAGTTTTCCTTTTTTTTAAATTCGTTTATTTAAAACATTTTATCTCTTAAACCATGCATCCAAATCTTGAACCGATTTTTCCGTTGGATTCCTCGCGTCAAGATCTTCAAAACTAGATCCCATGTTGATAGGTTTTGATGAACTTTTTTCATGAAAAAACCAGACAAAAAAACCGAACCAAGAGCATGGGTTTTTTTCCTTTCCGAAAGAGGCACGCCCGTACCTCTCACAAAATCATAACCGTGCCTCTCGCGGAAAGAAAGAAAAACAAAACGTGATTTTTCCGTTTTCGAGGAGGCATGACCATGCCTCTCGAGAAAGCATAACCACGCCTCTCACGAAAGCAAAACCGTGCCTCTTGCGAAAAAAAACAGAAAACACATTTTTATCCATTTTCAAGAGGCACGGCCGTGCCTCTCGTGAAGCACAACCGTGCCTCTCGCGAAAGCAAAATCGTGCCTCATTTGGAAGGGAAAAAAAAATCAGAAAATGCGTTTTTTTCGTTTTCGAGAGGTGTTGTGGGTTTGTCACGGCAGATGTCCTCGTGAAAGGACTTAGTCGTGGAGCCATCGCAACGGGTTAGCTTAAAGGTGTTAAACCGGACAAGGGGACACGGGAGTTTATACTAGTTCGGCCCCTTCGATGAAGGTAAAAGCCTACGTCTAGTTGTGATTGGTATTGCTAGGGTTTTGAAGGCCAGGGAGCGAATCCGCTTTGTCTGGCTCTCGACTTGTTGTTGTCTCTAAACCGCGGCCGGGTCGTCCCTTTATATACATAGGTTGACGCCCGCCAGGCTACAAAGTCCCGAAGCCGGATTATAAACGTATCTGGTTCGGCCTCTCTCTTTCTATCTTACTATACAAGTTACATGACTAGGCCGGTTTACATTTACAGACTGTAACCCGCCTTTGGGCCCTCCGTAAAGGGCCATCATCTTTACATATTCATGGGCTTCTAATCTTCAAAGAGTCAACCCGGCTACATAAGGCCGGTTTACCTCCAGTAGTAATATCCCCAACATTAGGCCCCAGATTGGTTTGAACTTGTTCATGTCAATCTTCCACACTTTAGAAAAAAATCTTCTCTCTTATCTTCATTTTTGATCTTGTAAACCGCCGTGACGTCATACTTCAAAATTACGATAAACCGCCCTGACGTCATCCATCCGTTGATGTCGGAGATTTCCTTCATTTAATATATATCCAGTCATCGAGGCGGAACCTTTATTAACTTATCCATTTTTGGGCTCCTCGATTCCCGTACTTGCCATTTTATCACTTCGCCTTATAAATAGAACCGAGGGGTCATTTTCACCGTTTCCCCCCATGCCTCTTCGCGTCGTCTTCCTCGCGCCGCTCAGCCTCTGGAGCTCCGCCGCCACCGTCGACCGTCGCCTCTGCTCCGACCTTGGCCGCTGCATCACCTTGAACGCACCAGAATACTGCGGCGCCCTTCCGCTTCCTCACCAGCTCCGGTAAGTTCTCTGCTTTTTTCACCATAGATCTGTTCTAGGGTTTCGACATTCTTCGTAGTTCTTCCAAAGTTCATCAGTGCTATTCTTGCTTGTTCTTCCTTTAATAGATGTACACTTCATGCTTGATGCATCTCTTGTCGTAGCTTACCTACCATGGTCATCACAAATCCTTATGCGCAAAGAGCTGATCTAGTATGTCAAAAATTGCTTCAGTTCTGCACCCCTTCAAGATCCAATTATTTTTGCTTTTCTGTATTATCTTTAGATCCGAAAGTTTTGTACATCACTGTGAGATCTGTTTCTATGTTCCTTTGAGATCCGTTTCTCCTTGCACCAATATAAGCGGTTTAACATTGTATAAATAGTCTATGCCATTAGCCCTCTGATAAACTGGAAGAGCATGTTACCTTCACAATTATGCTCCATTTTAACAGTGTCTGATCAACCCTGTGCTAGCATTACCTTTCTCTCTCATTATACTAGTCTCCGGGTTGTACCATTTATCATATCAACATGTTTCTTACTCCCTTGTCTCTTGTGTATAATCATGCGTAATTTATAAACCGGCCTTTCATTTTCAGTTTGTTCGCTTTGCAATGGCCAAACAATTCAGTGCCTGCAACTGGGCTCGTTCCCGGGTTACTAAGGCTCAATTGAATGAGATGGTTAGCATCGGCTCTCTGCCTAAGAAAACTGAGATCAAATGGCAAGTTCCAGGAACAGAGAATCCTCCAACCCCAAGACAAGGCGAGGTGGTAATCTTTGTTGACCATATAGGTCGTGGTTTCAAACCGCCAGGGTCAAAATTTTATCGAGATGTGCTTGCCAGCTTCCAACTGCATCCACAAGATATTGGTCCCAACTCAGTCTCCAACTTATGCAATTTCCATGTCTTCTGTGAAGTCTATTTACAAGAAGAACCAACTGCAAAATTGTTCCGGGATTTCTTTCACTTAAACCGGCGCATAGAGTTTGTGAATGGCCCGAACACAGAGCTTGGTGGTGTCTTGATTCAAAAGCGGAAAGAAGTGGAATTTCCTCATGCCAAACACCATAGCCACCCAAAGGAATGGAACCAAACATGGTTCTATTGCAGAGACACTTCGCCTGAGGATGAAAATCCCCTCCCCGGCTTCCGTGACCATATATTATCCAATACTCACCCAATGCCACAACGCCCGAGCTCTTCAGAAAGGGCAAAATACGCTCCTCAAATCGCCAAGCTCCGAGCCTTTATGGCAAACGGTTTAACATGTGTGGATTTTGTGCGCTGTTGGATATCCTGGATTATCTTGCCGCTAAGCCGGCGTCCCGGTTTAATGTGCGAATATACCGGTGAAGTTGACGATTCTCAACGCCACTACAACATCCAATTATCTGAGGAAGAAGTCACTAAAGGTGTAAAGAAAATTCTGAATGAATCAGAACTGGTCTACAGTCAAACCGGTCTGAGTCCCTTCTATACCAAGAACAAACCGCCTGCTGTAAGCATTACACTTCCTCTTCATCTCTAATATCTTTAACTTATACAAGATGTAACCCTTCTTCTTTATATATATATAGGGTGATGACCCTTTCTGGAAACGGAAATCCATAGAGAAAGCGGCAAAGCCAACTGGAGACAAAGTGGTCAAACCAACCCACCCAAAGACCAAAGCCGTAAAACGGACGTCAAAGTGGAAAACGGCTGACCGGATCAATATGGAACTTGATGATGATACTGATGACCCAAAAGTTGAGGTAGAACTTGACTCACTTGGCTCTCTTTTTATGCATCTTGTTAACAATGATCTTCCTCAGGAGGAGGCAAAAGCTAGTCAGGCTGATGACGTAGAGGTAATTACCCTTTCCTCCGGTTCTGACTCTATGCCAACACAAAAAAACTCACCAAGCAATCCAGAAAGTAAGCTTTTCTCATCCTCTTGCTCACTTGGATCCAACATTTATTTTGAAGACTCAACAGCATGAAGCTCGCCGGACAACCCGGCACAGTGGCCAACAGGTCACCTCTACCGGTTTACCTGATACTCCGGTTCGGAAGCGCCGGTCTGAGGTCTCTCCTACTTCTGACCATTCTTACCCCAAGGCAGGTTATTTCAGACAGCCTCTTAATCCATCCGATTCAAATTATCAGGTGACACCTCCTTCCTCTTCTAGTGAATCGACAGCAACTCAACTCCCCCCTTTGAAAACTGTGGCCGGGTGAGTTATGAAAACCTTTCCTTTCAATGCGCCCTACATCTTTTGAACAGGATGTTAATCCTTTTTTATTCTGTTTGCAGGGCCAAAGCCAGACCCAGCAAGAAAGCTCGGGTCACCAATCCGCCAGAAGACCCTGTTGCCGAAGAAGAAGAACCAAGAGGTGAACCGGAGCAGACTGGTGAACCGGAAGGCCTCCATCTTGAAACAACTTTTGATGAACCGCCCCTTGACGGCCAACATACTGACGAACCAACAGATACTGAGCCTGCCGCCCCTGATACTGAACCGGCAGAACCAAACCGGGCTAATCCAATGAAAGACACTGAAATTCCATCATCATCCACCAAAAATCCTAATGGCCAAGGGGATGACGTTATTATTACTGGAACAGGCCACAGCTCTCCTGGTCATCTCGTCATTTTGGCTCAGCATAGTGCCAAAGAAGAGCAAATTACCAGGGATAAAGGTAAATGGAGCAGCGACTTATCAAACTATGCTCATCTTAACGCTGATGAGCTTCATTCCGGCTTCTTGAACCGTCTGCACTCAAACCGGGATTATGAAGCCGGTTTGGTGAATTTGATGAAAGAATGATATGAGGTAAATGCTTCTCCCTTGTACATTGATTTATAGCTGAAATAATATTCCAAGTAGCCTCCAAGAGCCGTTTTATGATTGTCAATCATAAACCGGGTCTTTGTAACACTTCAAGCATCCCATCATTGATCCTTGCAAAGGCGTGTCCTCAATCATAGATAAGACTCATGTTTGAAAAAAAATTAGATAACATTCTGCAGCATAGCCCCCAAAGGCCGATTTAACTTGGCAAGTTAATCCGGTTTTTAATCCACACCACCGGTTTAGAACAAACGTACATTAGCCCCCAAGTGTCAAGGATAATGCTTGCATTGTTCTGGAGACTTGTATAGAGGGTAGTATTTGAGAGCAAATAGGCATTAGCCCCCAAGTATGAAGTGGATAACTTGTTATATGCTTTATACTTAGTGCATAAATATGTTGTTTTGTTGAATATACCTTCAATGTTGCAGGCTGAACTGAGAAGCAAAGATGCCCAAAACTCTGACTTACAAGAAAATGTGAAGTCTCAACAAGCCGAAGCTGCAAAAGCCAAAGAGGAGCTGACGCAGGCCCTGGCCGAAATGGAAAAATTGAAAGAATCCTTCAACCAAGATCATGCTGAATGGGAAACCGAAAAAGCCGGTTTGATCAAAAGAGTTGTAGATGCCGAGGAAGCCCTGAAACCGGTGGTTGAAGAACTAGCCGGTTTGAAGCGCCAAATCAACGCTATGACCTCTGCTATCTTTGGTAAGTGTGTGCTTATGTATGTTGCACCAGTCAATGAATCTTAAAACTGACCAAAATGTTGATAAAATCTTTTGCAGGAACTCGGATCACTCATCTTGGTGCAGATATGTGGATGAAGCTCAAAGCGGCATATACATTGGTTGAGCAGCTATACTCTGGATCTCAGCGAGCCATTAGTACAGTGGCTTATAACAAACCGGCGACAACGTTGATTAAGGAGACCCTTGAGAAGCTGGGCATGTTACCGGCGCGTATTGTCGAGTTGAAAAGAGCCGCTGCGAGAGAAGGAGCATTAACCACCCTTATTCGAGCCAAGGCCTGGATTCCAGACCTTGAAGCGGAGGATATCATTAAAGGGTATCCAGGCGTTAAAGAAGACGGTTCAAACTTTGACAATGATGATCTTTGGTGGCTGACCAAACAGATGCGGCCAGCGGCCAGCAAATTGGCTGAGGACACCAATTTGTCCCATTTTCAACCGTTTTATGATGCAGAAGGGAAAAGACAGCCGGCCGATATCCATGAATTCGAAGAACTTGTGCCTCCGATTCGTAAGCACACTTATGCCCCTGATGTTAACCCTTGTGATCTTATCCATGAGGAAGGAGTGTTCCAAGCTTTAACCGGAATTGATTGGTCAACGGCTGATTTCCAGTGGTTGGGGAGGGATGAAGAGGTGCCGACACCAACTGATCCGCAACCGTCAAACCGTCTTGATGAAGAGTCCTGATCTGGTCGCCGGTTTATATGGCTACTGTAAAAAACAGTGGCACTGTTTGAACCGCTTTGAAGCTTCATGTAATAGGATAGCTGAAACTTTGTTTATCTGCCATGCCATCGAGCATGTTTCATAACGCTTTGTGACAATTTGTGCCGCCCTTCAGGATATATTTTATGCATAGCCTATGATGACTTGCCTTCCTGGGTCCAAAAAACTTAAAAGTGTCTAGCGGTTTACCACTAAACATGTCATAATATCCAGGAAGTATATAGTACTTTAGCTGAATAATCAAGTGTTTGTACAAAAAATAATGTACAGAACATACCTTATTGATTGACCAAATGTGTATACATCAAAGGTGTTTAACACCAACCCGATACGTTTGATAATTTCATCTTCATAATGCCGGCCTATCTATTAAACCGGACCAGTATAACTACCGGATTTTCTTTATAACACTGGTGATTTAGTCAAACTAGACCGGGTCAATGACCACCGGTTTATAATTGATCATGTGCCAACAACTGGTGGTTGGAAAGCAAGCCGGGTCAAGGACGCCGGTTTATCAAAAAATACTTATGATTGTCAACAAAAGAAATTCAAATAGGAAAATATGCGAGGCTTTTTATGAGCTGCCAGGCTCCAAATCGAGGCTTTTCATGGGCTGCCAGGCCTCTAAGTTAAACCATTTAACAAAGCCTTTTAAGATGGGCCTCCAATTAACCAATCATCGTTTTAACTGTGACAAGTTCAGGGTCTGTAAAAGATTGACTTGTCAAACGTTCGATGGGTCATGCCAGGATTACCTGGATAGGAGTGGCTTACTTGATGAAGGCAGGTTAACCCGGGGTTTTAGGTGAATACACCAGGCTTCCAAGCCGTGGCTTGATAGCCAATTACGAGGGTCCTTTCAAACTCTTTATTGCTTTGCAAAAAAGAGCTCCCAAGTAACTTTGTGAGCGATGCTCAGCGTGTGCCTATGTTTGAGTTTGTACTGTGTACAATACTCTCTTTGGCTCCACAAATTTTTCCTTGTGTGGCTGAAATGCCTATCAAGAGGTGTAGCTGTGGTTCAAACATAACCAAGCCCCCTAGTGATTTTCTTTATCTTTATGCAGCTGCTAAAGCCGGTTTAACAAAGACTCCGCTTTGACCGTTAACTTGTAAAAGCACACATATGATATAAGAAAGACCAGATACCCCGCTTATAACGGAGGCTCCGGTTTATTATATGGTATATACACTGTCATAAATATGTATAGATGAAGAGCCTATGGCTTCAAGTATAGTAAGGCCGAAGGAGAGCTATGTTCCATGGCCGCTTTGTCTCCTCCTCCGATTGACGTGAGTCTTCATGCTCTCGAACATCAATGAGGTAGTAGGATCCGTTGTGCAGATTTTTGATGACCACAAAGGGTCCTTCCCAAGGGGGGATAACTTGTGCATATCAGTGTGATCCTGGATGAGCCGGAGCACCAAATCACCTTCTTGAAAGGTTCTAGTTTTAATCCGGCGGTTGTGATAACGTCGAAGATCTTGTTGATAAATCACCGAACGTGCTACTGCAAGATCCCGCTCTTCATCCAACAGGTCCAGAGAATCCTGACGTGCCTTCTCATTATCAGCTTCAACATAAGCTGCCACGCGGGGCGAATCGTGACGGATGTCACTAGGAAGAACCGCCTCCGCTCCATAAACCATGAAGAAAGGCGTGTAACCCATAGACCTATTGGGTGTGGTGTTGATGCTCCATAACACAGAAGGTAGCTCCTCGACCCAACAACCCAGCGTCCGCTTTAAGGGAACCATAAGCCTTGGTTTGATACCCCGTAGAATTTCTTTATTTACCCTTCCGCTTGACCATTAGATTGGGGGTGAGCCACTGATGCTAGATCAAGCCGGATGTGCTCACGTTGACAGAATTCTTCCATCTCTCCTTTTGATAAGTTAGTACCATTGTCTGTTATAATGCTATGTGGAAAGCCAAACTGGAATATCACCTTTTTGATGAATTGAACCGCCGTGGCTGCATCACACTTGCTGACTGGCTCTGCCTCTACCCATTTAGTGAATTTATCAACTGCTACTAACAGATGGGTCTTCTTGTCCTTGGAGCGCTTGAAGGGTCCAACCATATCCAGCCCCCAAGTTGCAAACGGCCATGTAATTGGAATCATCCGCAACTCTTGAGCCAGAACGTGCGCACGGCGGGCAAACTTTTGACATCTATCACATCTTTTGACTAAATCCTCTGCATCAGCATGCGTCGTCAACCAGTAAAAACCGTGGCGAAAAGCTTTGGCAACTAACGACTTTGAACCGGCATGGTGACCGCAATCCTCTTCATGAATTTCTCGCAAAATCTCACAACCTTCTTGAGGAGAAACACATCGCTGAATTGCTCCTGAAACACTATAACGATGTAACTCCCCGTTGAGTATGGTCATGGACTTGGACCGCCGGATTATCTGTCGAGCCAACATTTCCTCAGCTGGTAACTCGCCCTGGTTCATGTAATCCAGATATGGGATCGTCCAATCCGGTATGGCATGCAGAGCTGCCACCAACTGAGCCTCCGGATCAGGAATAGCCAAATCTTCTTTGGTTGGTATTTTGACTGACGGATTGTGCAATACATCAAGAAAGACATTGGGCGGAACCGGTTTACGTTGGGAACAAAGACGACTTAAAGCGTCTGCCGCTTCATTCTTCCTCCAGTCTATATGGTCCACCTGATAACCTTTAAAGTGACCAGCCACTGCGTCCACCTCTCGCCGATATGCAGCCATGAGTGGGTCCTTAGAATCCTAAGTGTCAGACAGTTGCTTAGCCACTAGATCCGAATCGCCGAAGCACTTAACCCGGCTCAAATTCATCTCTTTAGCCATCCGAAGACCATGGAGTAAAGCCTCATATTCAGCCACATTGTTAGTACAAGGGAACATTAAACGGAGGACATAACAAAACTTGTCACCTCATGGGGAAGTTAATATGACTCCATCCCCTGAACCCTCTAACTGTTTGGACCCATCAAAATGAATAGTCCAATATGTATTATCTGGTTTCTCCTCAGGTGCCTGTAACTCCGTCCAATCGTTGATGAAATCTACGAGTGCCTGGGACTTGATCGCCGTGCGGGGTATATATTTGAGCCCGTGAGGTCCAAGCTCAATGGCCCACTTGGCAATCCGGCCAGTTGCCTCTCTGTTTTGAATGATGTCGCCCAGAGGAGCTGAACTGACCACTGTGATAGGATGGCCCTGAAAATAGTGTTTGAGCTTCCAGCTTGCCATAAACACCCCATACACCAGTTTCTACCAATGTGGATACCTCTGCTTTGACTCAATGAGCACCTCACTGATATAATAAACCGGCCGTTGAACCGGATACTCTTTGCCAGGCTCCTTGCGCTCTACCACAATGGCTATGCTGACAGCCCGGGCATTAGCAGCCACATACAACAATAATGGCTCTTTATCGATCGGTGCTGCCAGCATGGGCGGTTCCACTAGCTGCCTCTTCAGATCTTCAAATGCCTTATCAGCTCCCTCACTCCAGAAAAAGTTATCTGTTTTCTTGAGCATCTAATATAAGGGGATGACCTTCTCTCCAAGGCGGATGATAAACCGGCTCAAGGCTGTAATCCGGCCGGCCAGACGTTGCACATCGTTAATACACGCCGGTTTAGCCAAAGACGTAATTGCTCCAATCTTTTCCGGATTAGCCTCAATGCCTCTGTTTGAAACCAGAAAGCCTAAGAGCTTGCCTGCCGGGACACCAAAAACACACTTCTCCGGATTGAGCATCATCTTGTAAACCCGGAGATTGTCAAAGGTTTCCTGTAGATCATCTATCAATGTCCCCTCCTTTCTAGATTTGACCACAATATCATCCACATCGTATGAACATTGCGCCCAATTTGCTTATGAAGGCAATTCTAAACACATCGCTGGTAAGTTGCCTGGGCACTCTTGAGTCCAAAGGGCATGAAAACATAGCAGAAGGCTCCAAAGGGAGTTATAAAGGTTGTCTTCTCCTGGTCCTTAACTGTCATTTTGATCTGATGATAACCAGAGTAAGCATCCAAAAAACACAAACGGTCACAAGCCGCCGTAGCATCAATTATCTGATCAATGCGAGGGAGAGCAAAGGGGTCTGCAGGGCAAGCCTTGTTTAAATCTGTGTAGTCCACACACATGCGCCAAGTGCCGTTTTTCTTAAGAACCAGCACCGAATTGGCTAACCACTCTGGATGAAAAACTTCAACAATAAATCCAGCAGCCAACAAACGGGCTACCTCTTCACCTATAGCCTTGCGTCTTTCCTCGTTGAAACGGCGGAGGAACTGTCGGACCGGTTTGAATTTAGGATCAATGTTGAGTGTGTGCTCAACGAGTTCTCTGAGTACACCTGGCATGTCAGAAGGTTTCCATGCAAAGATGTCCTGATTCTCACGGATGAACTCGATGAATGCGCTTTCCTATTTGGGATCCAGGTTAGCGTTGATGCTGAACTGTTTGGATGAATCGCCAGGGATAAAGTCGACCATCTTAGTGTCTGTAGCTGATTTGAACTTCAATGCTGGATCATGTTCTGTAGTTGGCTTTTTTAAGGAGGTCATGTCTGCCGGATCAACTTGCTGCTTATAGAATTTTAACTCCTCCGTGGCACAAACCGACTCAACATAAGCCGCATCGCCTTCTTCACACTCCAAAGCAATCTTTCTACTTCCATGTACTGTGATAGTCCCCTTATGACCTGGCATTTTAAGCTGTAGGTAAACATAACATGGCCTTGCCATAAACTTAGCATAAATCAGCCGCCCAAACAAGGCGTGGTACAGACTTTTGATCTTCACCACCTCAAATGTCAATGTTTCTGACCTTGAATCGTAGTCATCTCCAAAAGCTACCTTCAAAGCTATCTTACCAACAGGATATGCAGACTTACCAGGCACCACACCATGAAATACCGTATTCGACGGTTTAAGATCCTTATCTGTCAACCCCATACGGTGAAATGTATCATAACACAAAATATTGATACTACTTCCCCCATCCATGAGCACTTTAGTGAACTTGTATCCCCCAACTTGAGGGGCTACCACCAAGGCCAAATGACCTAGATTATCAACCCGGGGCGGGTGATCCTCTCTACTCCACAAAATAGGTTGCTCCGACCAGCGTAAATACTGAGGTACTGCCGGCTCAACAGAGTTGACTGCCCTTTTGTGAAACTTCTGATCACGTTTGCATAAACTAGTAGTGAAGACATGATATTGCCCGTTGTTCAGCTGTTTGGGATTGCTCTGATAACCCGACTGCTGCTGCTGACTCCCCTGATGGTTGTAACCTCCCTGGTTGCCTTGGTGTCCTTGATCGACGTGTCCAGTTTGATTGCCTGGAAACCCTGAACCGGAACCACCACCTCCGTGACCCGGCCCGTGGAAACCTCCTCCTGAACCGCCGGGCAGGCCGCTGTCATATTGGAACATATTGGAATTCTTGAAATCCCGCATGATATAACAATCTTTCCAGAGATGTGATGCCGGTTTCTCCTTCGATCCATGCTTTGGACAGGGCTGATTTAACAAACGCTCAGAATTGTTGCCTGGACCTCCACCCCTCTGGGGCTGCTTGCCTTTACGACGCTGGCCATTCTCCTGCACACTGGTATTTGCGACAAAGTCCAAACCACTGTCGGCCTTGCGCTTACCAGTGTTTCCATGGCCTGCCGGATTATGTTGTTGTCCTTTGGCATAGCCGTTCCTCTTACCCTTCTCCGATTTGTCCTCCTCTGAATCCGGATCCTTGGTATTATCTGAATCGGCATATTTAACCAAAGCGGCCATGAGTGTTGACATGTCGTTGCAGTGACATTTGAGCCTTCCCAACTTCTGTTTCAACGGTTTGAAACGGCAATTGCCCTCTAACGTTAACACTGTGGTGTCTGCATTGATACAATTTGATGAATGCAAAATCGTCGAGACCCGTTTGACCCAATGGGTCGTGGACTCCCCTTCCTCTTGGACACAAGCGGCCAGATTTACAATTGACATTGGCTGCTTACATGTATCCTTGAAGTTCTGGATAAAACGGTGCTTCAGTTCGGCCCATGATCCAATAGAGTTGGTCGGCAAGCTCTTCAACCAAGTGCGAGCTGTTCCTTCCAACATCATGGTGAAATATTTAGCACACACCGCCTCATCCACATCTAACATTTCCATTGCCATCTCATAGCTCTCCACCCACGCCTCTGGCTGCAAATCGGCGGTGTAATTTGGTACCTTACGAGGTCCCTTGAAATCCTTGGGTAGTCACACATTATGCAAAGCGGGAGTTAAACACGGTACCCCTAAGGAACTGAACATCGCCCCTGGCTCCACGAAGGCGGTGGGGTGAACCGGAGTATGCTGTCTGCTCCGTGTCGAGCTGTCAACTCGGCCTCTCGACGTGCGCGGCCATGGTCCACAACATCTTGCGCATTAGCACCTCCCCCAGCCGGGTTGTTCCCTCGCGGCGAATTTCGGTGACGTGCACTACTGGACACGGCCGGTTCATCCTCCACCTGTCTGCTATAACTCCGGCTTGGACGGGGAGTGGAATGAATCCTCTCACGGCTGTGTGAATATGCTTGTTGTTGATTTAGTGTTGTCTGAAGGAGATCCCTGGCCCGACGCGCTTCCACTACAACTGGTGACTCGCCGTCGGTTGGAAGGGCCGCCAGGCGTGAAGCGGCGGCCACAATGTTGTCCAACGGGTTGGAATAATGCTCGGGCGGCGTTGATGGTACAACATTATTCTGGCGAGGCAGGTCCGTCGTGTGCGGCTGAACCGGCGCTCCTGCTCCCGGCGCCCCCGCCCGGTTTAGTGTGGGTTGGTTACCAGCTCCTGCACCTGCGTGTTGAAAAGATTCTGCGGCTCATAAACCGACGGGAGACGTGATCGGTGCCTTCTTCTCATGACTTCCTCTGAAGCATTCTGATCCAGTCTAATCCGGTAAGCCTGTGCTTCCAACTCGGCCCTCTCCGTAGCCATCCTGGCGTTCTTTGCTGCCAGGTCCGCTTTAGCCTGGGCTATATGATCTTTCACTTTTACAATCTCCGCATCGTGCTGATCCCTGGCTGCTGCGTCTACCTTCGCGGACATCAATGTTGCCAGAGCGTCGAACAAATCAGACAAGACTTGGGCCGGAGGTGGCGCCGAGCTTCCTGCCCCTGCTGGTGTGGCCCTCGTTGAACCGGAGAGCATTACTGTGGCGGTAGATGAATGAGGCGCCGATTGTGTGATGGCCATGAAGATGGCGGCCCGGTTTGGCAGACCGGGGGAATCCGGAATACTGTTGCCCTCGGATCCTCCCTCAATCCGGCCGTCCTACAACTGGTAAAGCGATTCGGTTTCTCCAAAAGACTCGTCATCAGAGCAGACTACGGTTTCTCCATCGGACACCGGTCCGTCCTCGTACCCCGATCCATGGACGACACCTACGAAAACATGCCTTGCCTCGGGCTGAACCGGCGAAGAACTTGCACGCCGAGCCGTTTCGATGATGTCGGTGCAGATGTCCGGCTCGGGGGCCGGTTCGCCGATCTTGCCGATGAAGACGTGAATCCCACCAAAGGGGACCCGGTACCTGTATTTGATTGAATCGGCCTCGGGACCCCATCCTGCATTGTCGATGTAGAGCTTGCCGCGGCGACTCTTCGTCATCCGGCCCACGGCGTATCCCTTGAGTCCATCGAAGCTGCCCTTCAAGAACTCAAAACCATCGTGCGATAGTCCCACGGTGGGTGCTAACTGTCGTGGGTTTGTCACGGCAGATGTCCTCGTGAAAGGACTTAGTCGTGGAGCCATAGCAATGGGTTAGCTTAAAGGGGTTAAACCGGACAAGGGGACACGGGAGTTTATACTAGTTCGGCCCCTTCGATGAAGGTAAAAACCTACGTCTAGTTGTGATTGGTATTGCTAGGGTTTCGAAGGCCAGGGAGCGAATCCGCTTTGTCTAGCTCTCGAGTTGTTGTTGTCTCTAAACCGCGGCCGGGTCGTCCCTTTATATACATAGATTGACGCCCGCCGGGCTATAGAGTCCCAAAGCCGGATTATAAACGTATCCGGTTCGGCCTCTCTCTTTCTATCTTACTATACAAGTTACATGACTAGGCCGGTTTACATTTACAGACTGTAACCCGGCTTTGGGCCCTCCGTAAAGCGCCATCATTTTTACATCTTCATGGGCTTCTAATCTTCAAAGAGTCAACCCGGCTACATAAGGCCGGTTTACCTCCAGTAGTAATATCCCCAACAAGAGGCACGACCATGCCACTCGCGAAAGCACAACCGTGCCTCTCTCGAAAGCAAAACTATGACTCTCGCGAAAAAAATGCGGCTTTTCACGCAAAATTTTTTCAAATTTTTTTTGTTCCAAAAGTTAAAGAAGACCGATAAAAACCGAAACGTCGAAAAAAAGGAAAAAACTGTTTTAAAAGTCGAAAACGCGTGCGAAAAATAAAAAATATCCAAAGAGAACGCCTAGAGCGCGACACGTGACGGGTGGCTGAGAGCGTGCTAAGTGGCGCTGATCATTATGAGCCTCCCGAAGAAGCGCTCGTTAACTAGTTGCTCTCATTTTATTGTGCTAGCACCTCGTCTAAGCATTCGTGTATTGAAAGATGTCTGACAGCTGATAGCGAGAATTGTTTAAAAGTTAATAATTTGAGGCCATCTTTTATTAAATCCTTTTTGTAGGCCGTGAAATAAGCGATGGCCCATTACAACCCCACATTTGAAAAGAAACAAATCGAAAGTCCACATTTCCTCGAAAATTAATAATCGAAAGTCCAAACCGCTGACAGCGCTTCCACGCACCTAATCAAGGAACGTCTGCAAAAACTCGAGCACCTTGTCGACATCTTCAGGCAAGACACCCTTCACCGCATCCGCCATCCTGAACCGCTGAGCCCACGCGGCCAGGGCCGGCGTCCTCGCCGCGTCCAGGAGCTTGATCCCGATCATCTTCTCGATCACCACGAACCAGCCCAGGTAGCTGCCGAGCACAACGTCGACGAACCCGATGCCGTCGCCGCCGAAGAACGGCTTCCCACCGGAGCATTCCCCGAACGCGCCTTCCAGCGTCTCCATCGCCGAGATGGCCCGTACAGCCGCCTCCATCTTCTCCTCGGTCTTGCGGGCGAACAGGATGGTGAACCACGGCGACCCAACCTGCAGCACATCCGTCGCATCGAGCTTCATTACTTCCGCACAGGAACAGAGCAAAGAAAGAGCGGGCGGTGAAGAGACGGCGATGCGTCGCGTAATACTTGCCTTGTCGTCGACGTAGGCGGCCCAGAACCGGGCGGTGGCGCGCTCGTGCGGGCCGGCGGGGAGGACGCTCGGGCCGGCGCCTCTCCATACCTCGTCGATGTACTGCACGATGACCTGCGACTCCGGGATGGGCTTGCCGTTGTGGATGAGGACGGGCACCTTCTTGTGCACGGGGTTGGAGGCGAGGAGGAGCTCGCCCTTGTTGTGGAGGTCTTCCTCGACGTACTGGTAGCTGATCCCCTTGAGGTTGAGCACGATCTGCACCCTGTTCACGAACGGGCTGTCCCACACGCCTAGCAGCTTCACCTCGTCTCCTCCTGCAGCCGCTGCCATTGACACGCCGTGGCTCAGCGCTTGGATCTCTGGGTTCTTGGGATGTGCTGGTGATGGGATCTTGGATGCTGGAGCCTTGGACTTGAAGACGACTGGTTATAAACGAGTGGACATTTCGGAGTTCGGGGAGTTCATCGCTGCTGTTAGGTTGTCTATAATTCGGAGCTTTTTTATATGTTTGGTGATCAGGTCGGTTAATCATGGGCTCGTGGCAATCGAGTGAATTGATGTGCCAACTGAAGATTAGTCATTGGTGATATGGAGTAGAACAAAGCTTGTCTCCCACATTTTTTGTTGTTGGAAAAAACCTAGTATAGGAGAAAAGCGCCGGTAGGTATCTTTTTTTGCGAAAAGGTACCCTTTTTTTTTTGCGAACAGCTGGTAGGTACCGTGCTGCACGCATCGGATCATCAATCAAAGAGATATATGCGCCTCTCGAGCTGTCGTCCAACGTGCACGTAGCGCTCCGAGCAATAATTCGCGCGCGAGAAGAGAACCAAACACATTTCTCTCGGATCATCAAAGAGAACCACTCCGGGCAACAACACGTAGCACTCCGGTGTAGCGCTGCAGGATCTCAGCGACGAATGTGTGACGATGGACACACGTAGGGTGGTGACATTGTCTCGCGCCGTGATGACGTCGACGGCAGACCTGGCAAGGTCGATATATTGGTACCTGCTCTGAAAATCGGTCGATGAAAGATGATGGCGGTGGCCACTGTACGTGTGCATGTGGTGCCTGCTGAGACTGGGAGTGTGCTGGATCGGTGTGTGCCCCAGACCCGACGATTGCGGCACCACGGTAGGGTCTGGGGCAACACACGCGCGCGATTGCGGCACCACGGCAAGGTGTTTGGCAACACACGCGCGAACCCCGACAATACGCACCCCTTCATCAAGTTAATAGGTGTAGCGACATATGTTGTCAAGACAGTGCCTTCAAACTTATTGATTGTGAGATCTTGGTGAATATAACTAATAAGATGATTGTATGCATCATCCTGATGCAAAAGTCGGGGTCATTCTCCTTTCAAAAACAAACAAAAAAAGAGTCGAGGACCCTGGCGTCCCAGACACAAGTAAGAATTTGATGATATGCCCCCGTCAGACCATGAGCCATCCTCTCCCGAAGAGATCGAAAATGGTTATCATCAAGTTATTTCGATTTGCTCGTCCTTCGCCCAAGAGGTATGACCATAAGAGTCTGTTGAGGTCTCTCGGCCAACTAACCAAAAGCGCTCTGGGTCTGTTGACCAGTTGAAACCCTCTCTGACGAGCACACTCGGTTTCTATAGCTAGACCTTGATTATTATTTTTTGAGACAAAGCTAGACCTTGATAGACTTTTTTTTGAGGATTGCCAACACTTTATTGATCAGTGTGAATGTTTATGGGAATACATGTTGGGTCATGAGGATGAATAGGCCACAAATGGCGACCCTGATCAAGCAAAGCCGAGTGTTTGGCAAGGTTGTGAGCTTCACAATTTGATGCTCTTCCTTCGAAAATAACTAAACAACTAACAAAATAACTAGCCCTAGAATTAAATTCTTTCACAATGGCCTCATAGGCTCCTCCTTTACCTTCATTTATATCATCTACTACGGTCTTGCTATCACATGCAATAATGATCTTTGTCAGCGCGAGGACTTCTGCTAATGCCAATGCTTCACGACAAGCTAGCATCTCTAGGGTTGCCGGTTCTGTTAGTCCTGGTAGAACGATCGACGAAGACCCTAAGTAGCCTCCATCTCTCCCTCTGCACATTGCCGCTGACGCGCCTACTTCCTATTACGGGAGAGCCCTCCATCCACATGAATTTTACAGTAACCCTCTGTTGGTGGTTTCCATGACAAAGACATAACATATGTGCGTACATTGCATCGGGTAGCTGAAGGAACATGAATAGCCTTGATAGTATCTAGCTCATTGATAAACCGCTCAACAAATAGATGTGTCGCCATGGGACTTTGATATATGCTCTCATGTATAGCTTTTATGCGAGAAGTCCATATGGCCCACAAAGTAATAGCCAACTTGATGAATTGGGCATGCGATAATGACTCCTGAAGATCAAACAGCCAACGCTTGGCACTTGGATCGCTTGTGTCAACCAAATTTTCTCTGAGCTCCTCATCTACAAGCCCCAAACGCACTTTGCGAATGTGCATTCAACCAGAGAATGTTTCCACGAATCCACCGCACCACAAAGCTGGCATCTATCCTCAGTAGACATGTTTCGATGATGACGAACATCTTCTGTAGGAAGAGAATGCCTCGCAAGGCACCATAGGATTTTTTTTTATCTTAGCAGGCACTTGTGTGTTCCATAGTGACGTCCATCCCTTCTCTTCAAATCTAGCATTTGATGTAGTTGGGCGACCATCTAACTCTGCATCCCTACTATTTCTGATTGGCACTAGTAATTTGTATGCTGACCTGACGGAAAATACTCCCTTCTTCTCATATTGCCAAGCCCAAAATTCATCAACCAAGCTGGTGCACAAAGGAATATTTTTTATTGCTTGAATATCTGTTGGTAAGAAAATTTTCTCTAGGACCTTGGTGCGCCGGGTGGCCGAAGTGTCGTCGATTAATTCGCTAACAAGGATGGGAGGGTTTGGTGCAAGACTCGCCAATGGTCGCATAGAAGACTCCCTCAGTATCCAATTATGTTCTCATAGTTTCGTTGAGGTACCATCTCCAATTCTACGTATAATACCATGCATGAGTGCGTTTCTGCCCTCCAAAACTGCACACCAGATTTGTGATAGGTGAGATCCCAGCTTGGCATTTGTTATGGAAGTGTTTGGGAAGTAGATCACCTTAAGTAACCGAGAACTCAATGCTTCTGGTGTGACAAAAGAATCCTCCAAGCTTGACGTGCCAATAATGCAAGATTAAAAATCTCAAGGTCCCTAAATCCAAGTCTACCATTCTTCTTTGGTTGTGTCATATCTTTCCAGGCTACCCAGACTTGGGGGCTATGCCTAAGGGATAGGCCCAAGAATATATAAGGACGAGGCAAAGGCCGGAGCCGATCAAAAATACAGTTCACAAAACAATTAGCCAAGGGCAACACACCGAACCCATTATCGAAAAAGGATTTCCCCCCGCTTTGTATACAAAGCAACCAACCGAGCCATACAAGGATAGGTGCTGGGGCGGAAGCAGCACAGTCGCGCCCAAAAGGAAACGATAGAGAAAGAGCAAAAGAAACAAATGCCGACAACGGCGGATCAACAAAAAAGAAGAAGCCCCGTGATCGCTGCACCCACCGAGATCTCCCACTAGGCTCCAAGACTCCGAAACGCCGGCACCTATCAACACCTCCAAGAAGGATCGCGACGATGACGGCGCTGCTGCCAAGGGTTTCCCCCGGTACACGACAAGGCGAAAGGAAGGGTAGCCCCCGACGCCCTCCCGGAAGGTTAGGTGGCACCCACAAGCGCCACCGCGCCGGTGTCGGCCAAGCCGACAGGAGTTTCCCCCGGTCCCAACCCGCACCTCGGGCGCTCCAGAGCCAGCCACCAAACCAACCACCACCCAGCGCCAACACGGTCAAGAGGACCCCACGCTGTCTCACCACGGCAACACGGAGTGAGGACAGCATGACGAAGAAACAGAGCCGGGAATAGGGCATCAGCTCCGTTGGAACGCGGGAGGGCCCCACCTCCACCGTCCGTGATGGGGAGTACTCGCTAACGAGCCGGATGTGTACAGTCAAATCGCACACCTCCTGCTGGACAAGTGAAAGTGCAACTATACCTAGGTGGTTTTGGTAATTCCTAACAACATATAGCTCATTGAGCTAACATTATTCCAAGATTAATATTTCAGGAAAAGCTCAATGAATGGCATGGCATGGATGAGGAAAGTGGACCCCTCAAAATACTAAGGACAAAAGATTGGCTCAAGCTCAAAGTTCAAGACTCTACATTTTATATTTTAGTGATCCAAGATCACATTGAGTCTATAGGAAAAGCCAATACTATCAAGGAGGGATGAGGTGTTGCTTGATGAGGTTCTTGCTTCATAGTGCTTAGTGATATGCTCCAAAACCCTCAACTACCTTCCCACATCCACATATGACCTAAACCAAAAGTCAAACTCGGCCCCACCGATTCTTTCTATCCGGCGCCACCGAGTTCAAATGTCATAGCCACTGCCACAAACCCTACGCAAATCGGTCTCACCGATAGGTATTTCGGTCACACCGAGATGGGGTTGTAATCTCTCTGTTTCCATTCGTAACGTTTTGGTCCTACCGAGATGAGCGATCGGTCCCACCGAGATTGCAATGTAAACTCTCTGTTTCCCTTCGTAATGTTTCGGTCCTACCGATATGAGCGATCGGTCCCACCGAGTTTACCTGACCAACTCTCTGGTTAACTTATTACCAAAATCGGTCCCACCAAGTTTGTGTAATCGGTCACACCGAGATTACGTTATGCTCTAACCCTAACCATATCGGTCCTACTGAGTTGCATCTCAGTCCCACCGAAAATACTAACGGTCACTAGGTTTGCTAAATCGGTCCGACCGAGTTTCTCAATTCGGTCTCACCGAGATTGGTAAATTGTGTGTAACGGTTAGTTTTTGTGTGGAGGCTATATATACCCCTCCACCCACTCTTCATTCGAGGAGAGAGCCATCAGAACATACCTACACTTCCAATACACATTTTCTGAAGAGAGAACCACCTACTCATGTGTTTAGACCAAGATATTCCATTCCCACCATATGAATCTTGATCTCTAGCCTTCCCCAAGTTGCTTTCCACTCAAATCTTCTTTCCACCAAATTCATATCCTGTGAGAGAGAGTTGAGTGTTGGGGAGACTATCATTTGAAGCACAAGAGCAAGGAGTTCATCATCAACACACCATTTGTTACTTCTTGGAGAGTGGTGTCTCCAAGATTGGCTAGGTGTCACTTGGGAGCCTCCGACAAGATTGTGGAGTTGAACCAAGGAGTTTGTAAGGGCAAGGAGATCGCCTACTTCGTGAAGATCTACCGCTAGTGAGGCAAGTCCTTCATGAGCGATGGCCATGATGGGATAGACAAGGTTGCTTATTCGTGGACCCTTCGTGGGTGGAGCCCTTCGTGGACTCGCGCAACCGTTACCCTTCGTGGGTTGAAGTCTCCATCAACATGGATGTACGATAGCATCACCTATCGGAACCACGACAAAAACATCCGTGTTTCCAATTGCGTTTGAATTCTCCAAACACTTCCCTTTACATTCTTGCAAGTTGCATGCTTTACTTTCCGCTGCTCATAGACTCTTTGCATGCTTGCTTGAATTGTGTTAAGATTAATTGACTTGTGCTAAGATAGCTAAAATCTGCCAAAGACTAAAATTGGGAAAATGATAGATTTTTAATTGGTCAAGTAGTCTAATCACCCCCCTCTAGACATACTTTTGATCCTACAAGTGGTATCAGAGCCTTGGTCTCCATTTGCTTTGATTTCCATAGCTTTTGGTGGTCATAGCCTTGGTTTCACAACCTAGGAGAGTATGGCGTCTAGCGAGGGAAATTATCATCGTAGAGGTCCTTACTTTGATGGTACTAATTTTGCTAGTTGGAATCATAAGATGAACATGCATATTCTTGGACATAACCCCGCCATTTGGGCTATTGTGTGTGTTGGCTTGCAAGGTGAATTCTTTGATGGGAGAGAACCGAATCGTGAAGCTATCGCGGAAGAGTTGAAGATGCTACAATACAATGCTCAAGCTTGTGATATCCTCTTCAACGGATTGTGCCCCGAAGAATTTAACAAAATCAGCCGTCTTGAGAATGCAAAGGAAATTTGGGATACTTTGATTGACATGCATGAAGGTACCGACTCCGTCAAGGAATCCAAGTTGGATGTGCTTCAAAGTCAACTTGACAAGTTCAAAATGAAGGATGGTGAAGGTGTCGCTGAAATGTACTCTAGGCTTGTTCTTATCACAAATGAGATTGCCGGCTTAGGAAGTGAAGAGATGACCGACAAATTCATCATCAAGAAGATCCTAATAGCCTTGGATGGAAAATACGATACCGTATGCACATTGATCCAAATGATGCCAAATTACAAAGATCTCAAGCCAATGGAAGTCATTGGAAGAATTGTTGCTCATGAGATGTCACTCAAGGATAAGGAGGAGCTCCATAACAAGTCAAGTGGTGCATACAAAGCCTCATGTGAAGCTCCCACATCATCAAGTGAGAAACAAACCTTCAATGAAGAATTGAGCCTAATGGTGAAGAACTTCAACAAGTTCTACAAGAATAGAAGCAAAGAGAGAAGTTCCAAGTCAAGGTCCTACAATGACAAAATATATTCTAGTCGAGAGCGAAACTGCTACAATTGTGGAAGACCCAGACACTACTCCAATGAGTGTACGGCTCCCCACAAGAGAAGAGAAGATTCTCCCAAAAGAAGAAGTAGAAGAGAAGATTCTCCCAAAAGAAGAAGTAGAAGAGAAGAATCACCATCAAGGGAGAGAAGGAGTAGAGATGATCGATATGAACGAAGACCCTCTCGGAGAAGCAAGGATTCGGAAAGGAAGGACAAGTCATCAAGGAGCTACACAAAACAAAGACATCAAGCTCATGTTGGTGAATGGGTATCCGGCTCCGACTCCGACAATGACTCCAAGAGAAGGTATCACTCCGACTCAGAATATACTCAAGATGAAGGTGTTGTCGGTCTAGCACTTGTGTCAACCAACTCCTACGACATATTTGATTCACCAAATGAAGGAATTGGAAGATGCTTCATGGCCAAAGGTCCAAAGGTATCACACCCCGAGTTTGTTGATTTCAATAGTGATGAAGATGACTTGTTAGGTGATGATGATTTACTTGTTGACAACTATAGTGATGAATACTATGATGAAACGTCAATTAATCATACTAATCAAGATGAAATGTATGACAATGATAAGGAGAAGATTGAGTCTCTAACTAAAGAACTAAACACTCTTAAGTTAGCTCATGAAACTATCTTAGGAGATCATCTAGAACTTTTAAGGACTCATGAGAAATTACGTTTTGAGAAGCTCAATCTTGAGCAAGAGCATGAGTTCTTAAAGGCAATCAATGATGATCTTCGCAAGAAAAGTTCTTCTTACATTGCCAAGCGCTTACTCTTATCCACTTACATGCCTCAAGTCAAGTCTAGTAACAAGAACAAGAAAGATTCTTCTTCTAGTAGTAACAATAATCATGCTAAATCCAATGTTGTTGCTTCTAGTAGTTCTCTTGATTCTACTAATGATTCTCTTAGCCAAGTTACACTTGAGCAAGAAAATAGCTTATTGAAGGGAATTATAGAGAAAGGTGTTTACAAGAGCCTTGCCGGGAGTAAGCAATTCGAGGAAATTGTACGCAAGCAAGGAAGGCACCGGAAGAATCAAGGTATTGGTTTTGAACGAAAGTTCATTGCCAATGGAGTTGAGTGGGAAGAAGATCAATACCCCAAGACGAAGTTTGTTCCTCAACAAGAGAAGTATGGTCCTACTTATTTCAAAGGGACACAAACTCAAGACGATCTTCCACCACAAGACCACAAGCAAAAAGGCAAGGACAAGCTTCAAGAGGAAATTGATGCATTTGAAGAAGCTCCTAAGGCCTTGGTCAAGTGGGTTCCCAAGACTACATCAAGTTCCACTTCATCAAGTACAACTACAACTCCGAGGATTCCCATCAAGATGGTTGGATCTCGGAGAAGAAGAACTAGAGAGTTCTTGAGGGTGACTCCGCCAACATACTTCACTCTTATCATTTTGGCAAGAACAAGTGCAATCAACTTCCACATCTTGCACTGATTCAAGGAGTCACAAACCCTCTTGTAGGTAAGACAAGAGACAAGGTAACCTAAAGCTTTCATAGACATCATCTTGTGTGTGCATCACTCTATGTCTATGGATATCCTTGTTTGTTCCTTGTGGGACTAACCCGTGTAGGTATTGAAAGTGCAACTCACTCCGAAGGATAGCTCCAAATGATCTACATCAACATTGAGCATCCACATCTTCAACATCTACATGAAGTCATCATCGACAAAACCCAAGGTTAGTTCATCCCTCTTCGGGGGGATCTCACATCTAGGGGGATCTTTACTCTAACAATTGAGTTAAAGAAACTCTAATGGTGTGAACACAACAACGCTTTATGTAAAAGTGGTAACCCCACTTGTGCTTAAACGATGAGTATGACCTATGATCAAATGTTCTCATTTGACTCCTAAGTCAATATACTCATATATATGACCTAGTCATCGCCAATTGCTTGATAGATGCTAGAATTGTTTGTGCATGCTTTGCCACATATTTCATTTGTCATTTTATTGTGTGAGCATGTTGGTTGCATAATTTACTCATTCAAGGACATCCACTTGTTGTTTTGATTGTTTGGTTTCCTTTTCTTTTGGCCAAGTGGATGGACAAGAATGCCTAAGAACCTTCTCTAGCTATCTATGCTTTTTTCGTCTCAAACTCTATTCATGCTACATCACAAAATTTGATCAAGTCAGATTCGAACCACTCTGTGTGAGGAGCACTCGAAGTCCCCGATTCGTCATAGACTTAAACTTCCAAAACTTCTTTGTGCGTTTCAGTCTGACCGATTCACCCATTTCGGTCATACTGATATCACTAAGTCAATCTAGGTTTTCAATCTCGGTGCAACCGATTTGAACTTTTCGGTCACACCGAGTTGTAGTAACTGCTTGCAGTTATGCATCTCGGTGCCAACGAGTTGTTCCACTCAGCCACACTGACAGGGTCGGGCTATATATACCCACGGGCAAAATTTTGGAAATTTTCTCGGAACCCTTTCGCCCACGCTTAGCCCGCTCTGCCTCCAGGGTCTCTAGATCATCCTCCTCGTAGCCAGTTGCCTCCTACCGCTGGTCTCCGCCGCCGTCAACGGGAATCATCCCTGCCGTTGCCGCCATAGTGAGTTCATCACCGAACTAGGGTATGAACTCGATCATTGTGCTATCCTTATCTGATTCCTAGCACATTGTGTTCGCCATGTATCTTGCCACGATTGAGATCTTTCTATCCATCGAAAACACTCTGTAGTTTAGTCATGAATTGAAAATTTAGGGTTAGGTTTTCGCCGAAACAATCTCGGACCCACCGAGTTGTGGCACTCGGTACCACCGATTCGGCTCAGGCCATTGCACATGTGATTCTCGGTCTAACCGAGAATTGCAAATCGGTGTTACCGAGTTCAGGACTTTGTGAAACCCTAGCAGTCTCGGTGCCACCGAACTGTGACTCGGTCTGACCGAGTTCACTAGTTTAGGTTCCAACAGCTGCTTCGGTATCACCGAGTTTACAAATCGGTTGATCCGAAATGCTTTCCGAGGAAAACTAAAACTAAGTTTTTGATTCATTCTTTTGTAAAAAAACCTCTGTATTTTGTGATGCTCATCCACTCTATCTCATCTATAATCTACTCACAGGGTCAGTTGTCAGAGATTGCAATATGTCTGATCAAAGTGACAGCCAGAACAGGGAAGAGGAGCAGGTTCACATGAGTGAGGGCACTAGTCCCTCTAGCAGCTCTGATGAGGGTAGCAGGAGCATCCCAAGCAACTTACCCAAAGCTGCCACCAGGGCCAGAAAGAAGAAAACTTCTGAATCTGAGGATGAAGACTATGTGGCAGTTGAGGATGAGGCCACTTCCAAGAAGGAAGTGGCTAAAAAGGAATATAGCACTGCTGCTGCCACCAAGCCAGGAATGAAGCAAAAGGTTCCTGGCAAGAGAGCTCCAATGTCTAAAGCCAGAGCCTCTTCTCAAGTACCTTTGGAATCTGAACCCAAAGAGGCTGATGCAGAAGGGAAGAAGAGGAAAGAGAGGGTCAAAAAGACCACTGCCAGAGTGCTTGGGAGATCCTCAATCATGAAAGACTCTGAAGATGAGGAAGAGGAAGAGGATGCAGCACCAGCACCCAAAGTTCAAAAGTTTATGGGAGATGCTATAGGGGCAGGGGTTGTTCCATCTAAGCCTAAGACTGCTCCTAAGGCTGCTGCTCCAGCTCCAAAGCCAAAACCAAAGAGGAGCACCAGGAGCATCCCTGCTGAGGAAAAGAACAAGGCCCCAGTGCCTGAAGCTGAAATGGAAGAAGAAGATGATGAGTCACATGTCTTGAGGAAGTTGAAGCCAAAAATTCCAGATCACAATGATGCTCATCCAGTAGCTGAGAACATGAAGATAAGGAAGGATTCAGGATTGAGGCTATGGAGAGAGTCAGATCCATATGCCACCAGAAGGAGAACTGCTGTGGACTACAGGTTCCATACCAAAAAACAACAGGATTTCTATGAGACAGTGTTGCTTGACAAGAAACCAATAGTATGTGACATGAGATGGGTTGATTGGAAATTCATTGAGGAAAATGAGGATCACCTCCCTGGTGTATATGACAGCTTCAAGGAGTGTGGAATCGATGAGTTTGTGGCTCACAAGCTCACAAAGTGGAATGATGAGCTCATCATGCAGTTCTACTCCACAGCTCATTTCTACCCAGATGGAAGGATTGTCTGGATGTCTGAAGGCACTAGGTACCAGTCAACAGTAGCAGAATGGGCTCAGTTAATCAATGCCCTAGAAGAACAAGAAAATGACTTGGATGTCTATGCCAAGAAGAAGAAGGATCACAACACCATGGCACACAGGTACAAAGAGATCCCAGATGCTGCTCTTGAGACACACAAGTTTGGATCAGTACATTACCTTCTGCCAGGCTTGCCAACAATCAACTAGATCCTCGGGCACACTCTCTTGCCAAAGTGAGGTGATCACAATATGATCAGAGGTCACTCCATCAACTTGCTGCACATTTTTGATGTTCCACAAAAGTTCAAGGTCATGAGTCTTATAGTTGAAACTATCAAGAGGACAACTGCTGACCAAAAGAGAAGCTGTGGGTATGCCCCACAGATCCAGGAGTTGATTAACTCCAAGATGGGCACTGGCACATACTTGTTGGACAAGGATCACATGCCTATCTATCCAGAATTTGAGGACAACCAAGTGGTTATGAATGAGGATGAACCATCTTCTGTGCATGTTCAAGCAAAGAGGAAGAAGGCAAGGGTTGAGAAAGCTGCAAGGATGCCAACCATGGAAGAGGCATCTCAGTATCTTCTGAAGAGCAAGCAAGATCAGCTTGGCTACTTGATTGCATCCACTCTAAGGATTGAGAAAGGGCTGGCCACCCTGACTCAAAACCAGGAGAGCTTGGAAAGGATCGTGGAGCGGAAGTTCTATGACATGGATGTGAAGGTAACTGAGATCTAGTCTGTTGTGGAGCAACTTCAGGATGATATGCAGGAGAGGAAGGGCAAGACAACCACTGATGCATTTGCTAGAGTGCCTAGAGCTCAGAGATCTGCTGCAATGCCTGTTCCAGACACCAGAGCAACTTCATCTGCACCAGCTACAGCTTCTGTGCCACCAGCTCCAGCACCTACTCCATCAGCTCCATCTACATTGACTGAAGCTTTCGTTCTTGGAGTTATCTGGACACCATCACCTGAAGACCAAACCTGAGAGAAGATTTAGTGCTATGCATTTTCTACGAACTTTTGGTAACTTGTTGCCAAAGGGGGAGAAAAATGTATAAATCATAGGCTTCGAGAGAGAGCGTTGTTTTTTTATTCTCTCTTGCTTTGGTGGTTGAACTTTATTTGCTTGTTTGAGATACTTTCTGTCTGTGTGATACTTGGATGATCATGTGTGTTTGATCATATGCTACTTTAATGTTTGTTGGATGACATTATCATTTTATCCCTATATGATCATTCACTTTGCTTGGTGATGAGTGCATGTATTTAATTATTATCATTTTGAGCGCTCCACCAAGATGTATGTGACATGGAAGAGTAACCCATGAGCCTAACTCTCTGTGTATTTGCAGTCCAAAGCAAATCATAAGATATGCACAAATTTATGGGGAGATCTTGCTTTTCACATACTTCTCAAAGCGACAATGTTTTTCATTCTTATTATCATTCGCCGAAGCTTTGATCTATATGTTGTCATCAATTACCAAAAAGGGGAGAGTGAAAGTGCAACTATCCCTAGGTGGTTTTGGTAATTCCTAACAACATATAGCTCACTGAGCTAACATTATTCCAAGATTAATATTTCAGGAAAAGCTCAATAAATGGCATGTCATGGATGAGGAAAGTGGACCCCTCAAAATACTAAGGACAAAAAGATTGGCTCAAGCTCAAAGCTCAAGACTCTACATTTTATATTTTAGTGATCCAAGATCACATTGAGTCTATAGGAAAAGCCAATACTATCAAGGAGGGATGAGGTGTTGCTTGATGAGGTTCTTGCTTCATAGTGCTTAGTGATATGCTCCAAAACCCTCAACTACCTTCCCACATCAACATATGACCTAAACCAAAAGTCAAACTCGGCCCCACCGATTCTTTCTATCCGGCGCCACCGAGTTCAGATGTCATAGCCACTGCCACAAACCCTAGGCAAATTGGTCTAACTGATAGGTATTTCGATCACACCAAGATGGGTTGTAATCTCTCTATTTCCCTTCGTAACGTTTCGTTCCCACCGAGATTGCAGTGTAAACTCTCGGTTTTCCTTCGTAACGTTTCGGTCCTACCGATATGAGCGATCGGTCCCACCGAGTTTACCTGACCAACTCTCTGGTTAGCTTATTACCAAAATCGGTCCCACCGAATTTGTGTAATCGGTCACATCGAGATTATGTTATGCCCTAACCCTAACCATATCGGTCCTACCGAGTTGCATCTCAGTCCCACCGAAAATACTAACGGTCACTAGGTTTGCTAAATCAGTCCGATCGAGTTTCTCAATTCGGTCTCACCGAGATTGGTAAATTGTGTGTAACGGTTAGTTTTTGTGTGGAGGCTATATATACCCCTCCACCCACTCTTCATTCAGGAGAGAGCCTCAGAACATACCTACACTTCCAATACACATTTTCTGAAGAGAGAACCACCTACTCATGTGTTGAGGCCAAGATATTCCATTCCCACCATATGAATCTTGATCTCTAGCCTTCCCCAAGTTGCTTTCCACTCAAATCTTCTTTCCACCAAATTCATATCCTGTGAGAGAGAGTTGAGTGTTGGGGAGACTATCATTTGAAGCACAAGAGCAAGGAGTTCATCATCAACACACCATTTGTTACTTCTTGGAGAGTGGTGTCTCCTAGATTGGCTAGGTGTCACTTGGGAGCCTCCGACAAGATTGTGGAGTTGAACCAAGGAGTTTGTAAGGGCAAGGAGATGGCCTACTTCGTGAAGATCTACCGCTAATGAGGCAAGTCCTTCGTGGGCGATGGCCATGATGGGATAGACAAGGTTGCTTCTTCGTGGACCCTTCGTGGGTGGAGCCCTCCGTGGACTCGCGGAACCGTTACCCTTCGTGGGTTGAAGTCTCCATCAACGTGGATGTACGATAGCACCACTGTCGGTGTCAAAACCGGCGGATCTCGGGTAGGGGGTCCCGAACTATGCGTCTAGGCCGGATGGTAACAGGAGGCAAGGGACACGAAGTTTTACCCAGGTTCGGGCCCTCTTGATGGAGGTAAAACCCTACGTCCTGCTTGATTAATATTGATGATATGGGTAGTACAAGAGTAGATCTACCACGAGATCGGAGAGGCTAAACCCTAGAAGCTAGCCTATGGTATGATTGTTGTTCTATATGTTGTCCTACGGACTAAAACCCTCCGGTTTATATAGACACCGAAGAGGGCTAGGGTTACACAAAGTCGGTTACAATGGTTGGAGATCTACAGATCCGTATCGCCAAGCTTGCCTTCCACGCCAAGGAAAGTCCCTTCCGGACACGGGACGAAGTCTTCAATCTTGTATCTTCATAGTCCAGGAGTCCGGCTGAAGGTATAGTCCGGCCATCCGGACACCCCCTAATCCAGGACTCCCTCAGTAGCCCCTGAACTAGGCTTCAATGACGACGAGTCCGGCGCGCAGATTGTCTTCGGCATTGCAAGGCGGGTTCCTCCTCCAAGTACTTCATAGAAGATTTTGAACACAAAGATAGTGTCCAGCTCTGCAAAATAAGTTTCCACGTATTGCCATAGAGAGAATAATATTTACACAAATCTAATCTGCTGACGTATTTCGTAGTGTGACGCACCACAGCCAAGCCTTTATTTGAATCGTTTTATTATCCCACCTCAGTGCGTCATGCGAGGCGGTTTCCTTGGCACGTCTTGTTAAAGCAGAGATCGTGTCCCCATATTCCGTGATTCTCATCAATACGGGCGTGGGTAACCCAACCGCTTCTAGGACTCCTAGACTATAGGCAAGTCCAAACGGCCATGGAGAGGATGCTTGATATTCACCCTCTTTATAAAGGGACAAGGCTTTTATTTTTTCCCTCCCGTGCTCAATCGAATCCTTCCCCCACCTCAAGCTCAAACACCCAAAGTTCAGGTCAGGTGCTCCGTACCTTCAATCATGTCCGGATCTAGCCTTCAAGGCCGATGGGTGCCTTCCTCCGTCACGGAAGAAGACATCAAAAAGTTGAGGGAGGCCAGATATCTGACCGCCGAGGTATTGCATCGGCTGCCTGCCCGAGGGCAGGCCGTCCCCTCCCCCGAACCCAACGAGAACGTCGTGTTCGTCTCCCGCTTCCTCCGAGGTCTAGGCCTTGCTCTGGATCCTTTCGTCAGGGGTTTGATGTTTTATTATGGGCTAGATTTCCATGATCTAGCTCCGGACTCCTTTCTTCATATTATGACATTTATTGTCGTGTGTGAGGCCTTCCTCCGGGTTACCCCTCACTTTGGCCTGTGGCTCAAGACCTTTGAAGTAAAGCCGAAGATGATCGAGGGGCAACATGCAGCGTGTGGAGGTGCCTCAATATGCAAGATGACGGGAGCTCCATGGCCCAAAGGTTCCATTCTAGAGGTGTCTGAATTGTGGCAACAGGAGTGGTTCTACATCACGGCTCCTAGAAGTGCCAAGTGGGCGGCCGCCCCTGTTTTCCGCTCGGGCCCTCCAGCACAACTGATGTCATGGATCAGCAGAGGTCTGAGCTGGGGTCTAGCCAAGGATGTGCCTATACTGCAAAGCCGCATTCAAGATCTCTTCAATGGAGATTTTAGTTTGGTTGCGGTAATACAAGTTATGTTGGTTCGTCAAGTCCAGCCTTGCAAACGACGGCCGCTTCTCTTGTGGGAGTTCAATCCCGAGGGACCGCATGTCATTCAAAATTTCCTCGGCATGACGCACGAGGAGATGTACAAATCATTCTTCGGACCTCAGGTAGAGTGTCCGGAAATCACCGAGGACGTGGGACTGAGCAGTAACCGCGCCGCCAAACATGTAAGGAATCTTCCGGCCGAACATACTATCTCTTATTTGTTACAAAGTTATTTCTGAGAGTTTGCTTTTTGACCAGGACTGGCTGACAAAGGCGAAGTTGATTCGATGTTCGGCTCCCCTCCCTGAGGGTTTGGACAATCCGGTATTGGAAAAGATGCTCTAGGTCGCACCTTGCCCGGAGCCCTTGAAGGAAGATACTGGGGAGGATAATACGGGCGGACGCGGGCCCCCAACGCTGCCCATTCTAACTGAGAGAGCGAGCGCCCCCATGAAGGAAGACGACCGGAGGAGGAAAAGGACTGCGCCCGGGGATTCGGAAGCCAAAGCTTCCAAACGGGAGAAGAAGTCTCCCAAAGAGGATCCTACCTTGGGGGGTGCTTTTGCCGCACAAAGTCCGCGGGGGGATCAATTCTCCAGCGAGTCATAAGTGACCCGAAATACTTTAATAGTACAAGTATGCCATCTTTTTCTTCTGAGAAAATAACCACCGCATATATCTTTGCAGTTCAGGCCTTAGCCCTTCTCAAATGAGCTCGTCTTCGGGGGATCTTCTTCCAGAGATGATGGAGAGCGAAACGCCTCCTCCGGACTCCTCCGCTCCAGAAGCGGGCGACCCCGAAGTGTCGTCGCGGAGGGCCTCTCCGAGTCCGGTGAGGCCAGAAGATAATCCCATTGACCCCCGAAGCTCCCAGTGTCCGGCTCTCGAAGAGAGCGGATGAAAGAGTCCGGCACCGTCTGGTCTGCGATCGGATGTTCTGAGGGAGTTGGTGGGGCGAGCGGCCATCTCAGATGAACACCGTGTGCTGATGAATACGGTGATGGAGAGAATCTCGTCCACCGAAAGCGGATTGCATGAAGCTTTTATGAGTCTACTGACAGGCTTTGAGGTACGTAAAATAATGTATGATAGTCCTGCACATGCTAGGTGTGCCCTGTGTAGATAGTAGCCCCTGAGACTCTGGTTGTCGTCGGAAAGGACGACGAACAGAGGATCATATTCCCAGGTAAGAACCATACTGCCTCTATGTGCAGGTGATGGAAGCTCCGGTGGCTAGCCGGACTAGCGAGTTTGCCCATTTAAAACGGCAGTTGGATGCGGCAGACGCCGACATCGAGCTTGTTAACAAAAGGATTGACGAGGCACAAGGTAAGTGTCATTATCTGGTAAACGCCACATAGTAAGATCAGCATGATGCCAGCGTCTTTAATATGTTGTGACTGCAGATGGAACTGCCACTGTTGAAGCCTTGCGGGCAGAACTTGCCCGAGCCAAGGAACAAGCAAGGTTTAGTAATGCGGCTACTTTGAAGGCGGTCGAAGAGTTGAAGGCCGAGAAGGCCGCGCATGGCGAAGGCCGAGATAAGATGGCCAAGATGGCCATAGAATTAAAAGCCGCTGCCGACCGTTGTCGGGTTCTTGAAAAGGAAAACCTAGCGAAGGCATCGGACCTTGAGAATGCTGCTGCGACGAGAAAAGACATCCGCTCTGCTATGAGGGCGAAGAAGGAGGAGCTGCGGGAAGCCAGGGATATTGTACCTGGGAAATCCTTTATGTTGCGGAGGAAGTTCGGAGATCCACGGTATGCCTCTCTGGATCGGCTGTGGAGTTCGGAGGATGTGTATATGGATTTGGCGGCGAGCGCTGCCGATGCGGCCAAGTACTTCCAGGGTCAGACGGACCGTGAAGTGGACCAGCTGTTTTGGACACAATTCCATTCTCCCGAGCGTCTGCTTTCATTGACTGACCAATTAGCCGAATGGGCCGAACTGAATAGGTTGTCCGGACTCGCCATGAGGTCTGTTGTGGATCAGCTATGCCCGGAAAGGCCAAAACCGAACACTATTTCAGCTTGGTGCAGCAGTTCCTTGACGCGGTGTTGCGCATTAATGCGATGAAGAGGTCGGCGTGCATAGAGGGCTCACAGATGGCCTTTGCCCGTGTTAAAGCATACTGGGCGGAGATGGATGCTACCACTGTTGCAGCGCAGGATTCGGCCATAGGCCGAATGGCTGCTGAGCACTTTTTTGAAGAAGTTCTTGAGGGTGCTCGTTTGATAGAGACCCAGTGCTCAAAAAATATTATGTTTGAGTGACATGTAATCTTATTGTAAGCAAAATGCTTTTATAAATTTTTATAAGGCTATTTTTATACTTTTGCCTGAAAGTAATATGATGCCTCCTGGGCGGCTGTTTTATGTATACATGTGTATAACCTAAAAGATTGCAGCCGTCGGCTTCAACCCCCACACATATAATGCGGAGGTACTCGCAAAAAACACGCGTTCACACTTAACCCAACGTCTTGGTCCTATTAAGGAGGTGATAGCGGAGCGTGCGAGGCAACCGGACTATAATGCTTTAGCACTTTCACTTAGCCATAGGAGTTTGACAGTGGGGCTACTAGATAGCCCCTGGTGGCTCCGCACTCTCCCGATCCCGGGGTGCGTACATGCCTGGCCGGAAAACGGCCCTTCGTTAAGGTGGGGGAATTCTAACATTCCAACAAGTCATCGAGTGGTTGACCAGTCTCACGCTATATCATGACAGTCAGTTTTTGGCTTTCTCTACTGAGGTGCTCGTTCGGATGAACCAGGGCACAATCGCAGTAGTTCTCCTGGTGCTACCTTAGCCGGTAAAGCGGAACGTAAGGTACCAAAACACAGGAGCTGGGCAAACCCAACATTTGACCAAAGACAATGATTCGGAGCTGATGCATATAGGGCCAAACTCGCGACGCCGAACACTCCCTAAGGTATTCGGTCTTTGTGGTATAAACCGGGCCTAAATAATGGCCTTTGTAAGAAGCCCCTTGTGTCCAGGTACGTGCATTGTTCTGGCGTGGCCACATGCCAAGACGTCAGCATCCTTCTCAACGGTGGATATGTATCAACAAGAGACAGTAAAAAAAAGGTTTACGCAGGGTCTTAATCTAAAAAGAATCCTTGGAGCGGGTCCCTGCTGCACGTCTGCGCCTGTGTCTCCGTTGTGCCGTATCCTGGACGGGTGTAGCACGATGATCGTCTGTAAAAGAGAGGAATTTAGGTGAAAAAGTTGTCGTGCAAAAAAGATAGTTTTTAAAGAAACCGTGTATAATTCAAGATGAGAAAAAATTGCCACTTGTCTGCGCGCATTGAGCCCCTTGTATGGAAAAATAGGGGTGTGACCATTTGTTCGGTATAAATAGCGGCGCTGGACTTGATTAGCTGTGTCTGAGGTCTTGACGACCTATTGGATGCTTTCGCTGGTCCGGGCGCCTTTAGTGTGCGGCTGCCAAGGCAGCCGCACTCTCTTCGACGCGCAGAGATCTCTTGATATTTCCGTTCACTGGAATGATGCCACGTGGACCGGGCATTTTGAGTGTGAGGGAGGCGTAGTGTGGTATTGCATTAAAGCGAGCGAAAGCTTCGCGTCCGAGCAGTGCTTGATAGCCACTTTGGAATAGAGCGATGTGGAAGGTTAAATACTCGCGGCAGAAGTTATCGGGGGAGCCAAATATAACTTGTAGTAGGAGGGAGCCCGTACAACGAGCCCCTGGGCCTGGCGTTACTCCTTTAAAGGTAGTATTGCTATGGCGAATGTTTGTTGGGTCTAACCCCATCCCGCAGATTGTATCCTGATATATTAGGTTTAGATTGCTGCCACCGTCCATCAAGACTCGTGTGAAGTGATATCCGCCAATTACTGGGTCTAATACCAGGGCAGCCCATCCTGCGTGTTGGATACTTGCTGAGTAATCGCGATGGTCGAAAGTGATCGGTTGAGACGACCAGTGGCAGGACTTCGCAGTGACTGGCACTTGGGTATATTTTTCTGGGAGTGCCGCATTGTTTTTTCCCTTGATCACGTGTAACACGTTTACTATTTTGACTTCTGGTGGAAATTTCTTTTGTTCCCCAGTGTCTTGCTTGGGAGGCTCGTCCTCGTCTTCACTTGATGTATCCTCCCCCTTGTGTACGGCGTTGAGCTTGCCGGACTACTTGAAGACCCAACATTCTCTGTGGGTATGATTAGCAGGTTTACCAGGGGTACTATGGATCTGACATACTTGGTACAGAATTTTGTTGAGGCTGGACAGTTCATCCCTGGTGCCTTTAGAGGGAGGCTTTTGCTGACCTGGCCGAGAGCTTTTGAATCCGGCGTTTACTGTCGTGCCCTTCGTGTTGTCTTCTTTATTCCGGCAATTGTTATTGCTGTTGCGTCATGATTTCTTGTTTCCATCTCTAACTTCAGATGTACTAGGGTCGCTGGTGCTGCATCTGGCTAGCCAGCTGTCCTCACCCGCGCAGAAGCGGGTCATGAGGCTTGTTAATGCGTCCATCGTTCTCGGCTTATTTTGGCCGAGGTGTCTGGCGAGCCATTCGTCACGGACGCTATGCTTAAAAGCTGCCAAGGCTTCGGCGTCCGGACAGTCGACAATCTGGTTCTTTTTAGTAAGAAACCTGTTCCAAAGCTTTCGGGCTGACTCTCCCGGCTGTTGAGTTATATGACTCAAATCGTCCGCATCCGGAGGTCGGACATAAGTCCCTTGAAAATTTGCCCGAAAGGCGTCTTCGAGCTCTTCCCAACTTCCAATGAAGCTTTCGGGGAGGCCTTTAAGCCAGTGACGAGCTGGCCCTTTGAGCTTGAGGGGTAAGTACTTGATGGCGTGGAGATCATCTCCTCGAGCCATATGGATATGAACGATGTAGTCCTCAATCCAGACCCCAGGGTCTGTTGTTCCGTCGTATGTCTCTATGTTTACGGGTTTGAATCCGTCTGGAAATTCATGGTCCAGCACCTCATCGGTGAAACATAAGGGGTGTGCGGCACCCCTGTAGCTGGGTGTACCGCGTTGTTCGGATGTTTGTTGTGTTGCATTGTATGCTGGGGCGCGCTTGCGTGGTCCATAGATGGATCTTGCTGCGCCGTCCTTTGGGTGCGAGCCCTCGCATGGGTCGCGTGTTGTATTGTGAGTGGCGTTGTATGCCGCTCTGTGTTGGTAGAGAGGTTGTTTATCCGGCCAGGTGGCTGCTTTGATATTTGGTTGTGGGGGGTCTGAGGCCTCCTCATCAAATTCAGGTAGCAGCTTCCGCTTTGGGTAGCTCTTGGAGGGGCGGTTGTCGCCGTACCTCGCTGCTGTGTTGAGTATTTTACTCCATCTGATTTGGAGTGTGTCTTGCGCAGCCTTGAGCCTTTGCTTCTGCTTTTTAAGACTCCTAGCGGTGGCAACAAGCCTTTTACGGGCATTCTGCTGCTCCGGGTGCCTATCCAGCGTTATGTCGTCCGGACCATTATCCTTGATAGAATTTGTTTGTTCGGTTTGATTATCCGGATTGCCGCTGTCCGGCAGCGGTTCGCCCTGCTCCAGCGCTGGGTCTGTGTGATCGTTATTTCTGTCGAGGCGGGATTTGGGGCGGCACTTGCGTCACCGCTTTGACTGCTTCTCAAGGGAACAAGCCTTTGATGCGTCCTTCCGCTCCTTGTCGTCATCCTTTGGTGTGTCCACCATGTATACGTCATATGACGAGGTGGCTTTCCAGGGCCCAATAGGCGCTGGTTCTTCATCGTCTCCTTCATCGGCGTCCATACCGTCGATGTCGAGTCAAAGTAGAGCATGTCAGTTAAATCGTCGATAGTGGCTACAAAGTGGGTGGTGGGTGGGCTTTGAATTTCTTCATCGTCCGTATCCCGACCTTGCTGACCGTAGTCTGGCCAGGGCTCTCCTGATAAAGAGAGAGACTTTAGTGTCTTCAGAATATAGCCGAAAGGCGAGTGCTGAAAGATGTCCGCGGCAGTAAACTCCATGATCGGCGCCCAATCGGATTCGATCGGCAGGGGCGCGGAGGGTTCAGAGTCCGGAGAGGAGTCCGGCTCCTTGGAGTCACGGGTCTCGCAGAGTGCAGGGCTGGTGTTCGGCTCGATCACCGCTGGGATCGCAACCCCCGAGGCGGCGTCCAACCACCCATCCTCGATCAGGGCAGTTGGCTCCGAATTAAGGGTCGAAGCCGATGCGGGTGCGGCCTCCAGGGCACTGTTTGGTGGCAGAGCTAGATCATGCTCGTCGTGACAGTGTGGCGCGCTCGGCAGTGGCTCGAATCCGTCGAGGATCAAGTCCCCGCGGATGTCAGCCGTGTAGTTTAAACTTCCAAATCTGACCTGACAGCCAGGGGCATAGCTTTCGATCTGCTCCAGATGGCCAAGTGAATTGGCCCGCAGTGCAAAGCCGCCGAAGACGAAGATCTGTCCGGGAAGGAAGGCCTCACCCTGGACTGCATCGCTATTGATGATCGTAGGAGCCATCAAGCCTAACGGCGATGACACAGAGGAACTCTCAATGAAAGCACCAATGTCGGTGTCAAAACCGGCGGATCTCGGGTAGGGGGTCCCGAACTATGCGTCTAGACCGGATGGTAACAGGAGGCAAGGGACACGAAGTTTTACCCAGGTTCGGGCCCTCTTGGTGGAGGTAAAACCCTACGTCCTTCTTGATTAATATTGATGATATGGGTAGTACAATAGTAGATCTACCACGAGATTGGAGAGGCTAAACCCTAGAAGCTAGCCTATGGTATGATTATTGTTCTATATGTTGTCCTACGGACTAAAACCCTCCGGTTTATATAGACACCGGAGAGGGTTAGGGTTACACAAAGTTGGTTACAATGGTAGGAGATCTACATATCCGTATCGCCAAGCTTGCCTTCCACGCCAAGGAAAGTCCCTTCCGACACGGGACGAAGTCTTCAATCTTGTATCTTCATAGTCCAGGAGTCCGGCTGAAGGTATAGTCCGGCCGTCCGGACACCCCCTAATCCAGGACTCCCTCAACCACCTATCGGAACCACGACAAAAACATTTGTTTCTCCAATTGCGTTTGAATTCTCCAAACCCTTCCCTTTACATTCTTGCAAGTTGTATGCTTTACTCTCCGCTGCTCATAGACTCTTTGCATGATTGCTTGAATTGTGCTAAGATTGCTTGACTTGTGCTAAGATAGCTAAAATCTGCCAAAGACTAAAATTGGGAAAAGGATAGATTTTTAATTGGTCAAGTAGTCTAATCACCCCCCCTCTAGACATACTTTCGATCCTACAACAAGACCCAACAATCAATGGTCATAAGACAGGGCCTCTTTTTGGAAAAATAATAATCAACCATGATATAATTTATTATTATTATTATTAAAAAAAGGAAGGCCTCCGGCCTCTGCATCTAGACGATGCATGTAGCCATTTTATTAATTGTTCACACAAGACCTTACAAAGTAATACAACAGTAAGACTAAAACCACCGTCTAGGTAATATGTGTCGCTACTCCTATTCAATTGATGAAGGGATACTGATAGTCCGGGCCTAATATCAAACAGACCTTGCAGCCAAACCTATCATCTAAGACCTGAGGTCTCATCTGGAACGTCTGCCGGGTATGGGGCACCCACCTGTCCGGCGTACTCCTCAACCAGGATGATGCCACGTGGACCGGGCATCTTGAGTGTGAGGGAGGCGTAGTGTGGTATTGCATTAAAGCGAGCGAAAGCTTCGCGCCCGAGCAGTGCTTGACAGCCACTTTGGAACGGAGCGATGTGGAAGGTTAAATGCTCGCGACAGAAGTTATCGGGGGAGCCGAATATAACTTGTAGTAGGAGGGAGCCCGTACAACGAGCCACTGGGCCTGGCGTTACTCCTTTAAAGGTAGTATTGCTATGGCGAATGATTGTTGGGTCTAACCCCATCCCATGGATTGTATCCTGATATATTAGGTTTAGATTGCTACCACCATCCATCAAGACTCGTGTGAAGTGATATCCGCCAATTACTGGGTCTAATACCAGGGCAGCCCATCCTGCATGTAGGATACTTGCTGAGTAATCGCGATGGCTGAAAGTGATCGGTTGAGACGACCAGTGGCAGGACTTCGTAGTGACTGGCACTTGGGTATATTTTCCTAGGAGTGTCGCGTTGTTTTTTCCCTTGATCACGTGTAACACGTTTACTATTTTGACTTCTGGTGGAAATTTCTTTTGTTCCCCAGTGTCTTGCTTGGGAGGCTCGTCCTCGTCTTCACTTGGTGTATCCTCCCCCTTGTGTACGGCGTTGAGCTTGCCGGACTGCTTGAAGACCCAACATTCTCTGTGGGTATGATTAGCAGGTTTACCAGGGGTACTATGGATCTGACATACTTGGTCCAGAATTTTGTTGAGGCTGGACAGTTCATCCCTGGTGCCTTTAGAGGGCGGCTTTTGCTGACCTGGTCGAGAGCTTTTGAATCCGGCGTTTACTGCCGTGCCCTTCGTGCTGTCTTCTTTATTCCGGCGTTTGTTATTGCTGTTGCGCTGTGATTTCCCGTTTCCATCTCTAACTTCAGATGTACTGGGGTCGCTGGTGCTGCATCTGGCTAGCCAGCTGTCCTCACCCGCGCAGAAGCGGGTCATGAGGCTTATTAATGCGGCCATTGTTCTCGGCTTATTTTGGCCGAGGTGTCTGGCAAGCCATTCGTCACGGACGCTATGCTTAAAAGCTGCCAAGGCTTCGGCGTCCGGACAGTCGACAATCTGGTTCTTTTTAGTAAGAAACCTGTTCCAAAGCTTTCGGGCTGACTCTCCCGGCTATTGAGTTATATGACTCAAATCATCCGCATCCGGAGGTCGGACATAAGTCCCTTGAAAATTTGCCCGAAAGGCGTCTTCGCGCTCTTCCCAACTTCCAATGGAGCTTTCAGGGAGGCCTTTAAGCCAGTGACGAGCTAACCCTTTGAGCTTGAGGGGTAAGTACTTGATGGCTCGGAGATCATCTCCTCGAGCCATATGGACATGAAGGATGTAGTCCTCAATCCAGACCCCAGGGTCTGTTGTTCCGTCGTATGTCTCTATGTTTACGGGTTTGAATCCCTCTAGAAATTCATGGTCCAGCACCTCATCGGTGAAACATAAGGGGTGTGCAGCACCCCTATAGCTAGGTGTACCGCGTTGTTCGGATGTTTGTTGTGTTGTATTGTATGCTGGGGCGCGCTTGCGTGGTCCATAGATGGATCTTGCTGCGCCGTCCTTTGGGTGCGAGCCCTCGCATGGGTCGCGTGTTGTATTGTGAGTGGCGTTGTATGCCGCTCTGTGTTGGTAGAGTGGTCGTTTATCCGGCTAGGTGGATGCTTTGATATTTGGTTGTGGGGGGTCTGAGGCCTCCTCATCGAATTCAGGTAGCAGCTTCCGCTTTGGGTAGCTCTTGGAGGGGTGATTGTCGCCGTACCTCGCTGCTGTGTTGAGTATTTTACTCCATCTGATTTGGAGTGTGTCTTGCGCAGCCTTGAGCCTTTGATTCTGCTTTTTAAGACTCCTCGCGGTGGCAACAAGCCTTTTACGGGCATTCTGCTGCTCCGAGTGCCTGTCCGACGTTATGTCATCCGGACCATTATCCTTGATAGAATTTGTTTGTTCGGTTTGATTATCCGGATTGCCGCTGTCCGGCAGCGGTTCGCCCTGCTCCAGCGCTGGGTCTGTGTGATCGTTATTTCTGTCGAGGCGGGATTTTGGGCGGCGCTTGCATCGCCGCTTTGATTGCTTCTCGAGGGAACAAGCCTTCGGTGCGTCCTTCCGCTCCTCGTCGTCATCTTTTGGTGTGTCCACCATGTATACGTCATATGACGAGGTGGCTTTCGAGGGTCCAATAGGCGCTAGTTTTTCATCGTCTCCTTCATCGGCGTCCATACCGTCGATGTCTTCAGAGTCGAAGTCGAGCATGTCGGTTAAATCGTCGAGAGTGGCTACAAAGTGGGTGGTGGGTGGGCTTTGAATTTATTCATCCTCCGTATCCCGACCTTGCTGACCGTAGTCCGGTCAGGGCTCTCCTGATAAAGAGAGAGACTTTAGTGTCTTCAGAATATTGCCGAAAGGCGAGTGCTGAAAGATGTCTGCGGCAGTAAACTCCATGATCGGCGCCCAATCGGATTCGATCGGCAGGGGCGTGGAGGGTTCGGAGTCCGGAGAGGAGTCCGGCTCCTTGGAGTCACGGGTCTCGCGGAGTGCGGGGCTGGTGTTCGGCTCGATTGCCATTGGGATCGCAGCCCCCGAGGCGGCGTCCAACCACCCATCCTCGATCGGCGTAGTTGGCTCCGAATTAAGGGTCGAAGCCGATGCGGGTGCGGCCTCCAGGGCACTGTTCGGTGGCAGAGCTAGATCATGCTCGTCGTGACAGTGCGGCGCGCTCGGCAGTGGCTCGAATCCGTCGAGGATCAAGTCCCCGCGGATGTCAGCCGTGTAGTTTAAACTTCCTAATCTGACCTGACGGCCAGGGGCATAGCTTTCGATCTTCTCCAGATGGCCAAGTGAATTGGCCCGCAGTGCGAACCCGCCGAAGACGAAGATTTGTTCGGGGAGGAAGGTCTCACCCTAGACTGCATCGCTATTGATGATCGTAGGAGCCATCAAGTCTGACGACGACGACACAGAGGAACTCTCAATGAAAGCACCAATGTCGGTGTCAAAACCGGCGGATCTCGGGTAGGGGGTCCCGAACTGTGCGTCTAGGCCGGATGGTAACAGGAGGCAAGGGACACAAAGTTTTACCCAGGTTCGGACCCTCTTGATGGAGGTAAAACCCTACGTCCTGCTTGATTAATATTGATGATATGGGTAGTACAAGAGTAGATCTACCACGAGATCGGAGAGGCTAAACCCTAGAAGCTAGCCTATGGTATGCTTGTTGTTCTATATGTTGTCCTACGGACTAAAACCCTCCGGTTTATATAGACACCGGAGAGGGTTAGCGTTACACAAAGTCGGTTACAATGGTAGGAGATCTACATATCCGTATCGCCAAGCTTGCCTTCCACGCCAAGGAAAGTCCCTTCCGGACACGGGACGAAGTCTTCAATCTTGTATCTTCATAGTCCAGGAGTCCGGCTGAAGGTATAGTCCGGCCATCCGGACACCCCCTAATCCAGGACTCCCTCAACCACCTATCGAAACCACGACAAAAACATTTGTGTCTCCAATTGCGTTTGAATTCTCCAAACCCTTCCCTTTACATTCTTGCAAGTTGTATGCTTTACTCTCCGCTGCTCATAGACTCTTTGCATGCTTGCTTGAATTGTGTTAAGATTGCTTGACTTGTGCTAAGATAGCTAAAATCTGCCAAAGACTAAAATTGGGAAAAGGATAGATTTTTAATTTATCAAGTAGTCTAATCACCCCCCCCCCTCTAGACATACTTTCGATCCTACAACAAGACCCAACAATCAATGGTCATCAAGACAGGGTCTCTTTTTGGAAAAATAATAATCAACCATGATATAATTTATTATTATTATTAAAAAAGGAAGGCCTCCGGCCTCTGCATCTAGACGATGCATGTAGCCATTTTATTAATTGTTCACACAAGACCTTACAAAGTAATACAATAGTAAGACTAAAACCACCGTCTAGGTAATATGTGTCGCTACTCCTATTCAATTGATGAAGGGATACTGATAGTCCGGGCCTAATATCAAACAGACCTCGCAGCCAAACCTATCATCTAAGACCTGAGGTCTCATCTAGAACTTCTGTCGGGTATGGGGCACCCACCTGTCCGGCGTACTCCTCAACCAGGACGCCTGTCGGGTATGAGGCCGCCGCAGCCACCTGCCACCAATCCATCTTTAGAACTATACTGCTCCATCTACCTTGCCCGGTCTAGCTGCCGTCGACGATACCACGACGCCATACCGCGTCACCCTCCTGCGCGAGTCCATCTCCACGCATTGGACGTCGAGTCACCACAGCGCCATGCCGCCGAGATCCGCCGCAATCAATGAGTGAGATGAAGCACCGCTCCACCAAAGAATCCATCCTCTGGTCCCTTGATCACGTGTGCATCTCCAAGAATGACGCCCCAAAGAGGGGAATGGCACTAGAGCACCGCCATCATCCAATCATCCGATCTAGGATTTCCCCCGAAGGTAGCAGAGAGTGGCCTTGAACTTCTCCACGGTGATGCCTTCAAGAAGGGAATGATGCAGATAGTGCCGCCACCGCCGGCCTTAGCAGTAGCCGAAAGCAAGTTTTCATCCAGATCTGTTCGAAGGAATCCAACTCTTGTGCGCGGCCGCCGCCACCACCAGGCTAAGCTCCAGCCGCCGCTGGCACCTCCATGATGCTCAGAGACCGCGAGACTCGCCGCCACCATGCCTGGGCCGTCGGCCGCCGCTGCCAACACCAACCCCCACCATCCACCGGATCTGGGAAAGGATCCCAGATCCACATCCCCCGCCACCCACCACCACAGAGGGGAGGAGGCGGCGCCAGCGAAGGATGCCGAGAGGGGGAGAAGGAGCCGAGGCAGGACCGGGCCGACGCCCGGCGCCACCAAGCAGAGGGGAACGCCCTGGAGAGTCTCTAACTGTGTGTGGGAGAGAGTCCCCCCCCCACCCCCGCGCCGCCAACGCCACACGGCCTTTGGCCGGCGACGCCCCAGGCGGCGGTGAGGGAGGCGAAAGGGGCGACGGGGGCGGCGGTAGGGTTTTCCTCCAGGGGGCGCCCGCAGGAGCGCCTCGGGGAGGGAGGGATAATAGTCTGTCAACAATAATAGCCACGAACAGTCGGTCATGCAGACGATCATTAATAACATTTATATCAGCCCGTTACAATACCCCTTTCTGGTGCACTGTTTATAAGTCGAGTAGGGCAATGGACTGAGGGTTGAACTCTCATATTGTAACCTATGCCAAGAGCAAAAACACAATATTGGAGTAAGGTATTACCTCCCGCTGAGGGCCTAAACCTGTATAATCCCTTGAGCGTACTCTTATCCGCACCGATCGGTAGATATGATTGTATCTACATTATAGCCCCGTAGTATTGTCAGGACTATATGCATGACAAAGAATATATGTACTTATGATTTCTTACAAACGATTTGTCATCCTCTTTGGAGAAGTATCTACGTGGTGTCAGGAGGGAAACCAGTTCATTCTTTGAATCCTTGCAAGACATGATTATAGAGCTGGCCTAAACAGAAAAATCGCTGTATATACTTGCTAACTGACATGTAATTTTGTCACGACAGCAGCTGGGCAACCGTGGAACCAGCCCGGCGAGACTGAAGCTTCTTGAGGTACTCCACCGCCGTGTCAACGTCCGGCACCACCTCCTTGGCCGTATCAGTCTCCCCAAACCGCTCCACCCACGCGGCCAAGAGCGGAGCCCTGCCGACCTCAACGACCACGACGCCGAACATCTTCCGCAGCACCTCGAACCAGAGCAACTGCGAGCCGACGACGAGATCTAGGTACCCGACGGAGTCGCCGGCGAAGAAGGCCTTACCGTTCGAGCACGTCCCGAACGCCTCCTCCAACTGGCCGATAGCCGCGAGCGTGTCGCCGACCTTCTCCGCCCTCTCCTCCTCCGTCTCCGCCCACATGATGCCTACCCACGCCGGCAAGAGCTGCAAGACACCACCACGGCCATGAAACCCGGCTCAAGCTCAAAACACCACGGCAGGAAAAGTTGGGGCAACAACACACGCGCGAGCACCTTGCTGTCGGCGTAGGCGGCCCAGAAGCGAGCGGCGGCGCGGTCGTAGGGGTCGGCGGGGAGGATCGAGGGGCCCGCGGCCGCCCAGGCCTCGTCGACGTACTGCACGATGGCCAGCGACTCGCAGACGGGTCTGCCGTCGTGGATGAGCACCGGGACCTTCATGTGCACCGGGTTGGACTTGCGGAGGAGCTCGCCCTTGGTGAACAGGTCCTGCTCCACGTACTCGTAGCCGACGCCTTTCATCTGCAGCGCCATGCGTACACGGATCACGAACGGGCTCACCGTCAAGCCGAGCAGCTTCAGACCTCCTTCGGCTGCCATTGTTTCGTTCGCCGTCTTTTTTTTTCTCCCCTGCTCTATCAGTGCAACACTGATAGACACCGTATTCTTCACATTTGTTTGTATACCTCCGTGCGTCATCAGTGACGCGGTTGGCAGTCAAAGTACACTAGTTAGTCCACCTTTTTTCCATGAGATGACGGTGACATATTGTTTACGCTCAGCATTATGCACCTCGAGATTCTTCTCGCACGCGTGGATGGCTTGGCTCTGCAGCTTGTTGCCGGCCCTGTCGGTTTGTCCATAGAAACACAGGGTGAGAACAATGGCTAATCGCAGATGTGAAGCTGGTTAGCGACGGGTGGTGAGTCCGTTCGCGGAAGAAAAGTGAAAATTAGTGACATGCAATCACCAACTTCTCTCACACAATTCCGTGGAGAAGTGTTGACCAATTGCTACGTTCAAATGCATGATACGTCACCGGTGATGCAAATAGTAGACACACAAGTAATCAAGTACGCTTCCCATGGCTGCAAGCCTGCAACTTCCCATTTCCTTCTAGGAATACTACCCGCTATATAAACATCCAAAAACGATGTTGTTCTCGCATTGATTTCAGCACATTGAACCACGGAAGAACAGAGAGACGGAAGACAACAATGGCAGCTCAAGGAGACCTGAAGTTGCTAGGCTTGTCGGTGAGCCCATTCGTAGTTCGTGTTCGCATGGCGCTCCACATGAAGGGCTTGAGCTACGAGTATATCAAACAGGACCTCTTCAACAAGAGTGAGCTCCTCCTCAAGTCCAACCCGGTGGAGAAGAAGGTGCCCGTACTCATCCACGATGGCAAGACCGTACTCGATTCTTCGGTCATCGTGCAGTACATCGACGAAGTCTGGGCCGCCATGGGGCCGTCGATCCTCCCTGTCGACCCCTACGAGCGCGCCACCGCCCGCTTCTGGGCCGCCTACGTCGACGACAAAGTTTGCGTGTTCTCATACCTCTGTTCAGTCTTCCTTGTCTTCTCAATTCTACCTACGTCGACGACAAGGTTTGTGTCTTCCTCACCTATGCTGACAAATTGTCACACGGTCTTCCTTGTAGCTATTCTCCGCTTATGTCGGTGTTAATAAAGCAGTGACGGAGGTGGAGAGGATGGAGAAGGTTAGCGAGACGCTTGCGGTGCTAGAGCAACTTGAGGAGGCATTTGCCAAGCATTCCAACGGAAAGGGCTTCTTCGCCGGGGACTCCATCGGGTACCTTGACCTCGCAGTAGGATGCCACTTGCACTGGCTCAAGGCGCAGTGTAAGATGTTCGGCGTGGTGTTCCTCGACGCCGGCAAGACTCCGCTCTTAGCGACCTGGGCGAAACGGTTCACTGAGACCGATGCGGCGAAGGAGGTGGTACCTGACACAGACGTGGTGATGGAGTATGCTAAGAAGCGCCAGGCTTATCGTGTTGCTGTTGCTGCGGCGGCAGCGAGTGCCAAGTGAAACGCTTCAGACCAATGCGACCGAGTATCGACTACCCAAGCATAGCGAAATCAAGCTGATCACTTATGTACGTATATATGTATTTGGGAGTTTAGTTTCCATCAAGTCTCCGCACGCACTGAACACTTGCTCTAAACAACAATGCTTTGTGAGGGTATAAGAGTGTATCATATGTTAAATAACTTATGTTGGAGGGAGCCTCCTAGCGCAATGACAAGTGAGTTATGTTTTCATTCATGTCATCTAGGTTCAAATCTGTCCACCTACCTAGTAACTGAAGTTAAATGGTTCAAATCATGCCATCTAGATTTTCAAGACTATGTTTTGCCTCCTGAGAACCGATGTGCTATTATGCTTTTGGTGCCCAGTATCAATTCTGTCCGGTTGTCGACCATTTCCTTGGCCTAGAATATCCTTGATAACTGTAAGATGGGTTATGTAAGATGGGTTATGCCCCTTACACTTCGGACCCGCCCCCAAAAAAAGAAAAGAATTAAAATAGACCATCTCTCTCCGAAGCCAAGTGACACATATGGAACACACCAATAAAAAAAAGATAATATATCTCTCTTTCTCAAAAGGATTCCGAGCGGCCGCCGACGAGGGGGTGACTCGACAAGGGCTTCTGGTAGAAAATCAGAGGACGCGTTAGTTCTAAGAGAGGGAATTGCATAAACCGAAATACCACATAACATATTGGTGTAAGTCATTGCGGTTAGGTCTATTTCAATATTGAGGTACGCTGATGTAATTTTTAAAGGTTGGGCCTCGCTTGTAAGTGCACGCGTGACAAAATACCTAAACATGACCGTCGGGCAAGTAAAACTATCAATATCTCCCAAACCTTTGGTCCAACTGAGCTTAAATTTCTTTTCCATATAGTATTGAGTACATGTATAATTTAGTGAATCTTTTTTCACATCGTTTCAGCACATACACCTAGGTATTTTAGAGCAAGGAAATGGTCAAGGGCATTTCACCGGACGAAACCATGACGAAAAGACAAAATTGTAAAAACATATAATCTTTCAATGGCAAAATTGAGTAACCTAAAACCCAAAAAACAAACCCCACTAATGTGACAAAGCCAAGGACAGAAATGTAAATGTGCCTTGAAAAACAGAGGAGGAGCTGTCACAACGACCACACAAGTTTTCAAATGTAAATGTAAATGTGCCTTGAAAAACAGAGGAGGAGCTGTCACAAGGACAGAAATGTAAATGTAAATGTGCCTTGAAAAACCCCACACAAGCTTGCATGTGATGTGTTCCTGAGAAACGTCGCCATTATTATTCGAGAAAAAGAAACAGAAACGTGGCCATTTTAGTAATTCCAGCTAATTCCACACTTGGCCATTTTCTCCTTGCATGCACCACCCACCCACCATGTCACCATGCCGCTTTATTGGGTGCTTGCAGCAGCCGCGGCGGAAAGCCGGGCCTGTATTGCCCCGGCGTACTCAACCACCCTGTCGACGTCCTGGAAGACCGCCTTGGCGGCGTCGAGCTCGCTAATGCGCTCCATCCATGCCGCCAGCAGCGGGGCCTTGCCGGCGTCTATTAACTTGTCGCCGGAGAGCCTCTCGGTGGCGCGCACCCACGGCACCATGCTGCCGAGCAGGACGTCAACGTACCCGACGCAGTCGCCGCCGAAGAAGCCCTTCCCCTTGGAGCACTCCCTGAGGCCATCCTCCAGAGGACCCAGCGCCGCCGCCGTCTGCCTCGTCCACTCGGCCCTCTCCTCGTCGGTCTTCACCCTGAACACCTTCCCCCACGGCGCCAGCAGCTTGTCCTCGACGTAGGCGGCCCAGAATCGCGCGACGGCGCGCTCGTAGGGGTCAGCGGGGAGGAGGGGCGGGCCGACGCCGGCGAAGGCCTCGTCGATGTACTGGAGGATGACCTGGGACTCGCAGACGGGCTTGCCGTTGTGGATGAGGATCGGGACTGTCTTGTGCACCGGGTTGGAGCGGAGGAAGAGCTCGCTCTTGCTGGCGAGGTCCTCCTCGACGTACTCGTAGCTCACGCCCTTGAGGTGGAGCGCGAGCTGCACCCTGACCACGTATGGGCTCGCCCACATGCCCAGCAGCTTCAGCTCGTCTCCTCCGTTGGCCATTTTCTGCCGTGGGTGTGCCTGAAGGTTCCGTGGGATTCTGTGGTTAGTGTGGAGTGCGGAATATATAAAAGATCGATGCGTCATCCATGATGCTTGTGCCGACGACTTTTCTCCCCAGCATGTGCTCACGCTCTCGTACATGACCTGTGTTTTCTTGCACAATGGTGCTCAGCCACGTTTCAGATTCCATCCCTACATTTTCTTTTCATGTCGAGATTGATCTTTTTTCATCCTGCATGTTTATAGTGAAGTGAACATGATTGCATGGTGAGATGATATGGCATGCTTGTGTGATGATATGGTAGTGAGGATAAGCCATTTCTCATACATCAATACATGTTGTGTGATGATATGGCATGCTTGCATGTTGAGATAAATATTTAGTGAGACTAGTTATTTAGATATAGAAGATGTCTTCACTCCAACCATGAGAGCAACCATTGCTAGGGTTTCTGCTGCCTCCTACCGCGTAGCCGCCGGTCTGTCGCATCTCATGTGGCCTTAGAGCCATGAAGATGCCGTAGATCCTAGTTTTTGCCGGCGAGAGAGCTCTGTTTTTAGATGTTTTTTTAGTTTTGGTAGGGTTTGTGTCCTGCTTAGGAAGCTATGACGACAATGGCTTTCTGAAGATGGAATAAGATTCTTTCCACCTAGCTCCCGTTCCGATGGTGCTTCTAGCATCGTCGAAAGGTGTGTGTGGAGATTTATCTTCGACGGATCTCAAGGATTAGGTCGGTGTTGGTCTTCGGTGGATCCACTTGGATATGATCTTCATGCGTCTACATTCGTGTGTATACAGGTTGGATCCTTTCGATCTACGCTTCTTTTCGTCCGCAGCGGTTGTTGCTCTGGTGCACTGGTCCTATCTTAGCACGTCAACTTTCCGATTGTCTACTAGAACAAGGTGTTCCTGCCTCCGACAATGGAGGGGTGATGACGGCGCCGTTCCTTCAGTTCGCTCTAGTGTTGTAGTTGTCATTAGATGGTATAAGAACCTGAATGTAATTTTTAATTTTGATATTTTTTTTGTCGGAAATTTGCATGGGCACGTAAGTGTAGGGCACTCAACTGCAAAGCCCCACCGTCCGCTCGATTTTCTCGCGATTCATGGAGTAGCTGAATCCCGCACGAGGGCACTATAAAAGAGAAAATTCCTAAAAATCTTTAAGTTTCAACGGTGAAACTTACCAATTTTGCATAAAAAATGCCTAGTTTCAACAAGTTTAAGTATAATTTGAAACAATATTTTATATTGGATGTATACACAAAACAATTGATTTTTATCAGTCACTCGTACTAAGTTTCAAACATTGAAACTTAACTTTTTTTCAAAAGTCGTCAAAATATATTTAGAATGAATCTTATTTGAAAGTGCTAATTGCGAGAAACACGAATATGAAAATAGATCTTAATTAAAAAATCATCTAAAAGATATAAAACTAAAACCGGAAGCCAAAAAAAAAAGCTGGCACCAGGACCTGAGTGCCCCGCACTTGCCTGCCGTAAACCCTTGTCCTATTTTTTGTACTATTTTGATATTTGATGAATAGATTGATTATTTAAAGAAAATAGATATAAGGGATTGCTAAATCTCTTGAGACTTAACCAAGTTCTAGTCATTGTATATTTATAAAAATTTATGTGGACACCTGTGATTTAAAAAAATGCTATGCCACTTGATTGAGACCTATCCACACATCGCGATCTGGATCCCAAAATCTTTCTGTCCTGAGCGCTCCGCTCCAACCCACCTCCCCGCCGTTCGCCACTCTGGCGGCGGCGTCCACCCTCGCGCTTCGGGCCGCGTCGCCCCAAGCGCTCCTCCCCCCGCTGGCGGCCACTCCGGTCCCGGCGTCCACCAACCCTTTCCACGGCGCTGCGTTGCTCCGGCATGTCGAGCAGTCCGCGCTCGGTCACCTCCTCCTTCCGTCGCGCTGGCGAGCGGCCGGTGGTGTCTGGCCTCGGCCTTTCCTCCTCCTCTGAGGCCTCGGACGCGCAGGGGCCGGTCGGCGGCGAGCCCGCGGCTGGCGCCCTGTCGTTGGAGACAGCGCCAGGTTGGGAGCAACATCGTCCCTCTAGGAAGGAGCAATGGAGGTGCCGCCGCGCTGATGATGCTGGAGCAGCCAAGGGTGCGCCTCTGCTCAGAACGCGTCGTGCTGTCTCGCCGGAGATGGCGGGCCTCTGCTTCAAGTGCTTCGAAGAAGGGCACTTCAAGAACGATTGCACCAACCAAGTGGTATGTTTCCGATGCAAGCTACCGGGTCACGAATCCAAGGACTGCAAGAGACCCAGGAGTCCATCGCCGGAGGAGGAGCTCAGGCGATCTGCGGCGGCCAAGGTCACGCGCTCTGGCTCGGCGGGCGGGCCGTCGAGAGTCCCTCCGCCGCCTCCCACCTCCCCCGCAAGCTGTGCCCGTGGCATGGTCGCGCATCTTTGCGCTGTGTCTTGAGTCCCCGGAGCGTGAGCAGTTCATCCCTTAGGAGCTTTGCGTCGTCCGCCGCTCGCCGAGCATGGGCGGCCTAGAGAGGAGGCTGCAATTCGCAATGGTGGCCTACGTTGGCGGGGCGAGGCACGACACCTCCCCCGAGTTCGTCGTTTAGGCGCTGGGAGCTGTGGTCGGCATCGGTCTGGAGTGGCTCTCCGTCCATTGCTACCGGCCAGAGGATTTCCTGATCGTCTTCGCGCGCCAGGACCATCGAAACCTGGTGGCGGCCAAGCCGTTCGTCGAGTTCAATGGCGTGTGGCTCTACTTCCGGCACTGGAATCGCCAAGCGCAGGCCGTCCACTCCATGCTCAGCTTCAAGGTGTCTCTGGTTCTCGAAGGAATCCCTCCTCATGCTTGGGAAAGGGAGGTTGCAGAAGATCTGCTAGGTTCGTCTTGCCTGGTGGATATGGTGGAGCCGGAGACCAGCGCTCGCCATGACTTGTCTGCGTTCAAGTTGTCGGCTTGGACGGCGGACCCGGACGCCATCCCCTCCCTCCGTTGGCTTGCTGTCCCGGAGCCTGGCCTGTCCTCGCCATTGTTGGAGCCTACCTTGCTCCAGTGCAAGATCCTGATTCATTTGGACTCGGTCTCCGATCTCTCTGGCAGGGACAAGCCGTTCTTCTTGGGGGTCTCTTCGGACAATGGTCAGAGCAGGGCTCCCGTCGAACGGAAGGATCAGTGGGAACAATGGTAGTGCGGTGGTGACACCTTGTAGCCGGCCATGGAGGTTTGGAGTGCGGGATGTGAGAGGTTCTGTGCCGCCACCGAAGGCTCACGGCGGAGTGGCGTCTCCGGCGTGCTCTTTGGCCAGCGGTGATTGGCGCCTTCCGCCGATGATTGCCGCTGAGGGGGGATCTTCTATGGGGTCCACGATACCGGTCAGGGACATGCTCTCCGTTAGGGTCTCGACTTTTGACCACTTGACCATGCAAGCGGGCCCGCAGTCTGCCACAAGGAGAAGTGCGAATTCCAATTCGAATGGAGGATGCGTAGCGATCGGCGATGGTTCTGCAAGACAATTGACGTACCCCATGCGCTAGGGACTGGTGGGACCTGAGGTTCAGAGAGAGGTTGCCCCGCCCGTTGTGGTGGTTGCAGATGAGGTGGCCCCATCCGCTGTTTCGATGCGTGCTAGAAGAGTACAAGATCTGGTCATAGTAGAATCAAGCCAGCAAGACCAGGTCGACACGTCAAAAGAGCAAATTATCCCTGAAACCGACCAACCACGGGTTGGGGCCTCGGCTCTGGTGCCTTGTGAGGACAGCTTATTGCGGGATGCAGCTCGGTGCACTGCGGATAAAGTGGACAAGAAAGGCCAAGATCCCAAGAGACGGTGCATGTGAGGCCAGACAGGATGGCGACGTACAAGCAGAAAAGGACATCGGAGGAGGCGTGGGACACAAGCTCAGGGGTGGCTGGGCTGATGGGACGCACATACGTGATCCATGCACCCACCCGGTTGGTGGATGAGGAATCCACATGCAACGTCGAGTGCAACATGCTGAATACCGTCCAGTCGCAGCCTGTGGGTGATATATCACTGGATTTATCTTCAAATCCGGTTGAAGTGGACTCAAACTTGATGCTGGTGGATTCGGCGGAAGGTATGACTGCCCAGGAAGCATTGGCCTACGTGAGGTTGAAGAAGTTTTGTTCCAGCATCGTCAAAAAGTTGGCGCCACCTCTCCTGCGCAAGGTTTCAGCCCTACGACAGGAGGCAGAACCGTTTACACCCAAGCGCACTACGAGATCCACCAAGCGATCTGCTGGGACGAACACAACCAAGTCCAACAAGGTGGAAAGCGTTTTGCTGAGAGCACTTGGGCTTGTCCCAGAAGACATGGCGGTGGATGACGAGGCAGTCAAAGATCTCCAAGAGCCCCTGAGGGAGCAGCATGTGAGGGTCATTGCGGCGTTGTTCGTCAAATGCGTCCCCAACAATGATGAGCTGTCACGAGAGGCTGATGTGGTGATCGGTGTGCACTAAGCATGCCGCGGGGTGTGGGTGTTGTTGAATCCTTGATATGGATCACAACCCGGAGATCATTTGCTGGAACGTGAGAGGGCTGAATAACCCTGCCAAGAGGAAGGTAGTTAGGGAGTTTCTTTCTTCGCTTAGAGTAAACCTAGTCTGCTTACAAGAGACCAAGCTCGAGATTGTAGACCAGTTTGTTGTCTTGCAATGTTTAGGGCCATCCCTTGATGGCTTTGCCTACTTGCCTGCTGTGGAAACGCGTGGTGGTATCTTACCGGGTTGGGACACGACACGCTTATCCATGGACTGCATCCAACTCGATTCAAACTTCCTCACGGGCAAAGTCCATCAGATTGATGGCAATGAATGGTGGATCTCAGTGGTCTATGCGCCGCAAGGTGATGAGCTGAAAACGCAATTCCTCCAAGACCTTTATGGCAGGAGGCTGCTTTGTCCAGGGCCTTGGATGTCCCTTGGCGACTTCAACATGATTCTCAGGGGATCCGAGAAGAGCAACCAGGATATCAATAGAGCAATGATGAGCAAATTCCAAAACTTCGTGGATGACCATGAGCTCAAGGAACTGTACATGCATGGACGACATTTCACTTGGTCGAATGAAAGGAACTCGCCAACTTTCACCAAGATTGGTAGGATTCTTGTCTTCGTGGATTGGGAGCTAGGTCACCCCGATTACCTGCTCCAAGCGCTATCTACTAGTGCTTTGGATCATGCGCCATTGTTGGGGAACGTAGCAATAATTCAAAATTTTCCTACGTGTCATCAAGATCAATCTAGGAGATACTAGCAACGAGAGAAAGGGAGTGCATCTTCATACCCTTGAAGATCGCTAAGCGGAAGCGTTCAAGAGAACGGGGTTGATGGAGTCGTACTCGTCGTGATCCAAATCACCGATGATCCTAGCGCCGAACGGACGGCACCTCCGCGTTCAACACACGTACGGAGCGGAGACGTCTCCTCCTTCTTGATCTAGCAAGGGGGAGGAGAAGTTGAAGGAGATCCAGCAGCATGACGGCGTGGTGGTGGAAGTAGCGGGATCCCGGCAGGGCTTCGCCAAGCACAAGCGGGGAGGAAGAGGTGTCACGGGAGGGAGGGAGGCGCCAGGGCTTCAGGTGCGGCTGCCCTCCCTCCCCTCCACTATATATAGGAGCCTAGGGGGGCCGCTGGCCCCTTGTAGATCCCATCTAGGGAGGGGGGCGGCAGCCCTAGGGGTGGCTTGGCCTCCAAGCCAAGTGGAGGCGCCCCCACCCCTTAGGGTTTCCAACCCTAGGCGCATGGGAGGCCTAAGGGGGCGCACCAGCCCACCAGGGGCTGGTTCCCACGCCCCTTCAGCCCATGGGGCCCTCCAAGATATGTGGCCCCACCCGGTGGACCCCCGGGACCCTTCCGGTGGTCCCGGTACAATACCGATGACTCCCAAAACTCTCCCGGTGGCCGAAACTGGACTTCCTATATATAAATCTTTACCTCCGGACCATTCCGGAACTCCTCATGACGTCCGGGATCTCATCCGGGACTCCGAACAAATTTTGGTTAACCGCATACTAATATCTCTACAGCTCTAGCGTCACCGAACCTTAAGTGTGTAGACCATACGGGTTCGGGAGACATGTAGACATGACCGAGACAACTCTCCGGTCAATAACCAACAGCGGGATCTGGATACCCATGTTGGCTCCCACATGCTCCATGATGATCTCATCGGATGAACCACGATGTCGAGGATTCAATCAATCCCGTATTCAATTCCCTTTGTCTATCGGTACGATACTTGCCCGAGATTCGATCGTCGGTATCCCGATACCTCGTTCAATCTCGTTACCGGCAAGTCTCTTTACTCGTTCTGTAACACATCATCCCGTGATCAACTCCTTGGTCACATTGTGCACATTTTGATGATGTCCTACCGAGTGGGCCCAGAGATACCTCTCCGTTTACACGGAGTGACAAATTCCAGTCTCGATTCGTGCCAACCCAACAGACACTTTTGGAGATACCCGTAGTGCACCTTTATAGCCACCCAGTTACGTTGTGGTGTTTGGTACACCCAAAGCATTCCTACGGTATCCAGGAGTTGCACAATCTCATGGTCTAAGGAAATGATACTTGACATTAGAAAAGCTTTAGTATACGAACTACACGATCTTATGCTAGGCTTAGGATTGAGTCTTGTCCATCACATCATTCTCCTAATGATGTGATCCCGTCATCAACGACATCCAATGTCCATGGTCAGGAAACCGTAACCATCTATTGATCAACGAGCTAGTCAACTAGAGGCTTACTAGGGACATGGTGTTGTCTATGTATCCACACATGTATCTGAGTTTCCTATCAATACAATTCTAGCATCGATAATAAACGATTATCATGAACAAGGAAATATAATAATAACTAATTTATTATTGCCTCTAGGGCATATTTCCAACAGTCTCCCACTTGCACTAGAGTCAATAATCCAATTCACATCGCCATGTGATTAACACTCAAGGTCACATCCCCATGTGACTAACACCCAAAGAGTTTACTAGAGTCAATAATCTAGTTCACATTACCATGTGATTAACACTCAATGAGTTCTGGGTTTGATCATGTTATGCTTGTGAGAGATGTTATAGTCAACGGGTCTGCCTTTCAGATCCGTGTGTGCTTTACGAATCTCTATGTCATCTTGTAGATGCAGCTACCACGCTCTATTTGGAGCTATTCCAAATAACAGTTCTACTATATGAATCCGGTTTACTACTTAGAATCATCCAGATTAGTGTCAAAGATTGCATCGGCGTAACCCTTTACGATGAACTCTTTTACCACCTCCATAATCGAGAAAATTCCTTAGTCCACTAGTTACTAAGGATAACCTTGACCGTTGTCCTGTGATCCATTCCTAGATCACACTTGTACCCCTTGACTGACTCATGGCTTGGCACACTTCAGGTGCAGTACACAACATAGCATACTTTAGAGCCTACGTCTAAAGCATAGGGGACGACCTTCATCCTTTCTCTCTATTCTGCCGTGGTCAGGTCTTGAGTTTTACTCAATACTCATACCTTATAACACAGCCAAGAACTCCTTCTTTGCCGATCTATTTTTGAACTCCTTCAAAATTTTGTCATGGTATGTGTTTGTTTGAAAGTACTATTAAGCGATTTTGACCTATCTTTATAGATCTTGATGCTCAATGTTCAAGTAGCTTAATCCAGGTTTTCCATTGAAAAACACTTTTCAAATAACCCTATATGCTTTCCAGAAACTCTACATCATTTCTGATCAACAACATATACTCATCAGAAATTCTATAGTGCTCCCACTCACTTATTTGGAAATACAAGTTTCTCATAAACTTTGTATAAACCCAAAATCTTTGATCATCTCATCAAAGCGTACATTCCAACTCCGAGATGCTTACTCCAGTCCTTAGAAGGGTTGCTGGAGCTTTGCATACTTGTTAGCATCTTTTAGGATTGTCAGAAACTTCTGGTTTTATCACATACAACCTTTCCTCAAGAAAAACGTCCAGGAAACGATGTTTTGACATCCTATCTGCAAGATTTCATAAATAATGCAGTAATTGCTAATATAATTCCAACAGACTCTTACTATCGCTACGAGTGAGAACGTCTCATCGTAGTCAAGTCCTTGAACTTGTCGAGAAACATCTTAACGACAAGTCGAGCTTTCTTAATGGTGACACTTACCATCATTGTCCGTCTTCCTTTTAAAATCCATCTGCACCCAACAGCCTTACGACCATCAAGTAGTTCTTCCAAAGTCTATACTTTGTTTCCCACATGGATCCTTTCTCGGATTTTATGGCCTCGAGCCATTCATCAGAATCCGGGCCCACCATCGCTTCTCCATAGCTCGTAGGTTCATTGTTGTTAGCAACATGACTTCCAAGACAGGATTACATACCACTCTGAAGTAGTACACATCCTTGTCGACCTATGAGGTTTGGTAGTGACTTGATCCGAAGTTTCATGATCACTATCATAAGCTTCCACTTCAATTGGTGTAGGTGCCACAGGAACAACTTCCTGTGCCCTGCTACACACTAGTTGAAGTGACGGTTCAATAACCTCATCAAGTCTCCACCATCCTCCCACTCAATTCTTTCGAGAGAAACTTTTCCTCGAGAAAGGACCCGTTTCTAGAAACAATCACTTTTGCTTCCGGATCTGAAATAGGAGGTATACCCAACTATTTTTGGGTATTCTATGAAGATGCATTTATCCGCTTTGGATTCGAGCTTACCAGCCTGAAACTTTTTCACATAAGCATCGCAGCCCCAAACTTTTAAGAAACGACAACTTAGGTTTCTCTAAACCATAGTTCATACGGTGTCATCTCAACAGAATTGTGTGGTGCCCTATTTAAAGTGAGTGCGGTTGTCTCTAATGCCTAACCCATAAACGATAGTGGTAATTCGATAAGAGACATCATGGTATGCACCATATCCAATAGGGTGCAGTTGTGATGTTCGGACACACCATCACACTATGGTGGTCCAGGCGGTATTAGTTGTGAAACAATTTCCACAATGTCTTAATTGTGTGCCAAACTCGTAACTCAGATATTCATCTCTATGATCATATCATAGACATTTTATCATCTTGTCACGACGATCTTCAACTTCACTCTAAAATTACTTAAACCTTTCAATAATTCAGACTTGTGTTTCATCAAGTAAATATACTCAACATCTACTCAAATCATCTGTGAAGTAAGAACATAACGATATCCACTGCGTGCCTCAGCACTCATTGGACTGCACACATCAAAATGTATTACTTCCAACAAGTTGCTTTCTTGTTTCATCTTACTGAAAACGAGGTCTTTCAGTCATCTTGCCCATGTGGTATGATTTGCATGTCTCAAGTGATTCAAAATCAAGTGAGTCCAAACGATCCATCTGTATGGAGTTTCTTCATGCATATCTACCAATAGACATGGTTCACATGTCTCAATCTTTTCAAAAACGAGTGAGTCCAAAGATCCATCAACATGGAGCTTCTTCATGCGTTTTACACCAACATGACTCAAATGGCAGTGCCACAAGTACGTGGTACTATCATTACTATCTTATATCTTTTGGCATGAACATGTGTATCACTATGATCGAGATTCAATAAACCATTCATTTTAGGTGCAAGATCATTGAAGGTATTATTCAAATAAACAGAGTAACCATTATTCTCCTTAAATGAATAACCGTGTGGTGATAAACATAATCCAATCATGTCTATGCTCCACGCAAACACCAAATAACAATTATTTCAGTTTAACACCAATCTCGATGGTAGAGGGAGCGTGCGATGTTTGATCACATCAACCTTGGAAACACTTCCAACATATCGTCATCTCACCTTTAGCTAGTCTCCATAGCCTTTTATTTCGAGTTACTAACACTTAGCAACCGAACAGGTATTTATTACCCTGGGGCTACTAGGAGTACTAGTAAAGTACACAATAATATAATGTATATTCAAAATACTTCTGTCGACCTTGCCAGCCTTCTCATTTACCAAGTATCTAGGGTAGTTCTACTTCAATGACCGTTCCCCTCATTATAGAAGCACTTAGTCTTGGGTTTGGTTTAACCTTGGGTTTCTTCACTAGAGCATCAACTGATTTGTCGTCTCATGAAGTATCCCTTCTTTCCCTTGCCCTTCTTGAAACTAGTGGTTTTAGTAACCATCAACAATTGATGCTCCTACTTGATTTCTACTTTCACGGTGTCAAACATCGCGAATTGCTCAAGGATCATCATGTCTATCCCTGATATGTTATAGTTCATCACTAAGCTCTAATAGCTTGGTGGCAGTGACTATGGAGAACTATCACTATCTCATCTGGAAGATTAACTCCCACTCGATTCAAGCGATTGCAGTACTCAGACAATCTGAGCACATGCTCAACGATTGAGTTTTTCTCCTTTAGTTTGCAGGCTTAAGAAACTTGTCAGAGGTCTCATACCTCTTGACGTGGGCACTAGTCTGAAATTCCAATTTCAGTCTTTGGAACATCTCATATGTTCTGCGACGTTTCAAAAATGTCTTTGGTGCCACAATTCTAAACCGTTAGTATTACGTACTGAACTATCACGTAGTCATCAAAATGTGTATGTCAGATGTTTCCCAACATCTACAGACGATGCTCGAGGTTCAACACACTGAGCGGTGCATTAAGGACATAACCCTTCTATGCAGTAATGAGGACAATCCTCAATTCACGGACCCATTCCGCATAATTGCTACTGTCAACTCTCAACTAAATTTTCTCTAGGAACATATCTAAAACAGTAGAACCAAAGCGTGAGCTACGGCATAATTTGCAAAGACCTTTTGACTATGTTCATGATAATTAAGTTCATCTAATTAAATTATTCAATGAACTCCCACTTAGATAGACATCCCTCTAGTCATCTAAGTGATACATGATCCGAGTCAACTAGGCCGTGTCCGATCATCACGTGAGACGGACTAGTCATCATCGGTGAACATCTTCATGTTGATCGTATCCACTATACGACTCATGTTCGACCTTTCAGTCTTCCGTGTTCCGAGGCCATGTCTGTACATGCTAGGCTCGTCAAGTTAACCTAAGTGTATTGCGTGTGTAAATCTGGCTTACACCCGTTGTATGCGAACCTTAGAACCTATCACACCCGATCATCACGTGGTGCTTCGGAACAACGGACCTTAGCAACGGTGCACAGTTAGGGGGAACACCTTCTTGAAATTATTGTGAGGGATCATCTTATTTATGCTACCGTCGTTCTAAGCAAATAAGATGTAAACATGACAAACATCACATGCAAATCATAAAGTGACATGATATGGCCAATATCATCTTGCGCCTTTGATCTCCATCTTTGAGGCGCGGCATGAACACCATCGTCACCGGCATGACACCATGATCTCCATCATCATGATCTCCATCATCGTGTCTTCATGAAGTTGCCTCGCCAACTATTACTTCTGCTACTATGGCTAACGGTTAGCAATATAGTAAAGTAATTACATGATGTTTTCATTGACACGCGGGTCATAAATAAATTAAGACAACTCCTATGGCTCCTGCCGGTTGTCATACTCATCGACATGCAAGTCGTGATTCCTATTACAAGAACATGATCAATCTCATACATCACATATATCATTCATCACATCCTTTTGGCCATATCACATCACATAGCATACCCTGCAAAAACAAATTAGACGTCCTCTAATTGTTGTTGCATGTTTTACGTGGCTGCTATGGGTTTCTAGCAAGAACGTTTCTTACCTACGCAAAACCACAACGGTGATATGCCAATTGCTATTTACCCTTCATAAGGACCCTTTTCATTGAATCCGGTCCAACTAAAGTGGGAGAGACAGACACCCGCTAGCCACCTTATGCAACTAGTGCATGTCAGTCGGTGGAACCTGTCTCACATAAGAGTACGTGTAAGGTCGGTCTGGGCCGCTTCATCCCACAATGCCGCCGAATCAAGATAAGACTAGTAACGGCAAGCAAATTGAACAAATCATCGCCCACAACTACTTTGTGTTCTACTCGCGCATAGAATCTACGCATAGACCTAGCTCATGATGCCATTGTTGGGGAACATAGCAATAATTCAAAAAAATTCCTACGTGTCACCAAAATCAATCTAGGAGATACTAGCAATGAGAGAAAGCGAGTGCATCTTCATACCCTTGAAGATCGCTAAGCGGAAGCGTTCAAGAGAATGGGGTTGATGGAGTTGTACTCGTCGTGATCCAAATCACCGAGGATCCTTGCGCCGAACGGACGGCACCTCCGCGTTCAACACACGTACGGAGCGGAGACGTCTCCTCCTTCTTGATCCAGCAAGGGGGGAGGAGAAGTTGATGGAGATCCAGCAGCACGACGGCGTGGTGGTGGAAGTAGCGGGATCCCGGCAGGGCTTCGCCAAGCACAAGCGGGGAGGAAGAGGTGTCACGGGAGGGAGGGAGGCACCAGGGCTTCAGGTGCGGCTGCCCTCCCTCCCCTCCACTATATATAGGGGCCTAGGGGGGCCGCCAGCCCCTTGTAGATCCCATCTAGGGAGGGGGGCGGCAGCCCTAGGGGTGGCTTGGCCTCCAAGCCAAGTGGAGGCGCCCCCACCCCTTAGGGTTTCCAACCCTAGGCGCATGGGAGGCCCAAGGGGGGGCGCACCAGCCCACCAGGGGCTGGTTCCCACGCCCCTTCAGCCCATGGGGCCCTCCGGGATAGGTGGCCCCACCCGGTGGACCACCGGGACCCTTCCGGTGGTCCCGGTACAATACCGATGACTCCCGAAACTCTCCCGGTGGCTGAAACTGGACTTCCTATATATAAATCTTTACCTCCGAACCATTCCGGAAATCCTCGTGACGTCCGGGATCTCATCCGAGACTCCGAGCAACTTTCGGTTAACCGCATACTAATATCTCTACAACTCTAGCGTCACCGAACCTTAAGTGTGTAGACCCTACGGGTTCGGGAGACATGACCGAGACAACTCTCCGGTCAATAAAAACAGCGGGATCTGGATACCCATGTTGGCTCCCACATGCTCCACGATGATCTCATCGGATGAACCACGATGTCGAGGATTCAATCAATCTCGTATTCAATTCCCTTTGTCTATCGGTACGATACTTGCCCGAGATTCGATCGTCGGTATCCCGATACCTCGTTCAATCTCGTTACCGGCAAGTCTCTTTACTCGTTGCGTAACACATCATCCTGTGATCAACTCATTGGTCACATTGTGCACATTATGATGATGTCCTACCGAGTGGGCCCAGAGATACCTCTCCGTTTACACGGAGTGACAAATCCTAGTCTCGATTCATGCCAACCCAACAGACACTTTCGGAGATACCCGTAGTGCACCTTTATAGCCACCCAGTTACGTTGTGGCGTTTGGTACACCCAAAGCATTCCTACGGTATCCGGGAGTTGCACAATCTCATGGTCTAAGGAAATGATACTTGACATTAGAAAAGCTTTAGCATACGAACTACACAATCTTGTGCTAGGCTTAGGATTGGGTCTTGTCCATCACATCATTCTCCTAATGATGTGATCCCGTCATCAACGACATCCAATGTCCATGGTCAGGAAACCGTAACCATCTATTGATCAACGAGCTAGTCAACTAGAGGCTAACTAGGGACATGGTGTTGTCTATGTATCCACACATGTATCTGAGTTTCCTATCAATACAATTCTAGCATGGATAATAAACGATTATCATGAACCAGGAAATATAATAATAACTAATTTATTATTACCTCTAGGGCATATTTCCAACAAGCATTACATCTCTCCACGAGCAACAACTTTCAAGTCAAACACCGCTTCCACTTTGAGTTATATTGGACAAAAAATCGATGGATTTCTCGAGGCGATACAAAAAGCTTGGGTCTGCAGCGATGATATTTTTGACCCGTTCAAGAGGCTAGACACGCTTCTCAGAAACACGACTACATACTTACAAGCTTGGGGGCAGAGGAAAACTGGTAACATTAAAATGCGCATGAAGATTGCCACCTGGGTGATTGCGAGGCTGGACAGAGCACAAGAGCACAGGAGGCTGAGTCCGATGGAGCTGTGGCTGCGCCGGACCTTGAAGTTGGCTCTGCTCGGTTTAGCTTCCCTTGAGCGCACCATTGACAGACAGATATCGAGGATTCGTTGGTTGAAGGATGGAGACGCCAACACCAAGCTCTTTCAGGCCGTGGCAAATGGGAGACGGACCAAGAACTTTATTCCTTGCATTAAGCGGGGAGAGGAGCTCATTACTGAACAAGATAGGAAAGAAGAAGTGTTCTCGGAGGCCTTTGTAAACTTGCTGGGCAAGGCGGGAACAAGAAGAGGTTTGCTAGACCTTAACTTTCTCCAAATCCCAAGACACAACTTGCAAGAGCTTGAACATATGTTCACGGAAGAGGAAGTATGGAAGGTCATAAAGGAGATCCCGACTGATAGAGCCCCGGGACCGGACGGGTATATCAGAGCTTTCTACCATGTGGCATGGCCAATCATTAAGGGAGACATTATGGATGCTCTCATGAAGTTGTATGTGGGAGATGGCAGAGGATTTGACAAGCTAAATGAAGCGCATATCATCTTAATTCCCAAGAAGCCAGATGCCATAGAGGTGGGAGATTATCGGCCAATCAGCCTCCCACACAGCTTTGCAAAGATCTTCGCCAAGCTGCTTGCCTTGAGAGCGCGCCCTCACATGTCAGAGATCATTGAGATCAACCAGTCGACTTTTATCAAAGGGAGGAACATTCATGACAATTTCTTGCTAGTCAGACAAGTGGCTCGGAAGTTGCGTGCCAGAAAAGAGGAGAAGGGGCTTTTCCTTAAGCTTGATATTTCGAAAGCTTTTGACTCACTATCTTGGCCTTTTCTCATGGAAATCTTGGAAGCTAGGGGCTTTGGACAGAGATGGATTAGATGGATCTCAATGCTTCTTCAATCTGCCAACACCCGTGTGGTGGTCAATGGGGTCCCAGGTAGACATTTCCACCATGCCAAGGGCCTTCGGCAGGGTGATCTGGTCTCGCCGCTGTTGATTGCTATTGCGATGGATTCCCTCACCTATCTCATGAAGAAGGCCACGGAGACTGGTGTGTTGGGCTCGTTCAGAGGTATCTCGGTGAACCAGCGCCTCTCCCTCTATGCGGATGACCTGGCTCTGTTCTTAAGGCCATCGTATCAAGACCTCAATTTCGTTAGAGCAACATTTGATATCTTCGGTGAAGCATCAGGCCTTAAGATCAACTATAGCAAATCCCATGCGATCTTCATCAAGTAGAACGATAGTGACCAGCAATGAGTAGAGGAGGTGTTGCAATGCAAGCTTGCAAAATTTCCTGCCGCTACTTGGGGCTTCAACTAGCGATCAATCAACTTACCCGAGCTAACTGGCAACCACTCCTAGACCAGGTCCGGCATTTCATTCCTACCTGGCAGCGTGGCTTCATTCAAAGACCGGGCAGACTTGTGCTCGTCAAGACTGTGATCGCGGCCAGATCGGTTCATCAACTTCTGGTGCTCGACCCCCCCGCTTGGGTTCTGGAGGACATTAACAAATGGATGCACTCTTTTTTCTGGGCTGGTAAAGATAAGAGTCATGGAGGTCAATGCCTGGTCGCTTGGGAGACGGTTTGTAGGCCAACGAGCTTCAGTGGACTGGTTGTGAAAAATCTGGAGGTTCAAGCTCTTGCACTTTGTGTTCGTTGGGAAAGGCTAAGGAGAACGGACCCGACCAGGCCATGGCAAGGCCTCCACCTCATGGTTGATGAGCTAGCACGCGCTGTCTTTGACAACCTGGTCAAGATCACCGTTGGAGAGGGTGCGAAGGTTCTATTTTGGAAGGATCGGTGGATCCATGGAGTTGCGGTGAAAGACATTGCTCCGCTGCTCACTCAACTTGTCAGCACAAGAGATAGCAATAGGAGAACGGTGCGCGATGCCCTCCTTGACAATGCCTGGACGAATGATATCAATGGAGAGCTCACTTTCTTGGGGCACATGCAAGTCCACATGCTGATCCAAGCCATTAGCACTGTGGAGAGAAACGTGGATGAACTTGATCGCTTCGAGTGGCCCTGCGACGCATCGCGCAAGTACACAGCCAGTTCAACTTACAACAGACTTTGCACGGGCTACATCCGCTCCCCGACGGCCGGTTGCATTTGGCGTAGCTGGGCAGCGCTCAAGTGCAAGATCTTCATGTGGTTGGCCAGCCAATATCGGCTATGGACTTCCGATCACCGAGCCCGGCATGGCCTGCAAGATGCTCCATCCCCTTGCTACACTTGCCTTCAGGAGGAGGACAATGTGGATCATATCCTCGCACAATGTGTTTACGCTCGAGAGGTGTGGCATGCCTGCTTCAGTGCTTGGAACACCAACATTCACACACCGAGCTCAAATGTCACGTTCTTAAACTGGTGATGGGACCAACGGAGGCGTTTCTCTGGGAGGTCCAAGAGGAGCATCGACTCGATAGTGATTCTTATTGCGTGGGCGCTCTGGAAGCAACGCAATGCCCGTGTCTTCAACAATAGATTGAGACAGAGATCTCCCCTGCAGCTGAGAGAGGACATTCAAGAGGAGATTGAAGATTGGAAGAAGGCCGGTCTCGGCGGTGTCGGAGCTCTAGATCCTTTTACGTGACAGTAGATTAAGGGGTTTATTCGGTGTCGGAGTCGTGTGTGTCTCCCCCGACGATTTGTTCGCATCTCGTCCGGGCTCTTGTATATATATTCTGCCTTCTATAATACAAAGGTATGCCATTGACGTACTCTCGAAAAAAAACCTATCCACATCCTTAGGTATTTGTAGAAAAATGATACTCCCTCCATTTTTGTATACAAGGCCACAAACTTGGATTACATGTATCAATGTAAAATTTAATGTGTGCTTTACAAGTCAACTTCTCTTTTTGTTTACTGGGATCTTTAATACTCTGCATGCACTCAAAGAAACTGAGTGGAGAAAGTAGCTGATTGTTATTATGACTGCATGCATGCAAGTATTAAACAAGTTGTTAGTACGAGAAAATATCATTAACTTTGCCTCGGTTACTGTTGGTGGCCTCGTATAGATGTAGAATGTATATTCCATAGTTGGTGGTCTTGTATAGATGTAGAATGTATATTCCATAGTGGCCTTGTATATAAAAATGGAGGGAGTATGCCACTTGATTGGGGCCTATCCACACCCTTAGGTATATGAAGGATACTACCTCTTGTGATTTTTGTTTCTTTTACCACGCTCCGCCCTGCTGATTTTGTTTGCAATTTGCAATTTTTATTGTTAGCTCACCAAGCTAACCGCTTGGTCGGCCTGCCAATTTTGATGATTGCTGGGAACATTTTTATTTGCAAGAGCAAGGGAACCAATACAACAATCAACAACATGCCCTGGTGTTTGCAACGTAGCATTGCATACTCCAAGCTGCTGATGTTTAAACGCGTGGTTATGGGCAGCTTAGTTGCCTCCTGCCGTGGCGGGGGCTGCAGCCTGCGCCTGTCTCATCTTGGCGAGTTCGACCACTCTGTCGACGGCCGGCAGGACAGCCTTGGCGGCGTCCAGCGCGCCAAAGCGCTCCACCCACGCCGCCAGGAGAGGGCCGAAGAAAGGCTTCACCCAAGCCTCCTGCAGTACATCGACGAAGCATTCGCCGACATCGGCCGCTCCCTCCTCCCCTCCGACCCCCACCAGCGCGCGGTCGCTCGCTTCTGGGCCTCCTACATCGATGACAAGGTTTCACACGTTATTCTTTTTCTGTTCAGCTACGTAGTTTTACTGATCATTCAAGTGACGCGCGTGTGTCTATGCAGCTCGTGATCCCATGGGTGCGGTCGTTCAGGGGCAAGACGGAGGAGGAGAAGTCTGAGTGGATGGAGCAGACGCTCATCGCCGTGGAGACCCTGGAAGGAGCCCTGAGGGAGTGCTCCAAGGGCAAGGGCTTCTTCGGCGGCGACAATGTCGGGCTCGTCGACGTCGTGCTGGGCAGCCTGCTCACGTGGGTGCACGCGGCTGAGGTGATGTCCGGGGCCAAGATGTTTGACCCTGCTAAGACCCCATTGCTGGCCGCGTGGATGCAGCGCTTCGACGAGCTTGCCGCTGCCAAGGCCGTCATGCCGGACGTTAATAGGATGGTCGAGTTCAAGACGAGGCAGGCACAGGCCATCTCTGTCGCTGCAGCTTCACAGCGTCAGTAAACTAAGCTGGCATTAGGTGTTGGAACTACTAGGAATACCCCTGTACCCGTTATGTGATGATTTATTTTCCATATTTGCCTAAAAAGAATTTATTGCTACATCGTGTACTGTTCTAAGGTACTGTATCTTTTGATCGTCATTTGTGTGTAAACCTATCAGCTGCTTGACGTAATAATACTACTTCCTCGTTTTTAAATATAAGTCTTTCTAGAGATTTCAATATGAAATACATACTGAGCAAAATGAATAAATTTATACTTTAAAATATATCTACTCTTTAAAATACTTATACTTAGGAATGGAAGAAGTATAAGAATAACTCTTTACATCAGCAAGAGTCATGGAGTTTCTACACTCTTTCTCCAATGCACCCTCGTGAAATATAAAATATAAAAATATATAGTTTAGAAATAAAAATATTAATTTTGGGGGCAACAAATATTGTTGAATCATCTTCCTGCATGCAAATTTTCATGACGAGTTGTCCGGAGAACACTTTCAGTTTGTCATGAGTTGATGTGCTCAGCTTTTAAATGATCTTTATTCTGAAATGAATGAAGTATTTAGTTAGATACTCCCTCCGCCTCAAAATAAATGTCGCAGACTTGGTACAACCTTACTTTCTAAGAAGTGAAACTATTCAAATGGCAAGAACAGAAATACGGATTTCCAAAAGAATACAAGTACTAAATGATGTTAAAACTTTACAAAATATTACAAATGATCTTAAAACCTTCACAAAATATCACATGCACTAATTTTCCCTGGCACCATTACATCAAGAATCGATATACAAACAACAATCATATATGCTATATAGAAAACATGCACTCTTTTTTATTCAATGGGACTTATGTTTCCATGACGTTTACTTGGTCTCCGAAGCAGCGGCGGCGGCATCAGCCTGTGCCTGTCTCTTCTTGGCAAATTCGACCACCCTATCAACTTCTGGCAACGCCGCCTTGGCAGCGTCGAGCTCGCTAAAGCGCCCCATCCACGCTGCCAGGAGTGGAGTCTTAACAGGATCAAAGATCTTGGTTCCAGACATCACTTCTGTCGCAATCAACCAGGAGAGCAGGCTCCCAAGTGAAATGTCCACAAGCCCGACGGTCTCACCACCAAAGTAGCCCTCTCCCTTGGAGCACTCCCTCAGGGCTCCTTCCAGTGTTTCCACCGCGGCAAATGTCTGCTTAACCCCCTCAGACTTCTCCTCCTCTGTCTTGGCCCTCAACGACTGTACCCATGGGGTCACGAGCTGCACAAAATCACATTAAGTTGGTAAAATCAAACCCCGAATGCCCGTGCCATAAATTTCAATGCACAAAAAGATAGATGTGAAACCTTATCGTCAATGTAGGCGGCCCAAAAACGGGCAATTGCACGTTCGTAGGGGTCAGAGGGAAGAAGAGAGGGGCCGACAAGGAACGCCTCATCGATGTACTGAACGATGATCATTGACTCGCAAATGGGTTTCCCGTTGTGGACGAGCACGGGCACCTTCTTGTGCACCGGGTTCGAGCTGAGGAGGAGCTCGCTCTTGTTGCTGAGGTCCTCCTCGACATCCTCGAAGCTCAGGCCCTTGAAGCTCAGCGCAAGCTTCACCCTGGCGACAAATGGACTCGCCCAAGCGCCGAGCAGCTTCAAGTCATCTCCTCCGGCCATCTGGATCTGTGTGTGTAAGGTTGAGCTGCTTGTTTTGGCTTGTGTTTCGTTAGGTGGTTGGTGGGTCATAGTTATGTGGATCATCTATATATAGTGTTTGGTTTGCTAGTTTGGATGCGTCATCCGTGATGCTTGCAAACTGGGAGCGTGCAAGCAAGATCCCCATGATGAACATGCCCAACTTGGAGAAGAAGGCTAGGTAAACTGACACATCTGTTTGGTATAGTCTGTACTTATCAGTTTGAATAGTTCGGTCAAACCCAACTTTTGACCGCTAGCTTAAGAGGCCACGATGGTTGGGGCATTGACTCCCGTGACGTATCGGCTTATGTCTTTGTGCAGTGCGGCACAAGCCAACGTTCGTATAGCATGACGCACTAGCACTCAGTTTGTCTAATTTACATCTAAATGTTTTTTTAATGATGTCACATCTAAACTCTCGTAAATACATAATGCAGCAATAAGAAAGAAAAACTAGAAAAAAAATAGACCACAAACAGAGTGGACATCAGCTTAGATGTGACATAACTATGTCACATCTACATGTGTCCTAAACAGACCTAGTACAGTTTTTTCTATCCAAAGTCCATTTGACCCAATTTTTTTAATTGAGAGAAAAAATTAGCCCTGTTAATACAAAAAACCGAGAGAAAACCGATGCAACGTGTCCATAGAGAGCACCTGAGCGACCTTGCTACCTACGGGATCAACAAACGCCACCGAACCGCCGCTGAGGTTGTCCACAAACTGTCATCGTCACCACTTATGCATGGGCAAGCGGAACGACACCTTGCTACAATGAGCACACGAGACCTGCCGGCTTATGCCAAACTACCGGCCACACACGCCGGAGGCAAGGCAGCTCCTAGTCTGAAGGCGAGCTAGGATAAAGAAATGTGAAGGTTGGGGCCATGAAGAATCGCCTAGCTAAACCATTCGATGGAAAAGTCGGCGTTGTCAGCCGGGCCTAGCTGCCGCAGCACCAACTCTTTTGTAAGAAAACGATCCTTAGGATGCTAGAAATATGCCGAAGAGCCGACTACCACAAATTTGTCGTAACCCCGATCTCACTCATCCACATCAATGTTGCCACATGAGACGCTAATGACCACCAACATAAACCACGAGTCACCTTCGAGACAATGCCCCCAAGAGAAAACGCGTCACCAAGCAAAACCATACCACGACCATCGTCTGATCTAGGAAACAGCCGGGCTTGCTAAAGCGCTCCATCCACAGTGTCAGGAGTGGAGTCGTGATAGGATCAAAGATCTCGGTTCCGGACATCACTTATGTCGCGTTCGACCAGGAGAGCAGGCTCCCAAGTGAAATGTCCATAGAAAGAAAGTGTCGGAACAAAAGTCAATGATGATACAAGACATTATTTTCAGACACGTAAGGGGTTACGACACGAAGACTCCATGTCTCATATGCTGTTTAACATTGTAGCGGATATGTTGGCAGTACTTATTGGTCAAGCCAAAGAGAGTGGCCAAGTAGGAGGACTCGTCCCCCACCTTGTAGAGGGGGTGTCTCCGTTCCACAATACGCGGATGATACTATTATATTCATGGAACATGATCTTGCAAAAGCTAGGAATATGAAGCTTGTATTATGTCTTTTCGAACAACTGTCTGGGCTCAAAATCAACTTTAATAAAAGTGATTTTTTCTGCTTTGGAAGAACCAAAGAGGAACAAGATGATTATAGAAATTTGTTCGGTTGTGAAATGGGATCCTTACCTTTTAGTTATCTAGGGATCCCACATAGACATTTAACAAATAAGGAATGGAAATGTATAGATGATCGATTTGGAAAGAAACTAAGCTGCTGGAAGGGTAAGCTAACGTATTACGAAGGTCAGTTGGTTTTGATAAATTCGGTTTTGACAAGCCTACCGATGTTCCTTCTTTCTTTCTTTGAAGTACCGGTAGGGGTACGGAAAAGACTGACTTCTATAGATCCCGATTCTTTTGGCAAAGTGATGAGGCCAAGAGGAAGTACATATTGGCTAGATGGGATATCATATGTAGGCCAAAAGACCAGGGCGTGTTAGGGATCGAAAGTTTGGATGTAAAGAATAGATGTCTGCTTATCAAATGGCTATACAGATTATCTATGGAGATCGAGGGTATGTGGGTACAAATCTTGTGGAATAAGTACCTACATTCTAAGAATTTGGCCCAAGTCACTGCTAGGCCAACGGACTCGCCCTTTTGGAAGGGGTTAATGAGAACGAAAGTAAATTTCTTCCAACGGGTGAAGTTCGTAGTTGGTAATGTTACCACTAGTAGATTCTGGGAGGATACATGGCTAGGAGAGACGTCTTTGGCTTTGCAATATCGCTCCTTATATAATATTGTACAACGTAAGGAGCATTATGTTGCCACAGTATTAAACTCGATACCGCTTAATATCCAATTTAGGAGATCCCTAGTAGGGGACTGTTGGAATGCATGGTTGCACCTAATTCGTAGATTGATGGATGTTCACCTACTCGATTAGTCGGATTCAATTCTCTCGAAGTTAACCACGATGGGAATCTTCTCAGTGAAATCCATGTATTCGGACCTAATTGATTCCGGGGCATTGTCGAGGTCTTTGCACATTTGGAAGATTAAAGTTCCACTTCGAATTAAAAAATTTATGTGGTTCATCCATAAATAAGTCATCCTAATCAAAGATAACTTGGTGAAAAGGAATTGGGTTGGGAACTCAAGGTGTTGTCTTTGTGATCGAAATGAAACGATTAAACACCTCTTTCTCGAATGTCCTCTTGCAAAATTATTATGGCGATCAATTCATATAGCTTTTAACGTTCATCTCCCAAGGAGCATAAACACGTTATTTAGGATGTTGCTTAATGGAGTGGACATACACATAGCTAAGCATATTCGGATAGGAATATGTGCACTATTTTGGGTTATATGGAATACTAGGAATGATATGATTTTTAGTGGGACGACATTCATTATTTTTTTACAGGTTATCTACATAGCCTACAGCTTGGATCCGTGTGTGGTCCTTACTCACTTATGCGGACTTCAAGGAGCTTATGGTTATTGGGTACAACCGCTGGGAGACGATAGCACTGGCTGTCTTTAGCCGATTTGGGTGGTGAGCTAATAATATGCTAGGTGTGTAGGCATCGTAGCTTGTTTTTTATTGCCGGATGTGGCACTTTTCAGCTGTATATCGCCGGATGTGGCGCTTTTCAGATTTATTTTCTTTCAACTACTACTTAGTTTATGAGCCTCTTTGGACCTTAAGACTTTGTTACATTTTTATTTAATAACATGGCTGCATGCATCGATTGATGCAGAGGCCGGAGGTTATCCTCCTTTAAAAAAAGAGACCAGATAAAAGGTTTTCCCTGAAAACATGTAACTGCAGTCCCGATGCCTGTTGGGGAACGTAGTAATTTAAAAAAAATTAATACGCACACGCAAGATCATGGTGATGCATAGCAACAAGACGGGAGAGTGTTGTCTACGTACCCTCGTAGACCAAAAGCGGAAGCGTTAGCACAACGTGGTTGATGTAGTCGTACGTCTTCACGATCCGAGCAATCAAGTACCAAACGTACGGCACCTCCGAGTTCAGCACACGTTCAGCCCGATGACGTCCCTCGAACTTCGATCCAGCCAAGTGTTGAGGGAGAGTTTTGTCAGCACGACCGCGTGTGACGATGTTGATGTTCTACCGACGCAGGGCTTCGCCTAAGCACCGCTACAGTAATATCGAGGTGGACTATGATGGAGGGGGGCACCGCACACGGCTAAAGGATCAAACGATCAATTGTTGTGTCTATGGGGTGCCCCCCTCCCCGGTATATAAAGGAGCAAGGGGGTGCGGCCGGCCAGGGAGAGGGCGCGCCAGGAGGAGTCCTACTCCCACCGGGAGTAGGACTCCCCCCTTTCCTAGTTGGAATAGGATTCGGGAGAAGGAAAGAGAGAGGGGGAGAAGGAAAGAGGGGGCCGACCCCCCTTGCCCTAAAACAATTCGGTTTGGGCCTTGGGGGCGCGCCCCACACTCCCCTTGCTTCCCTCTATTTCCACTAAGGCCCATGTAGGCCCATTAAGCCCCCGAGGGGTTCCGGTAACCTCCCGGTACTCCGGTAAAATCCCGATTTCACCTGGAACACTTTCGACATCCAAACATAGGCTTCCAATATATCAATCTTCATGTCTCGACCATTTCGAGACTCCTCGTCATGTCCTTGATCACATCGGGGACTCCGAACAACCTTCGGTACATCAAAACATATAAACTCATAATATAACCGTCATCGTAACGTTAAGCGTGCGGACCCTACGGGTTCGAGAACTATGTAGACATGACCGAGACACGTCTCCGGTCAATAACCAATAGCGGAACCTGGATGCTCATATTGGCTCCCACATATTCTATGAAGATCTTTATCGGTCAAACCGCACAACAACATACGTTGTTCCCTTTGTCATCGGTATGTTACTTGCCCGAGATCCGATCGTCGGTATCTCGATATCTAGTTCAATCTCGTTACCGACAAGTCTCTTTACTCGTTCCGTAATACATTATCCTGCAACTAACTCATTAGTTGCAATGCTTGCAAGGCTTAAGTGATGTGTATTAGCGAGAGGGCCCAGAGATACCTCTCCGACAATCGGAGTGACAAATCCTAATCTCGAAATACGCCAACCCAACAAGTACCTTTGGAGACACCTGTAGAGCACCTTTATAATCACTCAGTTACGTTGTGACGTTTGGTAGCACACAAAGTGTTCCTCCGGTAAACGGGAGTTACATAATCTCATAGTCATAGGAACATGTATAAGTCATGAAGAAAGCAATAGCAACATACTAAACAATCGGGTGCTAAGCTAATGGAATGGGTCATGTCAATCACATCATTCTCCTAATGATGTGACCCCGTTAATCAAATGACAACTCATGTCTATGGTCAGGAAACATAACCATCTTTGATCAACGGGCTAGTCAAGTAGAGGCATACTAGTGACAATCTGTTTGTCTATGTATTCACACATGTATTATGTTTCCGGTTAATACAATTCTAGCATGAATAATAAACATTTATCATGATACAAGGAAATAAATAATAACTTTATTATTGCCTCTAGGGCATATTTCCTTCAGTCTCCCACTTGTACTAGAGTCAATAATCTAGATTACACAGTAATGATTCTAACACCCATAGAGCCTTGGTGTTGATCATGTTTTGCTCGTGGAAGAGGCTTAGTCAACAGGTCTACAACATTTAGATCCGTATGTATCTTGCAAATTTCTATGTCTGCCAGCTGGACTAGATCCCGGATGGAATTGAAGCATCTCTTGATGTGCTTGGTTCTCTTGTGAAATCTGGATTCCTTCGCCAAGGCAATTGCACCAGTATTGTCACAAAAGATTTTCATTGGACCAGATGCACTAGGTATGACACCTAGATCGGATATGAACTCCTTCATCCAGACTCCTTCATTTGCTGCTTTCGAAGCAGCTATGTACTCCACTTCACATGTAGATCCCGCCATAATGCTTTGTTTAGAACTGCACCAACTGACAGCTCCACCGTTTAATGTAAACACGTATCCGGTTTGCGATTTAGAATCGTCTGAATTAGTGTCAAAGCTTGCATCAACGTAACCGTTTACGATGAGCTCTTTGTCACCTCCATAAATGACAAACATATCCTTAGTCCTTTTCAGGTATTTCAGGATGTTCTTGACCGCTCTCCAGTGATCCACTCCTAGATTACTTTGGTACCTCCCTGCTAGACTTATAGCAAGGCACACATCATGTCTGGTACACAGCATTGCATACATGATAGAGCCTATGGCTGAAGCATAGGGAACATCTTTCATTTTCTCTCTATCTTCTGCAGTGGTCGGGCATTGAGTCTTACTCAACTTCCCACCTAGTAACACAGGCAAGAACCCTTTCTTTGCTTGATCCATTTTGAACTTCTTCAAAACTTTGTCAAGGTATGTGCTTTGTGAAAGTCCAATTAAGCGTCTTGATCTATCTCTATAGATCTTGATGCCCAATATGTAAGCAGCTTCACCAAGGTCTTTCATTGAAAAACTCTTATTCAAGTATCCCTTTATGCTATCCAGAAATTCTATATCATTTCCAATCAGCAATATGTCATCCACATATAATATCAGAAATGCTACAGAGCTCCCACTCACTTTCTTGTAAATACAGGCTTCTCCAAAAGTCTTTATAAAACCAAATGCTTTGATCACACTATCAAAGCGTTTATTCCGACTCCGAGAGGCTTGCACCAGTCCATAAATGGATCGCTGGAGCTTGCACTCTTTGTTAGCTCCCTTTGGATCGACAAAACCTTCCTGTTGAATCATATACAACTCTTCTTCCAGAAATCCATTCAGGAATGCAGTTTTGACATCCATTTGCCAAATTTCATAATCATAAAATGCGGCAATTGCTAACATGATTCGGACAGACTTAAGCATCGCTGCGGGTGAGAAGGTCTTATCGTAGTCAATCCCTTGAACTTGTTGAATACCTTTTGCAACAAGTCAAGCTTTATAGACAGTAACATTACCGTCAGCGTCAGTCTTCTTCTTGAAGATCCATTCATTCTCAATTGCTTTCCGATCATCGGGCAAGTCAACCAAAGTCCATACTTTGTTCTCATACATGGATCCCATCTCAGATTTCATGGCCTCAAGCCATTTTGCGGAATCTGGGCTCACCATCGCTTCTTCATAGTTCGTAGGTTCATCATGATCTAGTAGCATAACTTCCATAACAGGATTACCGTACCACTCTGGTGCGGATCTTACTCTGGTTGATTTACGAGGTTCGGTAATAACTTGATCTGAAGTTCCATGATCATCATCATTAACTTCCTCACTAATTGGTGTAGGCGTCACAGAAACTGGTTTCTGTGATGAACTACTTTCCAGTAGAGGAGCAGGTATAGTTACCACATCAAGTTCCACTTTCCTCCCACTCACTTCTTTCGAGAGAAACTCCTTCTCTAGAAAGGATCCATTCTTAGCAACGAATGTCTTGCCTTCGGATCTGTGATAGAAGGTGTACCCAACAGTCTCCTTTGGGTATCATATGAAGACACATTTCTCCGATTTGGGTTCGAGCTTATTAGGTTAAAGCTTTTTCACATAAGCATCGCAGCCCCAAACTTTCAGAAACGACAACTTTGGTTTCTTGCCAAACCACAGTTCATAAGGCGTCGTCTCAACGGATTTCGATGGTGCCCTATTTAATGTGAATGCGGCCGTCTCTAAAGCATAACCCCAAAATGATAGCGGTAAATCTGTAAGAGACATCATAGATCACAGCATATATAGTAAAGTACGATTACGATGTTCGGACACACCATTACGTAGTGGTGTTCCGGGTGGCGTGAGTTGCGAAACTATTCCGCATTGTTTCAAATGTAGACCAAACTCGTAACTCAAATATTCTCCTCCACGATCAGACCGTAGAAACTTTATTTTCTTGTTACGATGATTTTGAACTTCACTCTGAAATTCTTTGAACTTTTCAAATGTTTCAGACTTATGCTTCATTAAGTAGATATACCCATATCTGCTTAAATCATCTGTGAAGGTGAGAAAATAACGATATCCGCCACGAGCCTCAACATTCATCGGACCACATACATTTGTATGTATGATTTCCAATAAATCTGTTGCTCTGTCCATAGTTCTGGAGAACAGCATTTTAGTCATCTTGCCCATGAGGCACGGTTCACAAGTACCAAGTGATTCATAATCAAGTGGTTCAAAAAGCCCATCAGTATGGAGTTTCTTCATGCGCTTTACACCGATATGACCTAAACGGCAGTGCCACAAATAAGTTGCACTATCATTATCAACTCTGCATCTTTTGGGTTCAACATTATGAATATGTGTATCACTACTATCGAGATTCATCAAAAATAGACCACTCTTCAAGGGTGCATGACCATAAAAGATATTACTCATATAAATAGAACAACCATTATTCTTTGATTTAAATGAATAACCGCCTCGCATCAAACAAGATCCAGATATAATGTTCATGCTCAACGCTGGCACCAAATAACAATTATTTAGGTCTAATACTAATCCCGAAGGTAGATGTAGAGATAGCGTGCCGACTGCGATCACATTGACTTTGGAACAATTTCCCACGCGCATCGTCACCTCGTCCTTTGCTAGTGTTCGCTTAATTCGTAGTCCCTGTTTCGAGTTGCAAATATTAGCAACAGAACCAGTATCAAATACCCAGGTGCTACTGTGAGCTCTAGTAAGGTACACCTCAATAACATGTATATCACATATACCTTTGTTCACCTTGCCATCCTTCTTATCCGCCAAATACTTGGGCCAGTTCCGCTTCCAGTGACCAGTCTGCTTGCAGTAGAAGCACTCAATTTCAGGCTTAGGTCTAGACTTGGGTTTCTTCTCCTGAGCAGCAACTTGCTTGCTGTTCTTCTTGAAGTTCCCCTTCTTCTTCCCTTTGTCCTTTTTCTTGAAACTGGTGGTCTTGTTGACCATCAACACTTGATGCTCCTTCTTGATTTCTACCTCTGCTGCCTTTAGCATTGCGAAGAGCTCGGGAATTGATTTATTCATCCCTTGCATATTATAGTTCATCACGAAGCTCTTGTAGCTTGGTGGCAGTGATTGTAGAACTCTGTCAATGAGACTATCAACCGGAAGATTAACTCCCAGCTGAGTTAAGTGATTATGGTACACAGACATTCTGAGTATATGTTCACTGACAGAACTATTCTCCTCCATCTTGCAGCTATAGAACTTATTGGAGACTTCATATCTCTCAACCCGGGCATTTGCTTGAAATATTAACTTCAACTCCTGGAACATCTCATATGCTACATGACGTTCAAAACGTCATTGAAGTCCCGGTTCTAAGCCGTAAAGCATGGCACACTGAACTATCGAGTAGTCATCAGCTTTGCTCTGCCATGCGTTCTTAATGTCTGCAGTTGCATCAGCAGCAGGCCTGGCACTCAGCGGTGCTTCCAGGACGTAATTCTTCTAAGCAGCAATAAGGATAATCCTCAAGTTACGGACCCAGTCCGTGTAATTGCTACCATCATCTTTCAACTTTGCTTTCTCAAAGAACACATTAAATTCAACGGAACAACAACACGGGCCATCTATCTACAATCAAACATAGACAAGCAAGATACTATCAGGTACTAAGTTCATGATAAATTTAAGTTCAATTAATCATATTACTTAAGAACTCTCACTTAGAAAGACATCCCTCTAATCTTTTAAGTGATCACGTGATCCAAATCAACTAAATCATAACCGATCATCACATGAAATGGAGTAGTTTTCAATGGTGAACATCACTATGTTGATCATATCTACTATATGATTCACGCTCGACCTTTCGGTCTCAGTGTTCCGAGGCCATATCTGCATATGCTGGGCTTGTCAAGTTTAACCTGAGTATTCTGCGTGTGCAAAACTGGCTTGCACCCGTTGTAGATGGACGCGGAGCTTATCACACCCGATCATCACATGGTGTCTGGGCACGACGAACTTTGGCAACAGTGCATACTCAGGGAGAACACTTTTATCTTGAAATTTAGTGAGAGACCATCTTATCATGCTACCGTCAATCAAAGCAAGATAAGATGCATAAAAGATAAACATCACATGCAATCAATATAAGTGATATGATATGGCCATCATCATCTTGTGTTTGTGATCTCCATCTGAAGCACCGTCATGATCACCATCGTCACCGGCGCGACACCTTGATCTCCATCGTAGCATCGTTGTCGTCTTGCCAATCTTATGCTTCTACGACTATCGCTACCGCTTAGTGATAAAGTAAAGCATTACAGGGCGATTGCATTGCATACAATAAAGTGACAACCATATGGCTTGTGCCAGTTGCCGATAACTCGGTTACAAAACATGATCATCTCATACAATAAAATTTAGCATCATGCTTTGACCATATCACATCACAACATGCCCTGCAAAAACAAGTTAGACGCCCTCTACTTTATTGTTGCAAGTTTTACGTGGCTGCTACGGGCTTAGCAAGAACGGTTCTTACCTACGCATCAAAACCACAATGATAGTTTCTCAAGTTGGTGTTGTTTTAACCTTCGCAAGGACCGGGCGTAGCCACACTCGGTTCAACTAAAGTTGGAGAAACTGACACCCGCCAGCCACCTGGGTGCAAAGCACGTCGGTAGAACCAGTCTCGCGTAAGCGTACGCGTAATGTCGGTCCGGGACGCTTCATCCAACAATACCGCCGAACCAAAGTATGACATGCTGATAAGAAGTATGACTTATATCCCCCACAACTCACTTGTGTTCTACTCGTGCATATGACATCTACGGACAAAACCTGGCTCTGATACCACTGTTGGGGAACGTAGTAATTTCAAAAAAATTCCTATGCACACGCAAGATCATGGTGATGCATAGCAACGAGAGGGGGGAGTGTTGTCTACGTACCCTCGTAGACCGAAAGAGGAAGTGTTAGCACAACGCGGTTGATGTAGTCGTACATCTTCATGATCCGACCGATCAAGTACCGAACGTATGACACCTCCGAGTTCATCACACGTTCATCCCGATGACGTCCCTCGAACTCCGATCCAGCCGAGTGTTGAGGGAGAGTTTCGTCAGCACGACGGTGTGGTGACGATGTTGATGTTCTACCGACGCAGGGCTTCGCCTAAGCACCGCTTGTCGGTGTCAAAACTGGCGGATCTCGGGTAGGGGGTCCCGAACTGTGCGCCTAAGGCGGATGGTAACAGGAGGCAGAGGACACGATGTTTTACCCAGGTTCGGGCCCTCTTGATGGAGGTAAAACCCTACGTCCTGCTTGATTATTCTTGATAATATGAGTAGTACAAGAGTTGATCTACCACGAGATCAGAGAGGCTAAACCCTAGAAGCTAGCCTATGGTATGATTGTATGTTGTCCTACGGACTAAAACCCTTCGGTTTATATAGACGCCGGAGGGGGCTAGGGTTTACTACACAAGGTCGGTTACAAAGGAGGAGATATACATATCTGTATTGCCTAGCTTGCCTTCTACGCCAAGTAAAAGTCCCATCCGGGCACGAGACGAAGTCTTCAATCTTGTATCTTCATAGTCCAACAGTCCGGCTGTCCGGAGACCCCCTAATCCAGGAATCCCTTAGTAGCCCCTGAACCAGGCTTCAATGACATCAAGTCCGACACGCGGTATTGTCTTCGGCATTGCAAGGCGGGTTCTTCTCCAAATTTTGAATGTTTGTCAAGTAGTGTCCGACACCATAAATGTTGGACTTCTTGGCTTCGGCGCCCAATAAGGGCTATCTTCCACGCGTCGAATGAATACGAGGAGCCAGGGCGTTTTTACATTCACCCCCCCCCCCCCAGCCAGATAAATAAATGGTCTATTAAAGGGATGGGGATTCTTAGATCCAATCCATACCATCCTCCCACAGCGAGAATCCATCGGAGCGTGTTTCGAAAAAATCCACTCCAACATGGCCGACCACCGCAGCTCCTCCTCTCGCCCCCGTAGCTCTAAGCCCGGTGATTGGGGGAGGTGTTCTGTCTCACACAGTCGATTAGTCGAACTGCAGACTCAGGGATTTCTCCCTCCAACGTATATGGTTCCCGTCCGTGCCGGGCTCGCCACCTACAATGGCGGGGAGCAAGCGGAGAGCTTCCCCAGCCCCTCTACGGGGGCGCGGGTGTGCCTTGTTCCTTACTTATTAAGGGGACTCGGATTTCCGATTCATCCGTTCCTCCGCGGGCTCTTGGAGCTTTACGGCCTCCAACTGCATAATTTCACCCCTGCTTCCATATTACACATCGCCGGCTATGTTGCCCTTTGCGAGTTATTCCTGGGCTGCAAGGCTCATTTCAAGTTGTGGAAAAGGTTATTTTGCCTCGTCCCCCACACACAGAAGGGGTCACTTTATCAAGTGGGCGGAGCCGAAATATGGCGCATCACCGAAACCGGATACATGTCCGGTACTCCGAAGAAGACGTCCAAAGACTGGCCTTCGGGATGGTTTTATATGGAGGACGTCCCCCTTCCGGACCCTGTTCGGCAGGGTCTTCCTGAGTTCAACAATGCTCCTCTGAAGAAACGCCGAAGTTGGCACCCACGAAGCCCCCAGGAGGAAGACAATGGAGAAGTCCTTTACCTGATGAACCGGATTAAAGCGCTAGCTCGATCAGGATTGACAGTAATCGAGGTTATGTCAATATGCATAATGTGGGGAGTGCAGCCACTTCAATATCGAGGGAACCCCCTGTGGTGTTTTAACGGGGAAGATGATGCCACCCGTTGCGGGCGTAAGGGTCCAGACAACGCCGCTACTTTAGCAAAAATTATGTCCGAGTTGTTCAAGGGAGAGGAAGAGGAGTTCATCCGCATCAAGCCACGGGATGGATTCTCCATGTACAACCCTCCAAGCTGGGTGAGTTATATCTCCTTACTCCCATTCTTCCCGCATTCTTTGTAGTAGGTACTCACCTTGCCATTTTGCAGCACGAATTGCGAAAAGCCATAAGGGAGGTCAACAACCCATCTCCACAACCAGAGGACCCTGACCGGGCCCTCGGTCCTGGACTCGAAGAAGATCCGGACATATTCGTGGAGCTGATAGACCGGCAATTCTATCAATTAAGTTGTGATGGCGCCGTGGTGGCCATTACGGCCGACTATCCCGGACTGCTCCTTGCGTCGCACGTAAGAAAAAACAAAATCCCAACTCCAAAAACTAGGATCCCCTTTTAGACACTTCACCTACCATATACATATGGTGTTTTACAGGGAAGACATTCGGGACGCCGTGCCGAACCCGCAGAAACTCGCCAACAAGAGGCACCGAGGCCGGGTAGGCCAAAAAGGAAGGCGGTCAGGACGGAGACGCCGGCGCAGAGGTATGACAAAAAGACCCCGCTCCGTGGTTGTCGTCTTTCTCGAAATGTAATGACGTCCATGTTTCTTTAATAGAAAAAATGCTCGCCGGGATATGTCCGGCGAGGCTGCCGATCATGCTTCCACCAGTCGGGCTCCAGAGCCGGACATAGAGGCGGAGGCCGACATGGGGCGGATGCCGGATACTCCTCCTACAGAGGACGCAGATAGACTGTCCGCTACAAATTCAGAAGTGGAGAGCGCCATGAATCATAGGCATCACCGGGCCGTACTCCGTGACGCTTGCTTCTCACCAGAGGCATTTGATGCCTTCAATTCTGGAGACACATACCTCCGTGCTGCTCAAAATGGTCTAGCCAGAGCCACGGACCAGTATGTAAGGGATGTACGGGTAAGAAAATCTGACGATTATATGTATTAGTAGCCCTTGAGACTTGAAACAGTTAGCAGAACTGATTTAAGGTTCATCTATTGTGCAGGTTCTTATAGAGAAGAATACTCGACTGTCACAGGAGCTGGAGGAATGCAAGACCCAACTTCGGGTCGCTGTTGCCGCATTGAAGGAACCTAAAAAGTCCCCAGCTGGTAACATTTCTTTCAAAGAATAATAGGTACCATATAGTGTGCGGTTGTGGCTGCAGATCTAACAATAGATATTGCAGATGAATCCAGAGATAATCCGGAGGACCAGCATGTCGTACGACAGCTAAAGGCTGGCGACCGCGTGCTGACTAAGGTCAGGCGGGAGAAAAACAATCTCCAAGACGCCAATACCAAGCTGAGCGTGGAACTGAAGGATGTTCGAGCCCAGCTTGTCGACTCTGAGAAGGAGAATAAGCGGCTTCGACGCGGCATTTTCAGTAAGTGCTGGGATGAACCCTTAAAAGGGGGCGGCATTGAAGCTAGCTAAAAGAATTATATCTGCAGGTATGCTCACGGGTCATCCCGCGGAGGAGATGCCCGGGTCTGCGGGTGATCTTCTACCCGAGCTCTCACGATTGCACGAACAAGTTCGGCAGGTGATGCAAGGTATTGCCCAGGCCTTGTGGCCATCCGTCTCCCTACCAGAAGGCATTGGAGAGCTTGCGGAGAAGCTCAAGGGAGCGCGGCGGCGCTTCCGATTATGGAAGATATCTGTCACATCCCTGGTCCTGTTATGCACTAGGCTAGATCTCATGTGAGCATCATGTTTTAATTCAAATGAAATTTGAATTGAGGAATTTTCAAAGCCTCAGAAACCTTCTAAAAATGATCAACATTAAAATCTCCTCAAAGAAGTCCAAGAAAATGTTCCTCTTAGTCTCTGAAAATATTGCAAAGAGGTAAAACTCAAAACAATATTTTTGGTATCTCAGAGTTAATTATTTTGGGCCTTTGAATTAAATAAATAGCTATTTGCATTGGATATATATTTGATATATAAATAATATATGTCCAATAATTACTGGAACATTTTATGTGGTTTGGTATATTTTAACTCTAGCCACATAACTATTTTCAGGATTTTATAAAATGGTTTAGTATTTTACTAAACTAAAACAACACAGAACAAAATAGATAAATAAAAACAGAAAT
>NC_041380.1:350347533-350472406 GCF_002162155.2 Triticum dicoccoides
TCTCCCGAACTCTCCCCCCCTCCTCTGCTTCCTCTCTCCCTCACTCGCCCGAACGGACCCGTCGCCACCGACGCCGTTCGCCGCGGCCACAACCACCGCCTCGCCTCCCCGACGCCTCCCAAAGCTCCACCGGTCCTCCCTCTTCCTCCTCACCAAGACGGAAGGCGCCGGAAGCCCTGGATGGGGCCAGCTTCACCGTTCCCCTCCTCGGCCACCGCGGATCGCCGTCGTCAAATTCGTCCCCGTCTGGCCTCCCTCAAGCTCGCCGTCCACCTCTACAGGGTCTACGTGAGCTCTCCGTCCGTTTCCCCCTCTCTGTTTCGTCGTTCGCGCGCCGTAGCTAGGTTATCCACCAAGACCGAAACCCCATCGCCGCCGGCCATGGCGCCGCCGTGGCCAGGGCCACCGCAGCCCCCGCTTGAGCACGTCATCGTGCTCGGTGAACCCCCAGGAGCACGTAGCCCTCCTCGTTTACTCCTCTAGTGCGCCGTAGCTTCGCCACCGTTCGCGCCCGAACTCCGGCCACCGCGGAAGTGCTCGCCGCCGTCGTCTCTGGCCACCCCGCGGCCCCTCGTGCAGCCAGCTAGGTGCGGCCGTGTACGGGCTACCTTCTGGTGGCCTTCGCGCGTCCAGCCGCCGCCCGTAGCGCAACACCGGTGAACTTCCGCCGCGTTTCGGGTCGCCGCCGGCCGAACTCCGGTGGCCAGTGACGTGGCGCTGTCATTAGCCACTAATGACGCACTAACCAACCCCCTAGGCCACTGACTGTGGGCCCCACCCCTGGTCAAACCCCAGTCAGCGCTGGGTTTGACCGGGATTAGGTCCTGTGTCACTGACATGTGGCCCCCACACGTCAGGTTTGACCCGAGCCAGCCCAGTTGACCCTGCTGACGTCACCGTGACGTGGTGCTGACGCCATAATTCATTTCTGGATTTATATTATTCAGGAAATTCCAGGAAATTGTAAAAACTTCTAAAAATCATAGAAATTCAACCGTAGCTCCAAATTAAATAATTTATATATGAAAAATTATCAAAAAAATTCAAGGAATCCATCTGTACCATTTTCATGCATGTTAGAACAACTTATAGCTGCTGTTTAGCACAAATCAATTAAATGGCATTTGAATAATCACATATGGAGTTTGAATTTGAATCTTGTATTCAAACCAACTTCATTTAATCTGTTGCTAGTTGCATTAGCCCAAAACACATTCATTTTGCCATGTCATGATCATGCATTATATTGTGCATTGCATTGATTGTGTTCCCTTCTGTGTTGCCGGTATTTGTCCCCTCTCGATAGACGTGATACCGATGATGTGATCGTTGACACTGATGAAGACTCAATGTTATCTTCAGAAGTGCCAGGCAAGCAAAACCCCCTTGTTCATTCCGATAAAATCCCACTCTCTCGCTCCTGCTCTCTTTTACTACATTAGGACAACAACGATTCATCTGTTACTTGCTGCGGTAGCTGAACCCCTTTATCCTCTGCATGACCTGTCATTCCACAGTAAATAGATGAAACCCACTAGCATGAGTAGGAGTTGTTTGAGCCCTGTTGTGCCTACTCATTCATGCTTGTTTGTCATGCCTGCTACTGCTTAGAGTTGAGTCGGGTCTGATTCATCGGGGATGAATCAGAGGTGTGTGAACATGTCCTACTGTGTGTGAGCTAAGTGTGTGAACACGATTTGGTAAAGGTAGCGGTGAGAGGCCATGTAGGAGTACATGGTGGGTTGTCTCATTGCAGCCGTCCTCAGGAACTGAGTTCTGTGTTTGTGATCCATGATTCAGCTACTACCACGCATTGGGCCCGAAACCAATGGACCCTCTCGGCTTCTTAATCACCCTTGTCCTCTGTCCAAGAGTTGCAAGTAGTTTCTGGTGTTTGTAGTATGCTGGAGGCCGTGCATAGCGCTGACCGTAGGGGTGGGCTGTGATGCGGTAGGCACGTGGCCGGGTAAACCGGGCGCCCGTTTGGTGTCACGGAACCCTGTTCACATCGTTTGGGGCTGTGAGCGAAACTCCGGCCGGATCTCCTCATGGATGGAACCCGAATAGGCGATAAACCTGGACTAGAGACTTGAGTGTTTAGGCAGGCCGTGGCCGACACCCACGTTGGGCTTCCGCTTGAAGGTTGCCGAGTACATGTCGTGTAAACGGCGGTAAGTGGTGAGAGCGTGTGTGAAGAAGTACACCCCTGCAGGGTTAATATGATCTATTCGAATAGCTGTGTCCGCGGAAAAGGACTTCTGGGTTGCTTATATCAGTTCATAGACAAGTGAAAGTGGATACTCTAAAATACGCAAGATAAGCGTGAGTGCTATGGATGGCGTTCTCGTAGGGAGACGGGAGCGGTTCCATAGTGGTGTATTGGTTGGTGAATATGTGGACTCGTGTGCGCCACCTCAAAAGAGTTACTCGCAGTCGTAGTTTAGGATAGCCACCGAGTCAAAGCTGGCTTGCTGCAGTTAAACCCCACCATCCCCTTTGTTGATAATGATGCATATGTAGATAGTTCTGATGTAAGTCTTGCTGGGTACATTTGTACTCACGTTTGCCTATTTTATGTTTTTGCAGAGAGACTTCGGTCTCACTAGTAGTTCCACGTGGACTTCGACGTTTAGCTTGTTACCTCAGCTATGATCTTGTGCCTCGGCAGGATTGGTAGATAGTCAGGCTTCTCAGCCTTTTTCATTTATAGATGTCTGTACTCAGACATGTTAAGCTTCCGCATGTGCTTTGACTTGTATGCTCTGATTGTTGGGTCATAAGACCCATGTTTGTAATATCTCGCTCCTCGGAGCCTATTGAATAAATTACTTGAGTCGTAGAGTCATGTTGTGATGCCATGTTGTATTTGCACATATCGAGCATATTGTGTGTATGTTATTGAAATGCTTGGTATGTGTGGGATCTGGCTATCTAGTTGTTTATCCTTAGTAGCCTCTCTTACCGGGAAATGTCTCCTAGTGTTTCCACCGAGCCATGGTAGCTTGCTACTGCTCCGGAACACTTAGGCTGGCCGGCATGTGTCCTCCTTCGTTCCTGTGTCTGTCCCTTCGGGGAAATGTCACGCGATGAATACCGGAGTCCTGCTAGCCCAGTGCTACAGCCTGGATTCACTCGCTGATGACCGACACGTTCGATGCTGGGTCATGGATGCCTGTCCCTGTAAGTTTGTGCCACTTTGGGTTTACGACTAGCCATGTCAGCCCGGGCTCCTTGTCATATGGATGCTAGCGACACTGTCATATACGTGTGCCAAAAGGCGCAAACGGTCCCGGGCAAAGGTAAGGCGACACCCGTGGGAATACCGTGCGTGAGGTCGCAAAGTGATATGAAGTGTTACATGCTAGATCGATGTGGCATTGAGTCGGGGTCCTGACAATATCGGCCTGCCGTCAAGGTGCCAGGGAAGCCTGGGCCATGGTGAAGACGCGGTATACCAAGGCTGACCCAAACCACATGGCCGAGGTCGGACATGTGGGGACCGATGGGAAAGAGATCCCCGTTAGCTTAGTGTATGGGCAAGTAGAATTAGCCGCAAAGTATTCCCAACAAGATTGTAGGCTAGACAGCCTATTGGATGGTATAGAAGAGGAATTTAGTTAGTCTACATGACTATGTAATTAAAGTGACATGTATAACGCCTTCTAGCCGGATTGTAAATCATTTGTCATGGTGGACCTTTTCGCTTCAACCTTGGGACCTGATAGTCCGGAGTGTATCCGAATACTCGCTTAGTTATATAAGAACTGGGGTATGCGTGGAAACCAGGCGTAGGGGTCATTAGTGCTTGAACAGACAAGTACCCAACTAGTTATGTTATATTACATGGGTAGTAAGAAACATCTTCCAAGGAGAATAGTTCCGTTAAGGGTTCCTTTCCCTGGGTACGCATGCCCTAAAGTGCATGTCCGGACTGCGAGAGTAAACGCAGGCAAAAATATCTGGGGGCACATATGGAAAATAAATAAAAAATCATCTTTTGTTCACCGATCGAATATTCCCTTAAGAACGCTAGCTTTCGGCTTCACCCAGTCTGAGGTACACATCCGGCTGACCCAGCAGTAACAAATCGCAGAGGTGCTCCCCTTATGCCCTAGCCGAATTAACGAGAATGTAGGGCATAAATACAAGAGCCAGGCAACCCAGCTTGGCCAAAACTTAAGTCATATCGATGCATATAATGGCGAAGAAAAGGTACATGCGGAAGAATAATACATGTGCGGGGCATGAAGCCCAGATAAATAATTAAGCTTCTGTGTAAGAAGCCCCCTAGGTATAATGAGCGCGGTTAGCGCATCAATAGTGTGCAAGCAAGGCACAAGTTGGCCCTTGAAGGCCTTGAGAAAGAATAAAAGAAAGAAAGAGAAAAAAGACAGATAATGTAAATGCGAAAAATGGACAGAGGAAGGAGACGAACATAGAGTCCGACACTAGGCGTAGAATCTTCAGAGCCTGGCTGCGTTCCATGGGTTCGGCTCAAGTCGATTATTCGATGCATCCCAAAGACGGTACGCTCCACCGGCCAGAACTTCGTCAATAATGAAGGGACCTTCTCATTTGGGCTCGAGCTTGGTCTTTTTCTTCTTCGGCAGGCGTAAAACTAGCTCGCCAATGTTATAAGTTTTGGCCCGTACTTCTCTGCTTTGGTATCTTTGAGTCTGTTGCTGTAATGCGGAACGGGCTGTTGCCACGTCGCGCTCCTCCTCCAGTGTGTCCAGACTGTCCTGCCGATCGATCTCGGCTTCTCTTTTTTCGTACATGCGCACTCGAGGTGAGTCATGAATTATGTCGCAGGGCAGAACTGCCTCTGCGCCGTACACCATAAAGAAGGGTGTGTATCTGGTAGTACGATTCGGCGTGGTCCGCAGCCCCCAGAGTACGAAGTCGAGCTCCTCTACCCAGTGCGTGTTAGACTCCTTTAAGGACCGCACTAACCTGGGTTTGATGCCGCTCATGATAAGACCATTTGCTCGCTCGACTTGGCCGTTGGTTTGTGGGTGATAGACAGAAGCATAATCGAGCTTGATGCCCATGTTGCTGCACCAGAGTTTTACCTCGTCGGCCGTAAAGTTTGTGCCATTGTCAGTGATGATGCTGTGGGGGGCACCATAACGGTGTACAACCCCGAATATGAAGTCTATCACCGGTCCGGATTCGGCCGTTTTAACAGGTCTGGCTTCTATCCATTTGGTGAATTTATCCACCATGACCAGTAAGTATTTTTTCTTATGGGTTCCCCCTTTAAGGGGTCCAACCATGTCAAGCCTCCAGGCCGTGAAGGGCCAGGTAATGGGGATTGTTTGGAGGGTGGTGGGTGGCATGTGGCTTTGGTTTGCAAAAAGCTGGCAACCGACGCAGCGTTGGACCAAGTCCTGTGCATCTACCCGGGCTGTCGGCCAATAAAAACATGTACAGAAGGCCTTGCTTACAAGGGCCCGGGCTGCGGCGTGGAGGCCACCGAGTCCGGCGTGAATTTCTGCCAAAAGTTTCCGCCCTTCCTCTTCGGAGATGCACCTTTGAAGGACTTCGGTAGTACTTTTTTATACATCTCTCCCTCATGGACCCTGTAGGCTTTAGATCGCCGCACTATGTAGCGTGCCTCATTTTGGTCCTCGGGAAGTTCCTGCCTAGTTAGGTAGGCCAGGAATGGTTCTGTCCACGGGCCGATGATGGCCATTATTACGTGGGCTGAAGGTGTTATTTCGGTGGCAGAGCCTCCGATTGTGTCAAAGTGTTCGGTATCGAGCATTTTGGTCGGGTCCGGACTATTGTTACCGGTGTCCCCTTCCCATACCACGAATGGCTTAAACAACCTTTCCAAAAAGATGTTGGGGGATCGCATCGCGTTTTGCGCCGATGTAGGCGAGGATATCCGCCACCTGATTGTTTTCCCGAGCCACATGGTGAAATTCGAGCCCCTCGAACCGAGCTGACATCTTTAGGACGGCGTTGCGATATGCCACCATCTTCGGATCCTTGGCATCAAAGTCTCCATCTATTTGGGATATTGCGAGGTTCGAATCCCCACGCACCTCTAGGTATTGAATGCCCATGGAAACTGCCATCCGGAGACCATGTAACAGGGCTTCGTATTCGGCTGCGTTGTTGGAGTCTGTATACAGTATCTGTAGTATGTATTGAATTGTATCTCCGCTTGGGGACGTCAGGACGACGCCAGCCCCCAGACCAGCCAGCATTTTGGAGCCGTCGAAGTGCATGATCCAATTGGAGTATGTGTCGTACTCTTTAGGGAGTTCGGCTTCGTTCATTCGGCGACAAAGTCGGCCAATACTTGCGATTTAATGGCTCGCCGGGGTTTGTATGTTATGTCGAACGGGAGGAGCTCAATGGCCCATTTGGCAATCCGGCCCGTGGCGTCGTGGTTGTTTATAATATCATTAAGTGGCACTTCTGAGGCTACTATAATTGAACACTCTTGAAAGTAGTGTCGCAGCTTCTGGGATGCCATGAATACCGCATAGGCTATCTTTTGATAATGTGCGTACCGTGATTTGCATGGAGTGAGGACAGTGGATACATAATATACCGGCTTTTAAAGGGGGAATTTATGTCCGTCCGCTTCTCGTTCGACGACGAGCACTGCGCTTACAACCTGATGAGTTGCCGCAATGTACAACAACATTGGTTCATCGATGTTTGGCGCGACCAGGATTGGGTTGGTTGCCAGTATGGCTTTTATTTCTTTCAATCCGGCTGTGGTGGCGTCCATCCACTCGAAGTGTTCGGTGCGCCGAAGGAGGCGATAAAGGGGTAATGCCTTTTCTCCTAAGCGGGAGATAAAGCGGCTTAGAGCCGCCACACATCCAGTTAATTTCTGGATTTGTTTGAGGTCTGTTGGGGTAGCCAACTGTGAGAGAGCTCGGATTTTGGCCGGATTAGCTTCAATTCCTCTACTGGAGACAATGAAGCCCAGGAGCTTTCCGGCTGGTACGCCGAAAACGCATTTTCCGGATTGAGCTTGATGTTGTATTTTCGGAGGTTGTCGAATGTGAGCCTCAAGTCGTCTATTAGAGAGTCGACGTGCTTGGTTTTGACGACCATATCATCTACGTATGCCTCTATTGTTTTGCCGATCTGTTTCTCCAGACATGTCTGAATCATGCGCTGATATGTTGCGCCGGCATTTTTGAGCCCGAAAGGCATTGTGTTGAAACAGAAGGGGCCGTATGGTGTGATAAATGCTGTTGCGGCTTGGTTGGACTCCGCCATCTTGATTTGGTGGTAGCCGGAGTATGCGCCGAGGAAACACAATGACTCGTGTCCTGCGGTAGCATCGATAATTTGATCAATGCGGGGGAGGGGGAAGCGATCCTTTGGGCAGGCCTTGTTGAGGTCCTTAAAATCGACACACATGCGCCAGGATTTGTCCTTCTTTGGTACCATCACCAGGTTTTCTAGCCAGTCCGGGTGTTTTATTTCTCTACTGAATCCGGACTCTAAGAACTTGGCTAGTTCTTATCCCATAGCTTGTCTCTTAGGTTCAGAGAAACGCCGAAGAGTCTGCTTGACCGGCTTGAATATTGAGGTTGTGCTCAGCCAGCCTGCGTGGGATTCCTGGCATGCCTGAGGGGTGCCAGGCGAATATGTCCCAATTCTCACGCAGGAACTCTCGTAGTGCGGCGTCCACAGCGGGGTTTAACTGTGCCCCGATGGAGGCTGTTTTTGTAGGGTCCGTTGGGTGGACTTGGAATTTGACTATTTCATCCGCTGGTTTAAAAGAGGTGGACTTGGATCTCTTGTCAAGTATCACGTCGTCCCTGTCCACTGTGGAGCATAGCGCGGTTAATTCCTTGGCCGAAAGGGCTTCGGATAATGCCTTGAGGGCCAATGCGGCTGTTTTGTTTTCGGCGCGGAGTGCTGTGTCCGGATCACTAGCGAGAGTGATGATTCCGTTGGGCCCAGACATTTTGAGCTTCATGTACCCATACTGGGGTATGGCTTGGAAGATCGTGAACGCCTCCCGCCCTAAAAGGGCGTGGTATCCACTACTGAACGGGGCCACTTGGAATGTAATTTCTTCAGACCTATAGTTCTCCGCCGTGCCGAAAACCACATCTAGTGTGATTTTCCCAGCACAACGTGCTTCCCGACTAGGGATGATTCCTCTGAAGGTTGTGCTACTTTGCTCAATGCGGTTCCAGTCTATTTCCATTTTTTGAAGAGTTTCCTCATAGATGAGGTTTAATCCACTGCCGCCATCCATGAGTACTTTGGTGAGTCAAAAGCCATCAACAATTGGACTGAGGACTAGTGCGGCTGGTGCTCGGGCTGTTCGGAATTTAGGTTCGTCACTGGCATTGAAGGTAATAGCCGTGTCGCTCCATGGATTTATTGCTGCCACGTGGCAGATTTCGGCAATGCTGTGGAGTGTTTGCTTGCGCCTATTATTTGATGCAAAGGTCTCAAAGACTGTTAATACCGTATTGTTATCCCTGGGATGGTGCTCTATGGCATATGGGATGAGAAGATCCTCGCCGCTTTTGGCCACCTGCCGGAGTATCCAACATGCTCTAAGGCTGTGTGTTGGTATGGTATCCGCTGTACTATGAATTTTGCAGGGTCTGTTGAGCCATCCCTCCAATACGGTTCCATGCCCTGTAGAGGGTTTTTGCTTCTTTGTAATTAACTCGGGTGTCTTATGATAGTGCACCCTTTTACTTCGTACTGGGTGTATATTCGGAGCCGGATTATCCCAAAATTTCGTTTTGGTTTTCCAGGCATTTTCCATCGCACAGTACTTTCGTACTATGGACGCCAAGTCGGCGAAGCGTGATATGTCACGGCGACTTATGGAGTTAAGGATTCCCTTGTCCGTGCAGTTATTGCAGAAAAATGAGACTGCGTCTTCCTCGCGGCAGTCCTTAACCTTGTTTATCACAAGGAGGAATCTGGCCCAGTAATGATGTACTATTTCATGGGGCTCTTGCCTGATGTGGGAAATATCGTTTATGTCTGGGTGGGTGGTTATATTTGAGTTCGAACCCTTACCCGATCTGAGACCCAGGGGCCGAAGTGTTTCCAATCTTGGAAGTTCGGATTTCGGGATGTTGCCCAATAAGTCTGGCCCGCTGCCTGACTCTAGGTTCAGGGCTTGGGTGATGTCCTCCTGTGAACGGGTATCCGGCTCGGAGAGCTCAGGAATCCGGACATAGTTAGTCCTCAAGATAGAGGAAGAATCGCCGCATTGTTCCTCCACCACCGCAACATGATGGGTGACCGGTGGAGAGTTAATCTCCCTTTGATCGGGTTTAAGCCCAATCCAATCATAGTCCGTAGAGACTCCCAAGGCGGCGATGCGATCCAAGAGCTCGTTTAGGGAAGAAAGCTCCATTGGATCCATCTGCTCGGCGATTTCCGAGCCGACGTGGAGGCTGTTTTCGATGACCCGAGAAGTCATTGTCGATACAGCAGCCGAGCGGGCGGTCATGATGAAACTGCCTAGCCGGAGAGTTTGGCCGACAGCCAGGGCTCCCCCGACGGTAATGTTGTTTTTAACAACGAGACGAGGCATCCTTCCTTACGGCGACGGCACAGTGGAACTCTCAATGAAAGCATCAATGTCAGTGTCAAAACCGGCGGATCTCGGTAGGGGGTCCCGAACTGTGCGTCTAAGGCGGATGGTAACACGAGGCAGGGGACATGATGTTTTACCCAGGTTCGGGCCCTCTTGATGGAGGTAAAGCCCTACGTCCTGCTTGATTATTCTTGATAATATGAGTAGTACAAGAGTTGATCTACCACAAGATCAGAGAGGCTAAACCCTAGAAGCTAGCCTATGGTATGAGTGTATGTTGTCCTACAGACTAAAACCCTCCGGTTTATATAGACACCGGAGGGGGCTAGGGTTTACACAAGGTCGGTTACAAAGGAGGAGATATACATATCCGTATTGCCTAGCTTGCCTTCTACGCCAAGTAAAAGTCCCGTCCGGACACGAGACGGAGTCTTCAATCTTGTATCTTCATAGTCCAACAGTCCGGACGAAGGATATAGTCCGGCTGTCCGGAGACCCCCTAATCCACGACTCCCTCACCGCTACAGTAATATCGAGGTGGACTATGGTGGAGGGGGGCACCGCACACGGCTAAAGGATCAAACGATCAATTGTTGTATCTATGGGGTGCCCCCTGCCCCCGTATATAAAGGAGCAAGGGGGAGGGGTGCGGCCGGCCAGGGAGAGGGCGCGCCAGGAGGAGTCCTACTCCCACCGGGAGTAGGACTCCCCCCTTTCCTAGTTGGAATAGGATTCGGGAGAAGGAAAGAGAGAGGGGGAGAAGGAAAGAGGGGCCGCCCCCTTGCCCTAAACCAATTCGGTTTGGGCCTTGGGGGGGTGCGCCCCACACTCCCCTTGCTTCCCTCTATTTCCACTAAGGCCCATGTAGGCCCATTAAGCCACCGGGGGGTTCCGGTAACCTCCCGGTACTCAGGTAAAATCCCGATTTCACCCGGAACACTTCCGACATCCAAACATAGGCTTCCAATATATGAATCTTCATGTCTCAACCATTTCGAGACTCCTCGTCATGTCCTTGATCACATCCGGTACACCGAACACCCTTCGGTACATGAAAACATATAAACTCATAATATAATCATCATCGTAATGTTAAGCGTGCAGACCCTACGGGTTCGAGAACTATGTAGACATGACCGAGACACGTCTCCGGTCAATAACCAATAGCGGAACCTAGATGCTCATATTGCCTCTCACATATTCTACGAAGATCTTTATCGGTCAAACCGCACAACAACATTCGTTGTTCCCTTTGTCATCAGTATGTTACTTGCTCGAGATTCGATTGTCGGTATCTCAATATCTAGTTCAATCTCGTTACCGGCAAGTCTCTTTACTCGTTCTGTAATACATTATCCTGCAACTAACTCATTAGTTGCAATGCTTGCAAGGCTTAAGTGATGTGTATTACAGAGAGGGCCCAGAGATACCTCTCCGACAATCGGAGTGACACCTGTAGAGCACCTTTATAATCAACCAGTTATGTTGTGACGTTTGGTAGCACACAAAGTGTTCCTCCGGTAAACGGGAGTTGCATAATCTCATAGTCATAGGAACATGTATAAGTCATGAAGAAAGCAATAGCAACATACTAAACGATCGGGTGCTAAGCTAACGGAATGGGTCATGTCAATCACATCATTCTCCTAATGATGTGACCCCGTTAATCAAATGACAACTCATGTCTATGGTCAGGAAACATAACCATCTTTGATCAATGGGCTAGTCAAGTAGAGGCATACTAGTGACAATCTGTTTGCCTATGTATTCACACATGTATTATGTTTCTGGTTAATACAACTCTAGCATGAATAATAAACATTTATCATGATATAAGGAAATAAATAATAACTTTATTATTGCCTCTAGGGCATATTTCCTTCAATGCCTCCAACAAGGTGGCAGCCCCCATAGGCGTCGTCGACAACTCTGGTCACAACTAGGAGCACGGCTTTCGCCGGTAGATTTGCACGCCGAAGCTCATGACCAGTCAGGCCACCCATACACTCAGCCAACACGTCATCGGCTTTACCATCTACAGGAGACTGACTACCCTCGATGGCCAAGAGACCACATCACATATCTGGAGGCAAGTAAGGACCTGACCAAAATCGCGACCTCGCCCCAAACCTTGCCAGGCCGGAGGACAGCCGGATCCACAACTGGGAGGCTATATCTGAGCCACACCATGTAGATCTGAATCGCTAGAAGCAATGGAGCCGACGCAACAGCCTAGTCTTGACCCACTGCTAGATGTCGCGAGGTCGTCACCGAAGCCACGCTTGATCGCCGCTCTGCCTTTCTGACGTACCACTAGAGGAGACACTGCTATCATGTAAGACGTGGTCTGGACCACCACCATCCTGAGAAGGGGAGAAGGCGCCGCTAGAGCACGCCCCACCACCAACGTCTGTGGCTCAGGCTTAGCCTGGCCGCATCGTCCGGCGATGGGGAGGGATCATTGAGGGGACAAAGGGACGCAACTTGAAGCAGCTAGGTTCCCCTGAGCCTCCCGTGAGAGAAACGTGGGGATCGTGATGTGACTTGTTGTACTAAGATCTTATAGAATTCGTTTCTTTAGAGTATGCAATTGTGTACCTTAGTTTTATAGGATGCAGAAAAATATGTACAATAAGATGTTTACACGAAGAGCCCTGGGACAACACACCTGGCCACCAGCCGGCCCAAAGGAAGAAACACATCAGATTTTAGTTGAAAAAACAGCACTGACCGAAAGGATCTCTTCCCACTGTAATTTTTGGAATATACTGTTGCCCTGATGCCTCACAAGCTTAAATATTACAATTGAGGCTTTCATGTGATTGTCAATGTCTTTGTACGTGCTACCGTAGTATCGCAATGTGAGGGACGCGGTTGGTTACCTGTATCTTTTTGGGCACATTGCATGCTTGTCCCAATTGAGCCCAATTCAACTAATGCAGCCAACAAACTAATATATGCATGTAGTTTGGTTGCATGCATGTAGACTGCCTACATTAGGGAGAATTTTTTACCTCAACATGGAAATGGGTACCCGCTACCCGCGAACCCGGTGGGTAAAAGCCCTATTAGGGTAAGGGTATGGGAAATTAAAATACCCATGGGTTTCTAAATGGGAAAAAAATTATACCCAACGGGTAAGGCGGGTACGGGTATGGGAACGCAATACCCATACCCGCGAACCCTCAAACCCATATAATAATAACCCTGTCAAGTAGGTCCCATGTGTCATTGACTTAGATGAAAAAACCCTAAACTACCAACTTGTGTGTCGAACTTAAGTGGCTGAAATGACTTATGTGTGTGTGCTGAAATGCTGAAATGTGATATGTCTATGTGCTGAAATGTTGAAATATATGTGCTGAAATGTTGTGTACATATACTGAAATGTTATATAAATGTGCTGAAATTTTGTATAAATGTGCTGAAATGTTACATATGTGCTGAAATCTTGTATATTTGTGCTAAAATGTTGTATATATGTGTAAAAATACTGAAATATAAATGCTCAAGTATAAGCGCCTAGTTGGGTATTTTTACCCGCGGGTATTACCCATACCCAGCCGGGTATAGGTATGAGACGGTTTGAAACCCGGGGTGCAGGTACGGGTACAGGTATGGACCAATTCTTTTGAGATGGGTGTGGGTATGGGCACCTAATACCCATACCCAAACCCTACGGGTGCCATGTTGATTTTTACCTCGCGTTTGGTTGCGTGCATTGGCTGGGCTGATGCAAGTGCCCGGTGTTTGGTTGCATACAAGCAACATTATTAAGAATTAACAACTACACATAACACATAGAGTTATAGTAGAGTTTCTTGACAGTGTGCTCGCCATGACGGTGTTAGTGTAGGCCGCGGGCGAGGAGGCCTACCGGGTGACGGCGACAGTGGTGCCGGGCACAACGTGCGTCCATCCGGCTAGGTTGACGATGATTAGCGAGAACAGAGTGTCTCAGCTACTGCGGTGGACGGTGGCTACGGCGCCGCATCCGATGCGACGAGCATGCTGTCATGGGCAAGCGGCCCCATCGGCGACGTGGTGATCTAGTTGCTAGTGTCGCCAACATGGAGAAAGTCCGTGGGAAGAGACGAATAGGAGGACGCTAGACAAAGGTCAGGAAGGAGAAATGCAGTGTGTGCGCCATGCTACCGTGAGCGTAGTAAGACGAGAGAGAAGGCCGAAAGGAACGACACCGGTGCCAACGCCAGTGTAGTAGGACGCCAGTGGCAGAGAGTAAACATCAGAAAGGACTAGGCAAAGGAGATTAAGGAGCGTCATTAAAACAGACCACACATATGTATATATATAGCCCATGAAGAAGATGTAGGTCTACTCGTCTTGGATCGTCGAAACAGAAAATATGCAACATGGAAATCGTGTGAAACTGCGAGATGAAGCTAATGGCCAGAGGACATTTCAAACTATCGACCGGGCACGACGAATTTGACAAAACCCTTCAAAATATCTTCAAACATGAAACACAAAATTCAACATTTAAAGTCGACGAATGTGACATATTGACGTATTATATGGATAGGCACACAAATTCCACAGAGATAACACAAACGATATACAGAAAACAATATATGATTGTAGGCACGTCTCTTTAGTTTGTAGCGGCGGCTGCGGCGCGAGCGTGCATCGCCATGGCAAACTCGACCAGCTTGCCCACGTCCGGCATGACCGCCTCCACCGCGTCCAACGATCCGAAGTTGTCCGCCCACGCAGCCAAGAGCGGAGTGGTGGCGGGATCGAAGGTCTTGACGCCCTTCATCTTATCGCCCGCGTGCACCCATGCGAGGAGGCCGCCGAGCATCACGTCGACGTACCCCGCGGTGTCGCCGCCGAAGAAGGGTTTGCCGTTAGAGCAGTCCCTCAGGGCCCCCTCCAAGGTCTCCACCGCGGCGGTCACCTGCTTCTTCCCCTCGGCCTTCTCCTCCTCCGTCTTGGCCATGGACGCCTGGGACGACGCTTTCACGAGCTGCACAATTACAACTATATCACAAAACCGCGCGGAAGAAACCACGAACCAGATGCTAAAAAACACTCAAACGAAACGAATCAACCGATGCGGCCGGGATGTATATAATACCGTGCCGTCGATGTAAGCGGCCCAGAAGCGAGCAACGGCGCGGCCGTGGGGTTCCTCCGGGAGGAGCGAGGGGCCGACGCCGGCGAAAGCCTCGTCGATGTACTGCAGGATGACCGACGACTCGCACACGGGCTTGCCGTCGTGGATCAGCACCGGCACCTTCTGGAGCACGGGGTTGGACTTGAGGAGCAGCTCGCTCTTGCTCTTGAGGTCCTCTTCGACGTACTCGTAGCCGACGCCCTTGAGGCTGAGCGCGAGCTGGACGCGAAGGACGAACGGGCTCGCCCACATGCCCAGCAGCTTCACTTCGTCGCTTCCTCCTCCGGCCATTGCTGGTGTCTTGATCGGCTCTTGTGTGGTTGGTGGCTTGGTGCTTGACTTGACTGTTAGAGATGGAGGGGAGGAGCCGGGAGCGGTGTATATATGGCCTAGAAGCCTGCAATGACACGACTTGTTTTGTTGTCTGCGAGGCTGTAGTGCGTTTTCTGATTATCTTTGGCAACAAGTTGATTCAGGAACCATCTAGAAACTGTTGACTTGGCCCTTGCAGAAATCTTTTTATTTTGACGGAGGAAGACTCGGACAATATGAGCATATCCGGTAATCCCTCGTGTGTTTTTTATTGCAATGATGATTTATATGTTCCTTAATCGCGTATTTAAACTGAAGAGTGAAATGGACCGGAGATAACCCAAACTAAATACTCTCTTCGATTCATGTATTAAGTGTGCGTTAATTAATTTGGATCAAACAGAATAATTAAATTTCTAGTGAATACAACCTTTTGTGTATGAATGTTACCACCTGAGATAAACCCTAAGATATAAGCCCCGATAAGTAGAGTTATCCCTCACAACTTTTTGTTGTTGTTGATATTCCTCACAACTTTACCTCCGTTAAGAGGTGATCTTCACCTAATCTAAAAAGGAAAAACTGATCAACTCCTCAAACCCTTTCTTTTATTCGAGATTCCTCGCTTTTTAGTTTGAGTAGAACATCGTTTGGAGGAGCGGTTTGACCTTCTTCTTCTTTTTGCGGGGAGGAGAGGTCTGACCTTTTGCTCTTGAAGCATTTGGCGTCATTATCTGCGTCATCAGCATGGCATGTATGTATTGCAGGCTTGGAGGACAAGGTGTATAGCAATATTTAGTTTAACATAAGCTGCAGGTCAGCATAATGATATCACATTCGAGGAGATAACGCGTGAATTATCTGATTAGTGACATGCATGATGTTCATGTCAAGTTGCTGCAACTACCACTAATTAATTTTATTGAGTTAAGAAATATTTATTTGTTTAGGACAGTACAAGGAACGACTTCCCAGCACTCTATGTGCAACTCTCTTCATATTTGTAGATAAGGCATTTTCATGTTCATCCTTATCTCCCACAACCTTACTGATGAGCAATTAAAAAAATAAGCCTCTGAAACAATCTGGCATGATGGTCGTTGTCGGCGTCGTCCATGCCCATGCCTCCGCTCAGTTCGATCACCAACCACCACCACGCTCCACTCCTCCTCGCCTTATCTCTCGTCTTTCTCGAGATATCATTACTTTTTACACATGAGATTACTTCCGCATGGGTCAATCATAATAGGTGTTTTATCAAAAAAATGCATCTTGATGTTCCATGCAATGCACGGGCATCTTGCTAGTTCTATGGAAAAAATTAAACTAAGTTGGTTTCTTTGGCCCTAAGCGCGGCCCACCAAACAACTCATCCCCACCCATTTCATGTTTTTTTCTCGAGAGTACGCCTAAGCGTACCATAGATTTATAGAATGCATAATAATAGTTACAAGAATGCTACCACTTGATGCGAACAAAGAGTGTAGCACGAACACCACACCCAACAGGACCAAGGACAAACACCACGCCAAGCGAGCTACAACGCAAAAGAACCTATCCTAGAGAGATACACAGAACCGCGTCTCGACCGACGCCTGGAACCTCCGAGACCACCAACTGCCGCAGAACATCACTTGCCGACGCACCATCACCCTGGGCGCCTTGAAGAAAGTGGCAGATAGATGGCAGGACTCGATCCGCTCCGTGAAGCCACCGTCTTGGACACACCAACGACGGGCGTACATAGCGCCACGGAGGATCAAATGAGAATAGCGACGAACACCGGAGGAGAGCAATGAGGAGGCCAACGCGTCTCCAAACACAATGCTCCCAATAGTGGAGCGACATCGAGGAAGCCACCATTGTGCCGACCCAAGAGCCGAATCAAGGCTTTCGCCTGGAGACATCCACCAATTCCAAGAGCGCGAGGGGAAAGGCAAACACGCTCAGTGATGCCTCCAAGGAGGAGAATGACATCCACGGGTGCCATCATTGTCCGCCCGGCAGAATCCGTGCAAGATTTTCATCTGCGTGTAGCCCCTCTCCACACCTCCATGGAATCAGAGGCACTGTCCAAGAAACCTCACACCGGCGCCACCACAATACTTGTCGATGTAGATGCAAAGCCGAGGATCGACGGCCGACCGCCCGACAGGGTAACCACGACCACTCCACCAACTCCCAACCTGCACGAGGACCCACAACCAACTAGCACTCCGGCCAGGTTCGGGACGCTCGTGGCGGCTGTCGGCCACCATGGGACAACCTTGCGTCGACCGGACCTGCCTCACCACGAAAGAAACCAGGCAACACCAGCAAAAGAGCAACGCCGCTCACCACACCACACAGGGTTGGCCAGTCGCTCGATGCTCGCCAAGACTCCATCTTGGCCGAGCCATCGAAGTGCCCCCACCAGCCTACTCGTGGGACTCACCAGCACCTCCAGCTAGCACCGCCGCCACCAAGAACGCACCACTCCACCGCTGCCAGGCCCCACCAGGCCCGCCACACCACCAGGCTACCCGCCGAGCACTGACCATCTATCCTCACCTCCGGCCGGCACGGATCTGGCCAGGCACGGGCTCCCTCACGGCGAGAAGCACCAGACCGCCACCGGCCTACGCACTCCACCTCGACACACCGCCACTAGACCTCCGCGCAGCCCCGCACCACATCCCGCCAGTGCGCAGTCGTTCGCCGCGTCGGCCATCACGATCCGCCATCAGGCCGGCGAAGCGGTCCCCCATGACCATTGAGGGAGTCCTGGATTAGGGGGTCCCCGGGCGTCCAGGCTATGTGACATGGGTCAGACTGATGAGCCGTGAAGATACAAGATAGAAGGCCTTCCCCCGTGTCCGGATGGGACTCTCCTTTGTGTGGATGGCAAGTTTTGGCGTTCGGATATGAAGTTTCCTTTACCTGTAAACCGACTCTGTATAACCCTAGGACCCTCCGGTGTCTATATAAACTGGAGAGTTTAGTCCGTAGAGGCGATCATAATCATAATGGCTAGACATCTAGGGTTTAGCCATTACGATCTCGAGGTAGATCAACTCTTGTAACCCCCTATACTCATCAAAGAAAATCAAGCAGGAAGTAGGGTATTACATCCCTTAAGAGGGCCCGAACCTGGGTAAACATCGTGTCCCCTGCCTCCTGTTATCTTCGATCCTCAGACGCACAGTTCAGGACCCCTACCCGAGATCGGCCGGTTTTGACACCGACAACCACCGCTCCAGGAGAGACCAAGAGGGATCCCGCCGCCGTCAGCACCATGCGGGCTTTTCCCGCCGGCACCCGCCGATGGTGGCGGGGGCCGGCAGCTGATTTAGGGCACCCGAGTCACCCGCGGGGGAAACGGGGGGCAAGGGAGGGAAAAATAGCTAGCCTCTTTTTCCCGAGTCACCCGCCCATCCATTTCATGTTCAAGCATCACTTCCTCCTTTGTTCACGTAGCGCTCCCTCTCCATGTCATCTCCTCTTCTTTTTAGCGACCTTGGCCATCAGCGTAATCCTACTACGCCACAGCCTCCTGTCGCCACCGTCGACCACGACCTCAAGAAATGGCTCTCCCCCATCCTTGGCCTTGAGCAAGGCCACCAGAACTAGGAAAACAACGCACATAGGCATCTTGAAATCCAAGGGAAATCCATCAACGTCTATCGTGCCTAGTGCAACAAGGGTAAATCCCTAGGTGCCCCCACCGTGCTCAGCTGCAAGGTTAATGTGTCGGTACCTATTCTGAAGATGGATCGGCGGAAAACGGTGAAGGCGGTCTCTACAGCATGCTGGACCGGTTTGTGCCTCCGACCCGCCGGTGGGCGGGTTGCTTGAGGCCTCCGGTTTTAGATGTTGGGCTTTGTATGAGGTTCGTCTAGACGGCCCCGACCATCTACACATCCTTCATCAAGTTGATAATACGGATCACAAATGGTATTGAAATGTTTGAAAATGAGGCCCAGGGTCCGTACTTCCGCTAGTGCAATCTCTCAACAATGCTAATATAATTGGATCATATAACCATCCCTACACGTGCGATGAAGAATCACTTCAAAGTTCTTATCTAGCGGAGAACATAAGAAGAAATTGTTTGTAGGGTACGAAACCACCTCACAACTATTATTTCCGATCAATCTATCATAGAGTTCGTACTAAAATAACACCAAACTATTCTTTCCAATCGATCTATCCAAGAGTTCATACTAAAATAACACCATATGATACACATCAACCAACTCTAATGTCACCTATATACTCCAATGTCACCGCGAGTATCCGTGAGTTGATTATACGATATGCATCAAACAATTTCAGATTCATAATACTCAATCCAACACAAAGAACCTCAAAGAATTCCTTCTACGGGAGAAACAAAGACGAGAACGTGCATCAACCCCTATGCATAGATTACCCCAATGTCACCTCGGAAATCCACGAGTTGAGTGACAAAACACGTATCAAGTAAATCAATATGATACCCCATTGTCACCACGGGTATTCATAGCAAGACATACATCAAGTGTTCTCAAATCTATAAAATTATTCAATCCGATAAAATGAAATCTCAAAGGGAAAAATCAATTCACAACAAGATAAAAAGGAGAAAACACCATATGATCTAACTATATTAACAAAGCCCGCAATAAATCATGATCGTGACATCTCAAGAACACGAGAGAGAGAGAGAGAGAGAGAGAGAGATTAAACACATAGCTACTAGTACAAACCCTCAGCCCCGAGGGTGGACTACTCCCTCCTCATCAAGGTGGCCGCCGGGATGATGAAGATGGCCACTGGTGGGCTGTTGCCCACCTCGGTGGCCTCCTGCATCGCCTCTTCGCCCTATAAATTGTCAAATATTTCAGAAACCCTAGGGGAGTCGATAGATCAGAAGTTCCACCGCCGCAAGCCTGTGTAGACATGAAAAACCAATCTAGACCCCAGGCGCGCCCTGGTGGGTTGTGCCCTGCTACCTCTTGAGCACTGCATTGGTTTTCCCTTGAAGAGGAAAGGGTGATACAGCAATGTAGCGTAAGTATTTCCCTCAGTTTTTGAGAACCAAGGTATCAATCCAGTAGGAGATCACGCTCTCAAGTCCCACGCACCTACACAAACAAATAAGAACCTCACAACCAATGCGATAAAGGGGTTGTCAAGCCCTTCACGGTCACTTACGAGAGTGAGATCTGGTAGATATGATAAGATAATATTTTTGGTATTTTTATGATAAAGAGAAATAAATATGCAAAGTAAAATAAACGGCAAAGGAAATAACTAAGTGTTGGAAGATTAATATGATGGAAGATAGACCCGGGGGCCATAGGTTTCACTAGTGGCTTCTCTCAAGAGCATAAGTATTATGGTGGGTAAACGAATTAATGTCGAGCAATTGATAGAATTGAGCATAGTTATGAGAATTTCTAGGTATGATCATGTATATAGGCATCACGTCCGCGACAAGTAGACCGAAATGATTCTGCATCTACTACTATTACTCCACACATCGACCGCTATCCAGCATGCATCTAGAGTATTAAGTTCATAAGAACAGAGTAATGCTTTAAGGAAGATGACATGATGTAGATGGATAAACTCATGCAATATGATATAAACCCCATCTTTTTATACTCGATGGCAACAATACAATACGTGTCGGTTCCCTTTCTGTCACTGGGATCGAGCACCACAAGATTGAACCCAAAGCTAAGCACTTCTCCCATTGCAAGAAAGATCAATCTAGTAGGCCAAACCGAACTGATAATTCGAAGAGACTTGCAAAGATGAAGCAATCATACATAAAAGAATTCAGAGGAGAATCAAATATTGTTCATAGATAATATGGATCATAAACCCATAATTCATCGGATCTCGACAAACACACCACAAAAGAAGATTACATCGAATAGATCTCCAAGAAGATCGCGGAGAACTTTGTATTGAGATCCAAAGAGATAGAAGAAGCCATCTAGCTAATAACTATGGACCCATAGGTCTGAAGTAAACTACTCACACATCACCGGAGAGGCCATGGAGTTGATGTAGAGGCCCTCCGTGATCAATGCCCCCTTCGACGGAGCTTTGAAAAAGGCCCCGAGATGGGATCTCTCGGGTACAGAAGGTTGCGGCGGTGGAATTAGGTTTTCGTGGTGCTCCTCGATGTTTGGGGGGTACGTGGATATATATAGGAGGAACAAGTACGTCGGTGGAGCAATGAGGGGCCCACGAGGGTGGAGGGCGCACCTAGGGGGGTAGGCGCGCCCCCTGCCTCATGGCTTCCTCCGTTGTTTCTTGACGCCCACTCCAAGTCTTCCGAATCACGTTTGTTGAGAAAATAACGTTCTCGAAGGTTTCATTCCGTTTGGACTGCGTTTGATATTCCTTTTCGGCGAAACCCTAAAATAGGCAAAAAAAAACAGCAATTTGGGTAGGTTAGTCTCAAAAATGATATAAAAGTGTAAAATAAAGCCCATTGACATCCAAAATAGACAATATAATAGCATGGAGCAATAAAAAATTATAGATACGTTGGAGACGTATCAAGCATCCCCAAGCTTAATTCCTACTCATCCTCGAGTAGGTAAATGATAAAAGAAGAATTTTTGATGTGGAATGCTTTCTAACATATTTCTCAATGTAATTTTTCTTTATTGTGGCATGAATGTTCAGATCCGAAAGATTCAAGATAAAAGTTTAATATTGACATAAAAATAATAATACTTCAAGCATACTAGCTAAGCAATTATGTCTTCTCAAAATAACATGGCCAAAGAAAGTTATCCCTACAAATTCATATAGTCTGGCTATGCTCTATCTTCACCACACAAAATATTTAAATCATGCACAACCCCGATGACAAGCCAAGCAATTGTTTCATATTTTTGATGTTCTCAAACTTATTCAATCTTCACGCAATATATGAGTGTGGGCCATGGATATAACACTATGGTGGAATAGAATGTTGGTTGTGAAGAAGACAAAAAAGAAGAAGATAGTCTCACGTCAACTAGGAGTATCAACAGGCTATGGAGATGCCCATCAATAGATATCAATGTGAGTGAGTAGAGATTGCCATGCAACGGGTGCACTAGAGCTATAAATATATGAAAGCTCAAAGAAAAAAACTAAGTGGGTGTGCATCCAACTTGCTTGCTCACGAAGACCTAGGGCATTTTGAGGAAGCCCATCATTGGAATATACAAGTCAAGTTCTATAATGAAAAATTCCCACTAGTATATGAAAGTGATATCATAGGAGACTCTCTATATGAAGAACATGGTGCTACTTTGAAGCACAAGTGTGTAAAAAGGATAGTAGCATTGTCCCTTCTCTCTTTTTCTCTCATTTTTTATTTGGGCCTTCTTCTTTTTTTGGCCTAATTTCTCTTCTTTTTTTGTCCGGAGTCTCATCCCGACTTGTGGGGGAATCATAGTCTCCATCATCCTTTCCTCACTTGGGACAATGCTCTAATAATGATGATCATCACACTTTATTTACTTACAACAAAATAATTACAACTCAATACTTAGAACAAAATATGACTCTATGTGAATGCCTCCGGCGGTGTACCAGGATGTGCAATGATGCATGAGTGACATGTATGAAGAATTATGAACGGTGGCTTTGCCACAAATACGATGTCAACTACATGATCATGCAAGCAATATGACAATGATGAAGCGTGTCATAATAATGGAATGGTGGAAAGTTACATGGCAATATATCTTGGAATGGCTATGAAATGCCATAATAGGTAGGTACAGTGGCTGTTTTGAGGAAGGTATATGGTGGGTTTATGGTACCGGTGAAAGTTGCGCGATACTAGAGAGGCTAGCAATGGTGGAAGGATGAGAGTGCGTATAATCCATGGACTCAACATTAGTCATAAAGAACTCACATACTTGTTGCAAAAATCTATTAGTTATCGAAACAAAGTATTACGCGCATGCTCCTGGGGGATAGATTGGTAGGAAAAGACCATCGCTCGTCCCCGACCGCCATTCATAAGGAAGACAATCAATAAATAAATCATGCTCCGACTTGATCACATAACGGTTCACCATATGTGCATGCTACAGGAATCACAAACTTCAACACAAGTATTTCTCAAATTCACAACTACTCAACTAGCATGACTCTAATATCACCATCTCCATATCTCAAAACAATTATCAAGTATTAAACTTCTCATAGTATTCAATGCACTTCTATGAAAGTTTTTATATTATAGAAAATTTCCATGTTGTTCTAATGGACTCTCTAAGTAATATAAGTGAATCATGAGAGATCAATAGTTTCTATAAAACAAAACCATCGCCGTGCTCTAAAAGATATAAGTGAAGCACTAGATAAAAAAACTATATAGCTCAAAAGATATAAGTGAAGCACATAGAGTATTCTATTAAATTTCAAATCATGTGAGTCTCTCTCAAAAGGTGTGTACAACAAGGATGATTGTGGTAAACTAAAAAGCAAAGACTCAAATCATACAATACGCTCCAAGCAAAAACACATATCATGTGGTGAATAAAAATATAAAGATACCGATAGACGAAGACGAAAGAGGGGATGCCTTCCGGAGCATCCCCAAGCTTAGGCTTTTTGGTGTCCTTGAATTTTATCTTGGGGTGTCATGGGAATCCCCAAGCTTAGGCACTTGCCACTCTTTCTTCCATAATCCATCAAGGCTTTACCCAAAACTTGAAAACTTCACAACACAAAACTCAAGATAGAAAATCTCGTGAGCTCCGTTAGCGAAAGAAAACAAAACACCCATTCAAGGTACTATAATGAACTCATTCTTGATTTATATTGGTGTTAAACCTACTGTATTCCAACTTCTCTATGGTTTATAAACTCTTTTACTAGCCATAGATTCACCAAAATAAGCAAACAACACAAGAAAAACAGAATCTGTCAAAAATAGAACAGTTTGTAGTAATCTGTAGCTAACACAACTTCTGGAACCCCAAAAATTCTAAAATAAATTACTGGACGTGAGGAATTTATCTATTAATTATCTGCAAAAAGAATTAACTAAATAGCACCTTCCAAATAAAAATGTCAGTGATTATCGTGAGCGCTAAAGTTTCTGTTTTTTACAGCAAGATCAAAAAGACTTTCCCCAAGTTTTTCCAATGGTTCTACTTGACACAAACACTAATTAAACACAAAAAACCCAACCAAAACAGAGGCTAGATAAATTATTTATTACTAAACCGGAGCAAAAATCAAGGAATAAAAATAAAATTGGGTTGCCTCCCAACAAGCGCTATCGTTTAACACCACTAGCTAGGCATAAAAGCGAAGATAGATCTAGGTATTGCCATCTTTGGTAGGTAATTCTTCAATGAGATACATAGAAATCTTAGGAGTTTCTTTATTTTTATTAATTATTAAACTCCTAGGCATAAAATCAAGAAAATCATTTGTAGCAAACGGTTCCTTAATGATAGCAAAAAGATTGGGATGAACACTTATTGATTTTATATCTGTAGTTTCCTTACTAGATGATTCACCCTTATTTTTAGGAATATAAACAAGCTTGGATATTTTAGTAGGAGGATTTGGAGTATTTTTAACGGAAGAAAAAGTGGATCCCAAGTTGGTGATAATTCCCTCAAGTTTATCGATTCTAGTAGAATCTTGATCTATTCTTTCATTAACTATGGGTTCTTTTTCCTTCAAAATTGTCAGAGTAACTCCCACCTTAGATCCATATTGGGTAATTTGGTTGTGGATATTTTTATCCAAATTCTCAATCAACTCTACAGTAGCAATTTTATTCTCAATAATTTCAAGCCTTTGCATCACATGTTCCAAAGTTAACATAGTTCCATTAACCAAAAGAGGTGGTGAGCCAAACAAATCTATCATAGCGTTATAAGAATCAAAAGTGGCTACCCAAGAAATTCCTTCCGGTAATGGTATCAAGAATATATCTTTACCAAGGAGTAGTGCCTATATAGAAATTGCGGAGAAGAACGGAAGTAGATTGCTTCCTGATAGATCTATTTTGAGCATTGCAAATTCTATACCAAGCATCTTTTAGATTTTCTCCCTCCCTTTGCTTAAAATTAAGAACTTCATTCTCGTGAGACAACGGAGAAGATAGAGGAATAGCCATAACGGCAAGGCAAGCAAGAAAGTGACAAACGGGAAAGAGAGGGCGAACAAAAATGGCAAGGGTGAGGTGGGGGAGAGGAAAACGAGAGGCAAATGGCAAATAATGTAATGCGAGGGATAAGAGTTTGTGATGGGTACTTGGTATGTTTTTGACTTAGCAATGGCGCCAGAAATGAATCTTTGTTGGGAGTCAAATCCTGACTTGACTTGGCACGAATCTCCCCGGCAACGGTGCGAGAAATCCTCTTGCTACCTCTTGAGCACTGCGTTGGTTTTTCCTTGAAGAGAAAAGGGTGATGCAGCAAAGTAGCGTAAGTATTTCCCTCAGTTTTTGAAAACCAAGGTATCAATTCAGTAGGAGATCACGCTCAAGTCCCACGCACCAACACAAACAAATAAGAACCTCGCAACCAACGCGATAAAGAGGTTGTCAAGCCCTTCACGGTCACTTACGAGAGTGAGATCTGATAGATATGATAAGATAATATTTTTGGCATTTTTATGATAAAGAGAAATAAAGATGCAAAGTAAAATAAACAGCAAAGGAAATAACTAGGTGTTGGAAGATTAATATGATGGAAGATAATCCCGGGAGCCATAGGTTTCACTAGTGGCTTCTCTCAAGAGCATAAGTATTACGGTGGGTACATGAATTACTGTCGAGCAATTGATAGAATTGAGCATAGTTATCAGATTATCTAGGTATGATCATGTATATAGGCATCAAGTCCGCGACAAGTAGACCGAAATGATTCTGCATCTACTACTATTACTCCACACATCGACCGCTATCCAGCATGCATCTAGAGTATTAAGTTCATAAGAACAGAGTAGTGCTTTAAGGAAGATGACATGATGTAGAGGGATAAACTCATGCAATATGATATAAACCCCATATTTTTATCCTCGATGGCAACAATACAATACGTGTCGGTTCCCTTTCTGTCACTGGGATCGAGCACCGCAAGATTGAACCCAAAGCTAAGCACTTCTCCCATTGCAAGAAAGATCAATCTAGTAGGCCAAACCAAACTGATAATTCAAAGAGACTTGCAAAGATAAACCAATCATACATAAAAGAATTCAGAGGAGAATCAAATATTGTTCATAGATAATCTGGATCATAAACCCACAATTCATCGGATCTCGACAAACACACCGAAAAAGAGGATTACATCGAATAGATCTACAAGAAGATCGAGGAGAACTTTCTATTGAGATCCAAAGAGAGAGAAGAATCCATCTAGCTAATAACTATGGACCCGTAGGTCTGAAGTAAACTACTCACACATCACCGGAGAGGCCATGGAGTTGATGTAGAGGCCCTCCATGATCAATGCCCCCTCCGACGAAGCCCCGGAAAAGGCCCTGAGATGGGATCTCTCGGGTACAGAAGGTTGCGGTAGTGGAATTAGGTTTTTGCGGTGCTCCTGGATGTTTGAGGGGGTACGTGGATATATATAGGAGGAAGAAGTACGTCGGTGGAGCAACGGGGGGCCATGAGGGTGGAGGGCGCGCCAAGGGGGGGTAGGCGCGCCCCCTGCCTCGTGGCTTCCTCCATTGTTTCTTGACGCCCACTCCAAGTCTCCTGGATCACGTTTGTTGAGAAAATCACGTTCCCGAAGGTTTCATTCCGTTTGGACTCCGTTTGATATTCCTTTTCGGCGAAACCCTAAAATAGGCAAAAAAAAACAGCAATTTGGGTTGGGCCTCCGGTTAGTAGGTTAGTCCCAAAAATGATATAAGAGTGTAAAATAAAGCCCATTGACATCCAAAATAGATGATATAATAGCATGGAGCAATCAAAAATTATAGATACGTTGGAGACGTATCATGCCCGCCCCTCGGGCCACCCCTCTGGTACTTCTTTGGCCCAAGTTGTGTCTTCTGGTCCAGAAAAAATCTCCAAAAATTTTGCTGCGTTTGGACTTCGTTTGATATTGATTTTCTGTGATGTAAAAAAACAAGCGAAAAACAACAACTGACACTGGTACTATGTCAATAGGTTAGTCCCAAAATATGATATAAAGTTGCTATAAAATGATTATAAAATATCCAATAATGATAATATAACATCATGAATATTTCATAAATTATAGATACGTTGGAGATGTATCAAGCTCGAACATCGAAGCCAACCCGCAAATAGCGCCAAGAAGCCATGACGGCACATGCCAATAGAAGGCCACACGCGCGAGCAACCGATAGCTCCAACTTTGACAACGAGCTTCATAAGAGAAATATGCATGACTTGTGCCGACTGTGCCCTCCACAAATGACCATCAAGCGCCCGTCATCGTCGCCACCTGGACACGCTCCACCGCAACTCCGACTTCAAAACAACCAAGCAAGCAACAGAAGAGCACCTCGAACACGCCAGGAAGAACCGACTACCGAAGTCCACGCTACGACCCAAGCTCCTCTCAATGCCATCATCGTTGCCAAACATAAACCATGCCCCGCCTCAACGAACCACACGACGAAGATGCCGCCATCCATGGCAAAGATGACGCATCCGCCGGTCTCCTAGTTGTAGCCCACTCCGAGACGATGCACCTAAGGAGGAGAAGACATGAAGACGCCTCCATCGCCCGATCCAACGGACCTGAGGATTCCCTCCGGAGCCAAAGCAGTGGGAAGCATGGGCACACCTCCACAACGATGCTTCCCAGAAAAACCGCGGCACCCGTGGACGCCACCATCATTGGCTCCCATGGGGACCGGAGCAAGGATTTCTCCTAGAGTTGTGCCAACCACCAACCACCACCGTCCACCAACCGCCCCCCCTGCTTACAGCAACATCACTCCGGCCGCAGGACCCTTGGTTCACCACGACCAGACACGCTCAACCTCCCTGGCTGTAGCCGCCGCCCACCACCGTAGCACCACCGCGACCACCACCACCGCAGGAACAAACACCGCATCGCAGGAGACATCAGCAAGATCTGAGATACTCTGATCCAGACCGAAGCCCCTCCATCGAAGTAGCAGAACAGAGGACAGGCAGGGCCACCCACAGCACACCTCGCACTCCGGAGAAGCCATTCGCCGCCCCCTGCGAGTCGTCGTGCCCAACCTGCACGAGTCGCCGCCAGACCAGCCATCGATCCGTGCCCCGCGCACGCATCCAGCGCCGAGCGCCACCGCGATCAAAGCGCGCAGCCACAGCCGTACACTGCCGTGCATGAAGTCCACGCCCAGGCCCCATCGAGATCCGGACCGAGGCCGCTGCCCCAGCGCCCCACAGCACCGAGCTGCGCCCAAGTGCACGCGCTTCGCCGCCCGCAGATGGCTGGAGATCCTGACCCTCCATCGGGAGCGGGGCCCGCCGCCACCGCGGTAGGGGGTCAGCGGAGGCGGCGGCGGGAGGAGTCGATGGGGAGGGCCGGCAGCGGAAGGCTAGGTTTTTCCCCAAGCCGCCAGAGCCAGACGATGCGGGTGTCTGGATAGGAATAAACACAAGCTCCTGAACATGCAACAGATGACTGGAACACAACTAATCTTAACCACATCATGGAGTAGTGACAATCAATTGTCGAAGAAGAGTTGACTCTCGACCAAATATCAATGTAGGGGTGCATCTGATTTTCACCTCTCATTGTGAAGTAACAACGATTGAAAATTACAAAATAATTTTGAGATTTTTTTAGGGGTAAATAATTTTGAGGTAGGTGTTGGGTTAATACATAGACATTAGGTATGAGACCCGAGGACATGAGATGTTTGTGGGCCTGGTGGCCACCCTTGGGCGCGTGGGCTTATGGCCCCTTTTCCCCACTTTTGGCAAGTGTTCACCTGTAATAAAATATCATCTCTAAATTTTCTTGGATTTTTCTAAATTCATGAATGTTGATATACCCGCATACACATAAACATGAAGCTGGCCTTTCTAGCATTATTAATAGTTTAGTCCAATATAAAACAATGATAATTTAATAAGAAAATGACCCCCAAAATTATGAATACATTTAGAACGTGGCTTGCCTTTGTCTAATAGATCCAGTTACACATGTTCAATTCAAAGACCTAACCATCGGCTATTTTCAGGTACAACTATAGCCTGACACACAAACACATAGTAGGTATTTGAACATTAGCCGTGGGCACAAAAACAAGTGAACTGCATTTTTCACGAGAATTGCTAAAATAAATATGGAAGGCTAAAAATCTGACCATGGATTTTTGGACATGACAAAGCGAACTGTTTTCATGGCAATTTATATTGATGCGAGAATGACAAATTTAGTTTGTAAGTATGATAATTTCTAGCAAAAAATAAACTGAGGCGGCCATGCTCGCCAACAAAATTTGGCGTTTACTACATATTTAGGTCCAATTAATATCTGGGTCAGTACATGAAGGCAGCTGGAACTACGTCGGTATTTCCCCGGAGAGAGAGGGATGATGTAGCACAGCGACGGTAGAGTATTTTCCTCAGTTATGAAACCAAGGTATCGAACCAGTAGAAGAACCAAGCAACACAATGTAAACAGCCTCTGCACACAAATAACAACACCTCGCAACCCGACGAGTTAAAGGGGTTGTTAATCCCGTTCGGGTAACGGCGCCAGAAATCGGCTTGTGACGAAAGAAAATTGTAAATATTCATAGATAGAACGCTAAATAAAATAAATTGCAGCAAGGTATTTTTGGATTTTTGATTTAATAGATCTAAAAATAAAAGCAAGGAAAAAGTAGATCGCAAAGGCAAATATATGAGAAATAAGACCCGAGGGCCGTAGGTTTCACTAGTGGCTTCTCTCGAGGAAAATAGCAAATGGTGGGTAAACAAATTACTGTTGAGCAATTGATAGAACATCAAATAATTATGATGATATCCAGGCAATGATCATTACATAGGCATCATGTCCAAGATTAGTAGACCGACTCCTGCCTACATCTACTACTATTACTCCACACATCGACCGCTATCTAGCATGCATCTAATGTATTAAGTTCATGAAAAAACGGAGTAATGCAATAAGAACGATGACATGATGTAGACAAGATCTGTTTATCTATATGGTGGTAGATATAGATCTCATCTTTTTATCCTTAGTAGCAACGATACATACGTGTCGGTTCCCTTTCTGTCACTGGGATCAAGCACCGTAAGATCGAACCCACTACCGGACACCTCTTCCCATTGCAAGATAAATAGATCGAGTTGGCCAGACAAAACCCAAATATCGGAGAAGAAATACGAGGCTATAGGAGATCATGCATAAAAGAGATCAAAGAAACTCAAATACTTTCATGGATATAAAAACATAGATCTGATCATAAACTCGAAGTTCATCCATCCCAACAAACACACCACAAAAGAGTTACATCATATGGATCTCCAAGAGACCATTGTATTGAGGATCAAGAGAGAGAGAGAGATGAAGCTATCTAGCTACTAACTACGGACCCAAAGGTCTAGAAAGAACTACTCACGCATCATCGGAGAGGCACCAATGGAAGTGGTGAACCCCTCTGTGATGGTGTTTAGATTGGATCTGGTGTTTCTAGACTCTGCGGCGGCTAGATGAATATTTCGTCGACTCCCCTAGGGTTTTGGGAATATTTGGGTATTTATAGAGCAAAGAGGCGGTCCGGGGGGCACCCGAGGTGGGCACAACCCACCTGGGCACGCCAGGGCCTCCTGGCGCCCTTGTGAGTTGTGCCCCCCTCGGGGCACCCCCAGGTGCAACCAGGGTCCATTCCCTTTCTTCTGGCCCATAAAAAACCATCATAAAGTTTCGTTCCATTTGGACTCCGTTTGATATTGATTTCCTGCGATGTAAAAGACATGGAAAACAGGAACTGGCACTGGGCACTATGTCAATAGGTTGGTACCAAAAATGATATAAAATGACTATAAAATGATTATAAAACATCCAAGATTGATAAGAAACAACATGGAACAATCAAAAATTATAGATACGTTGGAGACGTATCAACATCCCCAAGCTTAACTCCTACTCGTCCTCGAGTAGGTAAGTGATAAAAACATAATTTTTGATGTGGAGTGTTGTTCATCAAGGCATATCATATTTTTTTCTTTATAGCATGGACATTTGGACTTTTATGTGATTCAAAGCAATAGTATAGTTTTGACATAATAATTTAGATACTCAAGCATATCAACAAGCAACCATGTCTTTCAAAATATCAACGCTAAAATAAGTTATCCCTAGTCCATCATGCTCAAACATTGATCCATTATGAAACACACTCGAATATTAACTACACCCAATACTTAAGCATGATCATATTGCCTCCTAGTTGGTGCTTTTTATAAGAGAAGATGGAGACTCAAATTTCAAAATAAAAATTGCATAAAGTAAAAGAAAGTCCCTTCGCAGAGGGAAGTAGGCATTTGTAGAGGTGCCAGAGCTCAAAGTGAAAAATTTGAGATAAAACCATTTTGGGAGGTGTATCCATCCCACCAACGAAAACAACTTAGAGTTCCGAACACTTTCCATGCTAGATATATCATAGGCGGTTCCCAAATATAAAATAAAGTTTATTCCTTTTTCCACCATAACTTTCACTTGCCATGGCTAACCGTATCCACGGGTACCCTCCATACCAACACTTTCCAAGGAATTTATTATTTGAAAACATAAAGTAAATTCATTTCTTTTTTTGCATTTAGGGACTGGGCATCCCTAATACCTTTGCCTTACTCTCGTGCAAATATAAGTGAATAAACACTCATGTTGAGAATAACACATCTAGCAAGGAAAATATTAGCCACCATCACCGCTCCGCGGGCGAAACAAACACACAAAAGACAAGTCTATTTTGAAAATTAGAGATGGCACATGCAAATTTGCTTAGAACGGCAAAAGAATACCGCATATAGGTAGATATACTGGACTCATGTGGCAAAACTGGTTTAAAGGATTTTGGATGCACAAGTAGAGGTCATACTTAGTGCAAAATGAAGGCTAGCAAAAGATTGGGAAGCGACCAACCAAGAAATGAATAATCTCGTAAGCAAGCATTAAGCATAATTAGCACCAAATAATGCACCACAAATAGGATATAATTTTCATTGCAAGACTATTGACTTTCGTACTTTCATAGGGAATCACAAACCTTAACACCAATATTCTTACTAGAGCATAATTACTCATCAACATAACTCACATATCACATCATCATATCTCAAAACTATTACTAAGAATCAAGTTTATTTTGTCCAATGATCTTTGATACGTCTCCAACTATCTATAATTTTTGATTTCTCCATGCTATATTATCTACTGTTTTGGACTATATTGGGATTTATTTTCCACTTTTGTATTACTTTTGAGACTAACCTATTAACCGGAGGCCCAGCCCAGAATTGTTGTTTTTGGCCTATTTCAGTGTTTCAAAGAAACGGAATATCAAACGGAGTCCAAACGGAATAAAACCTTCGGGAACGTGATTTTCTCATCAGATAAGACTCAGGAGACTTGGACCATCCGTCAAGAAAGCCACGAGGCAGTCACAAGGGTGGAGGCCCCCCCCTAGGGCGCGCCCCCTGCGTCGTGGGCCCCTCAAAGCTCCACCGACGTACTCCTTCCTCCTATATATACCTACGTACCCCCAAACGATCAGATACGGAGCCAAAAACCTAATTCCACCGCCGCAACCTTATGTACCCACGAGATCCCATCTTGGGGCCTGTTCCGGAGCTCCGCCGGAAGGGGAATCGATCACGGAGGGCTTCTACATCAACACCATAGCCCCTCCGATGAAGTGTGAGTAGTTTACCTCATACCTTCGGGTCCATAGTTAGTAGCTAGATGACTTCTTCACTCTTTTTGGATGTCAATACAATGTTCTCCCCCTCTCTCCTGGAGATCTATTCGATGCAATCTTCTTTTTGCGGTGTGTTTGTTGAGACCGATGAATTGTTGGTTTATGATCAAGATTATCTACGAATAATATTTGAATCTTCTCTGAATTATTTTATGTGTGATTGGTTATATTTGCAAGTCTCTTCGAATTATCAATTTGGTTTGGCCTACTAGATTGGTTTTTCTTGCAATGGGAGAAGTGCTTAGCTTTGGGTTCAATCTTGCGGTGTCCTTTCCCAGTGACAATAGGGGCAGCAAGGCACGTATTGTATTGTTGCCATCGAGGATAACAAGATGGGGTATTTATCATATTGCATGAATTTATTCCTCTACATCATGTCATCTTGCTTAAGGCGTTACTTTGTTTTCATTAACTTAATACTCTAGATGCATGTTGGATAGCGGTCGATGAGTGGAGTAATAGTAGTAGATGCTGGCAGGAGTCGCTCTACTTGTCTCGGACGTGATGCCTATATACATGATCATACCTAGATATTCTCATAACTATGCTCAATTCTGTCAATTGCTTAACAGTAATTTGTTCACCCACCGTAGAAATACTTATGCTCTTGAGAGAAGCCACTAGTGAAACCTATGGCCCCCGGGTCTATTCTCATCATATCAATCTTCCAATTACTTTATTATTGCTTTGATTTCTACTTTACCTTTTATTTTACTTTGCATCTTTATATCAAAAATACTAAAAATATTATCTATCATCTCTATCAGATCTCACTCTCGTAAGTGACCGTGAAGGGATTGACAACCCCTAATCGCGTTGGTTGCGTTGAGCTATTTGTTTTGTGTAGGTACGAGGGACTCGCGCGTGGCCTCCTACTGGATTGATACCTTGGTTCTTAAAAACTGAGGGAAATACTTACGCTACTTTGCTGCATCATCCTCTCCTCTTTGGGGAAATCCAATGCAGTGCTCAAGAGGTAGCAATCTTCATGACATTTTATTTTACTTTATCCTTCTTGGATATCTATCACTTTGGCACTAATTTTCATGAGTTGCTTTTTATAAGCTCAAACAAATATAAGTGAAGATCATGAGCAAAACAAATTTTCTTTCTCTCAAAATAATTTAAGTGAAGCAAGAGAGAAATTTTCAAAATTTTACTAACTCTCAAATAAATCTAAGTGAAGCAAGAGAGAATTTCTTTAAAAATACTAAGCACACCATGCTCAAAAAGATATAAGTGAAGCACTAGAGCAAGTCCTAGCTCATAAAAGATTTAAGTGAAGCATAGAGAGCAATTCTAACAAGTCATGACATAATTTTGGCTCTCTCAAATAGGTGTGTCCAGCAAGGATTGATAACTTAAAACACAAAATAAAACAAGAAAAGACACATATCACACAAAACGCTCCAAGCAAAACACATATCATGTGACGAATAAAAATATAGTCTCGAGTAAACTACCGATAGTTGTTGGAAGAAAGCGGGGATGCCACTCGGGAGCATCCCAAGCTTAGTTGGTTGCTCATTCTTGGATAATAGCTTTGGATGTCGGGGCATCCCCAAGCTTAGGCTCTTTACATCCTTCCTTCATCCATCGTAAGATAACCCAAAACTTGAAAACTTCAATCACACAAAACTCAACAAAGCCTTCGTAATATTCGTTAGTATGAAATTAATAAACCACTACTATAAGTGATGTATCAAACCAATTCATATTTTGTTTTTGTATTATATCTATTGTATTCCAACTTTTCTATGGAAAAAAATCATCCAAGAAAACCATAGAGCCATCAAAATTAGCACACAACACAAAGAAAACAGAATCTGTCAAAACAGAACAGTCTGTAGCAATCTGACTATTTGGAATAATTCTGTAACTCCAAAAACTCTGAAAAATTAGGACGGCCTGAGAAATTTGTATATTGATCTACTTCAAGTGGAATGGGTATTTTATCGCTCTCTGGTAAAAGATTAAAATTAATTCCATGAGCGCAAACTTTCTGGTTTTTTCAGCAAGATCAAACAACTATTGCCCAAGAAGACTCTAAAGGCTTTACTTGACACAAACACTAATTAAAACACACACAAAAACACAATCATAACAGTAGCATAATTTGTTGGGGAATGTAGTAATTTCAAAAAGTTTCCTACGCACACGCAAGATCATGGTGATGCATAGCAACGAGAGAGAAGAGTGTTTGTCCACGTACCCTCGTAGACCGAAAGCGGAAGCGTTAGCACAACGCGGTTGATGTAGTCGTACGTCTTCACGATCCGACCGATCAAGTACCGAAGCACGGCACCTCCGAGTTCAGCACACGTTCAGCTCGATGACGTCCCTCGAACTCTGATCCAGCCGAGTGTTGAGGGAGAGTTTCGTCAGCACGATGGCGTGGTGATGATGATGATGTTCTATCGATGCAGGGCTTCTCCTAAGCACCGCTACAGTATTATCGAGGTGGACTATGGTGGAGGGGGGCACCGCACACGACTAAAAGATCAAACGATCAATTGTTGTGTCTCTATGGTGCCCCCTGCCCTCGTATATAAAGGAGCAAGGGGGGAGGTGCGGCCGGCCAGGAGGGGGCGTGCCAAGAGGAGTCCTACTCCCACCAGGAGTAGGACTCCCTCCCTTTTCCTTGTTGGATTAGGAGTGGAGGGGGAGAGAGGAGGGAGAGAGGAAGGAAAGGGGGGCGCCCCTCTCTCCTTGTCCTATTCAGACTAGGGGGAGGGGTGCACGGCCCTGCCCTGGCCGCCTCTCCTATTCTCCACAAAGGCCCACTATGGCCCATTAAGCCCTCGGGGGGTTCCGGTAACCCCTCGGTACTCCGGTAAAATCCCGATTTCACCTGGAACACTTCCGATATCCAAATATAGGCTTCCAATATATCAATCTTCATGTCTCGACCATTTTGAGACTCCTCGTCATGTCCGTGATCACATCCGAGACTCCGAACAACCTTCGGTACATCAAAACTCATAATATAACCATCATCGAAACTTTAAGCGTGCGGACCCTACGGGTTCAAGAACTACGTAGACATGACCGAGACACGTCTCCGGTCAATAACCAATAGAGGAACCTGGATGCTCATATTGGCTCCCACATATTCTACGAAGATCTTTATCGGTCAGACCACATAACAACATACGTTGTTCCCTTTGTCATCGGTATGTTACTTGCCCGAGATTCGATCGTCGGTATCTCAATACCTAGTTCAATCTCGTTATCGGCAAGTCTCTTTACTCGTTCTGTAATACATCATCTCGCAACTAACTCATTAGTTGCAATGCTTGCAAGGCTTAAGTGATGTGCATTACCGAGAGGGCCCAGAGATACCTCTCCGACAATCGGAGTGACAAATCCTAATCTCGAAATATGCCAACCCAACAAGTACCTTCGGAGACACCTGTAGAGCACCTTTATAATCAGCCAGTTACGTTGTGACCTTTGGTAGCACACAAAGCGTTCCTCCGGTAAACGGGAGTTGCATAATCTCATAGTCATAGGAACATGTATAAGTCATGAAGAAAGCAATAGCAACATATTAAACGATCGAGTGCTAAGCTAACGGAATGGGTCAAGTCAATCACATCATTCTCCCAATGATGTGATCCTGTTAATAAAATGACAACTCATGTCAATGGATAGGAAACATAACCATCTTTGATCAACGAGCTAGTCAAGTAGAGGCATACTAGTGACACTCTGTTTGTCTATGTATTCACACAAGTATTATGTTTCTGGTTAATACAATTCTAGCATGAATAATAAACATTTATCATGATATAAGGAAATAAATAATAACTTTATTATTGCCTCTAGGGCATATTTGCTTCAGTCTCCCACTTGCACTAGAGTCAATAATCTAGATTACACGGTAATGATTCTAACACCCATGGAGTCTTGGTGCTGATCATGTTTTGCTCGTGGAAGAGGCTTAGTCAACGGGTCTACAACATTTAGATCCGTATGTATCTTGCAAATTTCTATGTCTCCCACCTGGACTAGATCACGAATGGAGTTGAAGCGTCTCTTGATGTGCTTGGTTCTCTTGTGAAATTTGGATTCCTTTGCCAAGGCAATTGCATGAGTATTGTCACAAAAGATTTTCATTGGACCCGATGCACTAGGTATGACACCTAGATCGGATATGAACTCCTTCATCCAGACTCCTTCATTTGCTGCTTCCGAAGCAGCTATGTACTCTGCTTCACACGTAGATCCCGCCATGATGCTTTGTTTAGAACTGCACCAACTGACAGCTCCACCGTTCAATGTAAACACGTATCCGGTTTGCAATTTAGAATCGTGCGGATCAGTGTCAAAGCTTGCATCGACGTAACCATTTACGACTAGCTCTTTGTCACCTCCATAAACGAGAAACATATCCTTAGTCCTTTTCAGGTATTTTAGGATGTTCGTGACCGCTGTCTAGTGATCCACTCCTGGATTACTTTGGTACCTCCCAGATAAACTTATAGCAAGGCACACATCAGGTCTGGTATACAACATTGCATACATGATAGAGCCTATGGCTGAAGCATAGGGAACATCTTTCATCTTCTCTCTATCTTCTGCAGTGGTCGGGCATTGAGTCTTACTCAACTTCACACCTTGTAACACAGGCAAGAACCCTTTCTTTGCTTGATCCATTTTGAACTTCTTCAAAACTTTGTCAAGGTATGTGCTTTGTGAAAGTCCAATTAAGCATCTTGATCTATCTCTATAGATCTTAATGCCCAATATATAAGCAGCTTCACCGAGGTCTTTCATTGAAAACCTCTTATTCAAGTATCCCTTTATGCTATCTAGAAATTCTATATCATTTCCAATCAACAATATGGTATCCACATATAATATTAGAAATGCTACAGAGCTCCCACTCACTTTCTTGTAAATACAGGCTTCTCCAAAAGTCTATATAAAACCAAATGCTTTGATCACACTATCAAAGCGTTTATTCCAACTCCGAGAGGCTTGCACTGATACGTCCATTTTGCATCATGCTTTTATATCAATATTTATTGCATTATGGGATGTTATTACACATTATGTCACAATACTTATGCCTATTCTATCTTATTTTACAAGGTTTACATAAAGAAAGAGAATGTCGGCAGGAGGGATTCTGGCTGGAAAAGGAGCAAATATTAGAGACCTATTCTGCACAGCTCCAAAAGTCCTGAAACTTGACGGATGATGTTTCCCAAATATATAAAAACATTGAGCGCAAGAACTTCACCAGGAGGGGCCACACCCTGCCCACGAGGGTGGGGGGCACGCCCTACCCCCTGGGCGCGCCCCCCTACCTCGTGGGCCCCCTGGTGGCCCTCCGCTGACCATCTTCTGCTATATGGACTCTTTCGATGGGAAAATAATCATAATCCATCTTCTCGGACGAAACTCCGACGCCACGAGGCGGAACCTTGGCGGAACCAATCTAGGGTTCTGGCAGGGTTGTTCTGCCGGGGAAACTTCCCTCCCGGAGGGGGAAATTATCGCCATCGTCATCACCAATGCTCCTCTCATTAGGAGAGGGCAATCTCCATCAACATCTTCATCAGCACCATCTCATCTCAAAACCATAGTTCATCTCTTGTATCAAATTCTTGTCTCCAAGTCCGGGATTGGTGCTAGTAGGTTGCTAGTAGTGTTAATTACTCCTTGTAGTTGGTGCTAGTTGGTTTAATTGGTGGAAGATCATATGTTCAGATCCTATATGCATATTAATACCCCTCTGATTATGAACATGTTTATGCTTTGTGAGTAGTTACTTTTGTTCCTGAGGACATGGGAGAAGTCTTGCTATTAGTAGTCATGTGAATTTGGTATTCGTTCGATATTTTGATGAGATGTATGTTGTCTCTCCTCTAGTGGTGTTATGTGAACGTCGACTACATGACACTTCACCATTGTTTGGGCCTAGAGGAAGGCATTAGGAAGTAATAAGTAGATGATGGGTTGCTAGAGTGACAGAAGCTTAAACCCTAGTTTATGTGTTGCTTCGTAAGGGGCTGATTTGGATCCATATGTTTCAAGCTATGGTTAGGTTTACCTTAATACTTTTGTTGTATTTGCGGATGCTTGCAATAGAGGTTAATCATAAGTTGGAGGCTTGTCCAAGTAAGGGCAGCACCCAAGCACCGGTCCACCCACATACCAAATTATCAAAGTACCGAATGCGAATCATATGAACGTGATGAAAACTAGCTTGACGATATTCCCATGTGTCCTTGGGAGCGCTTTACATCATATAAGAGTTTGTCTAGGCTTGTCCTTTGCCTCAAAAAGGATTGGGCCACCTTGCTGCACCTTATTTACTTTTGTTACTTGTTGCTCGTTACAAATTATCCTATCACAAAACTATCTGCTACCACTTATTTCAGTACTTGCAGAGAATACCTCGCTGGAAACCGCTTATCATTTCCTTCTGCTCCTCGTTGGGTTCGACACTCTTACTTATCGAAAGGACTACAATAGATCCCCTATACTTGTGGGTCATCAAGACTCTTTTCTGGCACCGTTGCCGGGGAGTGAAGCGCCTTTGGTAGGTGGAATTTGGTAAGGAAAAATTTATATAGTGTGCTGAAATTTACTGTCACTTGTTACTATGGAAAGTAATCCTCTGAGGGGCTTGTTCGAGGTATCTTCACCTCGACCATTAGAGCAAAGAGTTGCTCCTCAACCTACTGAACCTACTGAAATTGAAAATGCTTGCTTTGAAATTCCTTTGGGTACGGTAGAAAAACCGCTAGCTAATCCCTTTTTAGGAGATGGAACAAAACATCCTGATGAGCATCTAATATATGTGGATGAAGTTTGTGGTTTATTTAAGCTTGTAGGTGTACCCGGAGATGTTGTTAAGAAGAAGGTCTTCCCTTTATCTTTGAAGGGAGATGCATCGACATGGTATAGGCTATGTGATGATATGGAGTCTTGGGACTACAAACGATTGAAATTGGAATTTCATCAAAAGTTTTATCATATGCATCTTGTTCATCGTGATCGCAATTGTATATATAATTTTTGGCCTCGCGAAGGAGAAAGCATCGCTCAAGCTTGGGGGAGGCTTAATTCAATGTTATATTCATTCCCCAATCATGAGCTCTCAAGAGAAATGATTATTCAAAAAAAATTATGCTCGGCTTTCTGGTAACAATCGCACCATGCTTGATACTTCTCGTGCTGGCTCTTTTATAATGAAGACTATTGAATTCAAATGGGATTTATTGGAAAGAATTAAACGCAACTCTGAAGATTGGGACCTCGACAATGGTAAGGAGTCATGTATGACACCTAGTTTTGATTGTGTTAAATCTTTTATGGATACCGATGTTTTTCGTAAATTTAGCACTAAATATGGACTTGACTCTGAGATAGTAGCTTCCCTCTGTGAATCTTTTGCTACTTATGTTGATCTCCCCAAGGAGAAATGGTTTAAATATCATCCTCCCATAGAAGTAAAAGTAGCTGAACCTATTAAAGTTGAAGAAAAGACTATCACTTATAATGATCCTATTGTTCCTACTGCTTATGTTGAGAAACCACCTTTTCCTGTTAGGATAAAAGATCATGCTAAAGCTTCAACTGTGGTTCGTAAAAGCAATATTAAAACATATACACCTCCTGAGCAAGTTAAAGTTGAACCTAATATTGCTATTGTTAAAGATCTCTTGTCTGATAACATTGATGGGCATGTTATTTATTTTTGTGATGAAACTGCTAGAATTGCTAAACTTTGTGCTAAAGATAAACCTAGATCTGTGGTAGGCATGCCTGTTATTTTTGTTAAAATAGGAGATCATTGTTATCATGGCTTATGTGATATGGGTGCTAGTGCTAGTGCAATACCTCATTCCTTATACAAAGAAATTATGCATGATATTGCACCTGTTGAGTTGGAAGATATTGATGTCACAATTAAACTTGCCAATAGAGATACTATTTCACCAATGGGAATTGTTAGAGATGTTGAAGTCTTGTGTGGGAAAACTTAATATCCTGCTAATTTTCTTGTTCTTGGTTCCCCACAAGATAGATTTTGTCCCATTATTTTTGGTAGACCCTTCTTAAATACTGTTAATGCTACCATAGATTGCAAAAGAGATGTTGTTCCTATCTGTTTAGATGATATGACTCATGAATTTAATTTTTCTAAATTTAGTAGACAACACTGTGAAGAAGAATTACCTAGTAAGGATGAAATTATTGGTCTTGCTTCTATTGTCGTACCTCCTAGTGATCCTTTAGAACAATATTTGCTAGACCATGAAAATGATATGTTTATGAATGAAAGAAGGAAATTAGATGAAGTATTCTTTAAACAAGAACCCATTCTGAAAAACAATTTACCTGTTGAAATCCTAGGGGATCCTCCTCCACCCAAGGGTGATCTCGTGTTTGAGCTTAAACCATTACCTGATACTCTTAAATATGCTTATCTTGATGAGAAAAAGATATATCCTGTTATTACGAGTGCTAACCTTTCAGAACATGAAGAAGAGAGATTATTAAAAATTCTGAAGAAGCAATGTGCTGATATTGGGTATACTCTTGATGATCTTAAGGGCATTAGTCCCACTCTATGTCAACATAAAATTAATTTGGAAGAAGATGCTAAACCAGTTCGTGATCATCAACGCCGACTGAATCCTAAAATGAAAGAAGTGGTAAGAAAGGAAATACTAAAGCTCCTTGAGGCAGGTATAATTTATCCCGTTGCTGATAGTAAGTGGGTAAGTCCTGTCCATTCTGTCCCTAAGAAGGGAGGTATTACTGTTGTTCCTAATGATAAAGATGAATTGATTCCTCAAAGAATTATTACTAGTTATAGGATGGTAATTGATTTCCGCAAGTTAAATAAGGCTACAAAAAAGGATCATTACCCCTTACCTTTTATCGATCAAATGCTAGAAAGATTGTCTAAACATACACATTTTTGCTTTCTAGATGGTTATTCTGGTTTCTCTCAAATACATGTGTCAGCCAAAGATCAATCAAAGAGTACTTTTACATGCCCTTTTGGTACTTTTGCTTATAGACGTATGACTTTTGGTTTATGTAATGCACCTGCTACCTTTCAAAGATGCATGATGGCTATATTCTATGACTTTTGTGAAAAGATTTGTGAGGTTTTCATGGACGACTTTTCCGTCTATGGATCTTATTTTGATGATTGCTTGAGCAACCTTGATCGAGTTTTGCAGAGATGTGAAGAAACTAACCTTGTCTTGAATTGGGAAAAGTGCCAATTTATGGTTAATGAAGGTATTGTCTTGGGGCATAAAGTTTCTGAAAGAGGTATTGAAGTTGATAAAGCCAAGGTTGATGCTATTGAAAAGATGCCATGTCCCAAGGACATCAAAGGTATAAGAAATTTCCTTGGTCATGCTGGTTTTTATAGGAGGTTCATTAAGGACTTCTCAAAAATCTCTCGGCCTCTGACTAATTTATTACAAAAAGATATACCATTTGTTTTTGATGATGATTGTGTAGAATCATTTGAAATACTTAAGAAAGCATTGATCTCTGCACCTATTGTCCAGCCACCTGATTGGAATTTACCCTTTGAAATTATGTGCGATGCTAGTGATTATGCTATAGGTGATGTTCTAGGACAAAGAGTTCATAAGAAACTAAATGTTATCCATTATGCTAGTAAAACTCTAGACAATGCTCAAAGAAATTATGCTACTACTGAAAAAGAATTCTTAGCAGTTGTATTTGCCTGTGATAAGTTTAGACCTTATATTTCGATTCTAAAGTAACTATTCACACTGATCATACTGCTATTAAATATCTTATGGAAAAGAAATATGCTAAACCTAGACTTATTAGATGGGTTCTCTTGCTACAAGAATTTGATTTGCATATTGTTGATAGAAAAGGAGCTGAGAACCCCGTTGCAGACAACTTTTCTAGATTAGAAAATGTGCTTGATGACCCACTACCTATTGATGATAGCTTTCCCGATGAGCAAATTAATGTCATAAATGCTTCTCATACTGCTCCATGGTATGCTGATTATGCTAATTATATTGTTGCTAAATTTATACCACCTAGTTTCACATACCAGCAAAAGAAAAAGTTCTGTTATGATTTGAGGCATTACTTTTGGGATGACCCACATCTTTATAAAGAAGGAGTAGATGGTGTTATTAGACGTTGTGTACCTGAGCATGAACAGGAACAGATCCTACGCAAGTGTCACTCCGAAGCTTATGGAGGACACCATGCTGGAGATAGGACTGCACATAAGGTATTGCAATCTGGTTTCTATTGGCCTACTCTATTCAAGGATGCCCGTAAGTTTGTCTTATCTTGTGATGAATGCCAAAGAATTGGTAATACTAGTAGACGTCAAGAAATGCCTATGAATTATTCACTTGTTATTGAACCATTTGATGTTTGGGGCTTTGACTATATGGGACCTTTTCCTTGCTCTAATGGTTATACACATATTTTAGTTGCTGTTGATTACGTTACTAAGTGGGTAGAAGCTATTCCAACTAGTAGTGCTGATCATAACACTTCTATTAAAATGCTTAAAGAAGTTATCTTTCCAAGGTTTGGAGTCCCTAGATATTTAATGACTGATGGTGGTTCACATTTTATTCATGGTGCTTTCCGTAAAATGCTTACTAAATATGATGTTAATCATAGAATTGCATCTCCTTATCACCCTCAGTCTAGTGGTCAAGTAGAATTGAGTAATAGAGAACTCAAATTAATTTTGCAAAAGAATTGGGCCAAGAAACTTGATGATGCATTATGGGCCTATAGAACTGCATATAAAAATCCTATGGATATGTCTCCGTCTAAAATGGTCTATGGGAAAGCATGTCTGTTACCTCTCGAACTAGAACACAAGGCTTATTGGGCTATTAAAAAACTCAACTATGATTTTAAACTTGTCGGTGAGAAGAGGTTATTTGATATTATCTCACTTGATGAATGGAGAACCCAAGCCTACGAAAATGCCAAGTTGTTTAAAGAAAAGGTTAAAAGATGGCATGACAAAAGGATACAAAAGCGTGAGTTTAATATAGCTGATTACGTACTGCTATACAACTCTTGTTTAAGATTTTTTTTGTAGGAAAACTTCTCTCTAAATGGGAAGGTCCTTACGTTATCGGTGAGGTCTATCGTTCCGGTGCCATAAAAATCAACAACTTCGAAGGCACACATCCGAAGGTGGTGAACGGTCAAAGAATCAAACATTATATCTCAGGTAATCCCATAAATGTTGAAACCAATGTTATTGAAACCATAACCCCGGAGGAATACATAAGGGACACTTTCCGGAATGTTTCAGACTCCAAAAAAGAATAGGTATGTGGTACGGTAAGTAAACTAACTCCAAAACAGTTTTTAAGGCAATATTTCTCCGTTTTGGAATATTTAGAAAAATAGAAAAATAAGCAGTAGTCCGGGAAGGACACGAGGTCTCCACAAGGGTGGAGGGAGCGCCCTACCCTACTGGGCGCGCCCCCCTGTTGGGGAACGTATTAATTTCAAAAAAATACCTATGCACACGCAAGATCATGGTGATGCATAGCAACAAGAGGGGAGAGTGTTATCTACGTACCTTCGTAGACCGACGGCGGAAGCGTTATGACAACGCGGTTGATGTAGTCGTACGTCTTCACGGCCCGACCGATCAAGCACCGAAACTACGGCACCTCCGAGTTCTAGCACACGTTCAGCTCGATGACGATCCCCGGACTCCGATCCAGCAAAGTATCGGGGAAGAGTTCCGTCAGCACGATGGCGTGGTGACAGTCTTGATGTTCTACTGTCGCAGGGCTTCGCCTAAGCACCGCTACAATATTATCGAGGATTATGGTGGAGGGGGGCACCGCACACGGCTAAGAGAACGATCATGAAGATCAACCTGTGTCTAGAGGTGCCCCCCTGCCCCCGTATATAAAGGAGCAAGGGGGGAGGAGGCCGGCCCTAGGAGGGGCGCGCCAGGGGAGTAGGATTCCTACTCCTAGTTGGAGTAGGTTTCCTCCTTTCCTAGTCCAACTAGGAGAAGGGGGGAAAGGGGGGAAGAGGGGAAGGAAGGGAGAGAGGGGCCGCGCCCCAAACCCCTTGTCCAATTCGGACTAGGCTTGGGAGGGGGGCGCGCCACCTCCTGGTCCTTCCCACTAAGGCCCATTAAGGCCCATTGCTTCTTCCTCGTATTCCCGTAACTCCCCAGTACCACCGAAAATACCCGAATCACTCGGAACCTTTCCGATATCCGAATATAGTCGTCCAATATATCGATCTTTACGTATCGACCATTTCGAGACTCCTCGTCATGTCCCCGATCTCATCTGGGACTCCGAACTCCTTCGGTACATCAAAACTTGTAAACTCATAATATAACTATCATCGAAACCTTAAAGCGTGCGGACCCTACGGGTTCGAGAACAATGTAGACATGACCGAGACATGTCTCCCGTCAATAACCAATAGCGGAACCTGGATGCTCATATTGGCTCCCACATATTCTACGAAGATCTTTATCGGTCAGACTGCATAACAACATATGGTGTTCCCTTTGTCATCGGTATGTTACTTTGCCCGAGATTCGATCGTTGGTATCTTAATACCTAGTTCAATCTCGTTACCGGCAAGTCTCTTTACTCGTTCCGTAATACATCATCTCACAACTAATTCATTAGTTGCAATTGTAATATCCCAAAATTCTAAATTTTGGAATGTTATAATAAATAGATAGATTTGATTGATTGTTTGATTGATTGTCTGAAAATGAGTGAATTCAAAACTTTTTGAAAGTTAAATGAGAGGGAATAAAAGGACTTTCCCAAACTTTCATATTTGCTTTCTGATCTCCATGAATTCAAATTATTTACAAATACAAAACCCTTGAGCGAAGATGATATGACTTCTTCCATTTAAATTAAATGAAAGGGTATTTGAAAATGATTGAATTTCATTTGGAAATATTTCAACTCATAAACTTCATGAAGCTCAATGATTTTCATGAGAGAAGATAAAATGACTTCTTCAAATTATATGAAATATGAGTTGGGAGTTTCAAAGAATTAAATTCAAAGTTCTTTTGAATTTATTTTCAATTTGGAGTTATTTGATTTTTATTCAAATTATTTTTCTCCAAAAATGAAATATATGGAAATTAAGGTAACATGATTCCCTACAACAAAAAATTGGAGAGAAATAAATTTGAAATCATTTTGATATTTTTAAAATGATTTTTATTGGATTTTATTAGACCAGTAGCACTCTTTGAATTATCTGAATTTGTGTGAGTTTTATTTAATGCTAGAAAAATGTTCATCTTGTAGGAAATCTTTTTCTGAAAATTTCGATATATAATATGTCTATATAAAGTTTTATTTTTATTTTCGTTTTTCAGTTTATCTCATTGTGTTTAAAAAAACTGCGCGCGCGTCTGAGACTAACTGTCGCCCACGTGTGCAATATAGTGGCTTCTGGAGCCCCATTGTTTTTTTCTCTCTTAAATGGGCCAGGCCCAGTCAGCCTTTTTATTTTTATTTTTTTAAGGCCGAATTTTGTAAAAAAGAAACCGCAGCCGCAGCGTGCGCGTGCGGCCGGCCGAAGGCCTTCAGGCCCATGCGATGCGAGCGTCTCTTTTCATCTGTGTTTTGTATATTTTTGTTTTAGTCTCACATTGCCTAGCCTTTGATCCTTAAGCCTTTTTTCCATCAATAAATATAAATCTATAGAGCCTCCAAAAATCATCCGATTCGGGTTAAATCAATATTTTGGTTTGACTAGATTTATTTAAGAAAAATATATTTCTTCTCTCCCGCGCGACTTGTGGAAGTTGTCTCCTCTCTCCAAAGTTGTCTTTTCTCTGTCTTATAAAGGTATCTTTTTTGTTTTTTTTCTTCTTATACTTTCATAGTTTATTAATTTTTTTTGACTAATACGATAAAATAATTAGATTATCAATTAGTCTACGTATTTATACATTAGACCCTAGCCCGTATCTATTTTTTTTCTTCCGTAAAACAGTTTGGCCCTGATTTTTCAAATAGCCATAACTTTTTACTCGTTTGTCCAAATCCAACGAAACCAACACCCACTTCTTCGTTATGATCCCCTCTATCCAGTAATCCAATCCAAACATGTTTTTGAAATTTTCAATTTTTGAATTTTGTTCAGATTTATATTCAAACTTCTTTTGAACATAACTTGAGTTTCGTAACTCCGATTTAGTTGACTCTTTTTGCAAATCGAAACTCTTGACCTAAACTTTCTGATAAGGCCAAATCTTAATTTTGGTACTGTTAGAAATTATTTTATATTGCAAGAGTTATTTGCTTGGTTTGACGTTTTCTGAATTGTCTTCTTTGTTCTTCCCGATCTTTTGAGTGATTGCTTATGTGTGGTTACTATTGCTTGCTTACGATAGATTGACCGGAGTGTGACGAGTAGAACTATCAAGAGTTTTGAATGTGAATCATCTACATCAACATTGCAGGCAAGTTCACACTTTGATCATATCCCTTTTCATACCCAGTTTTTATGCATTAGTCTCAACCCTCAAACATTGCATGAGTAGGATTGATAACATGTGGGTATTGGGAAGTAGTTGATGAGGTAGGAACCTATTGCCCTGCATTCAAACCTTGGGAGTTACTATTACGTTATGCTTATATTTCCATGCTATGTTCGTAGACGTGGATTGGGTTGAGAGTATTCATGACAGATGTGAGATTGTTAATTAATGGTTTACTTAAGGTGGCAACTTAAACACACATCTGGGTGGATTGAGGCACCTGGGTATTCCAGCGATTGCCTGTCTAGGCACCTGGGTAGACCAGGATTGCCTTTTTTTTATGGACCGCCACCCAGGCTCAAAGGGATCATGAGATTTTTCATACTAGAAACTTCCGTGTGCATCCACAAGCTATTATGGGCTCTAGCATAGTTGATTAAGTCGTGCGAACTCTTACAGGGTAGACTAGCAGATGTAGGGGAAAGTAGGTGTAACGATCTATCCATCGTAAGGTGCTAGCGCTTCTGAAAGACTATGTCTCGGTCATCCGTCTTCTCAAACACCATGTAGTGCGAGAAACCAAACGGAGGCGATCGAGTCTTGTGAGGAAAAGTGCGCAAACCTCTGCAGAGTGTATAAACTAATCATGGTTAGCCGTGTCCCCGGTTATGGACATCTTGAGTATCTAGTACCTGGATTATCATGTGAATCTCATCACGTTACTTTAAATGAATAATGTTGGATTTTAATGATGAAGCTTAATTGGGATTGAGAATGCTGTCAACCATTCTCAATGTTTAACAACCACTATGATAGTTAAATAAAATTTATTCCTTTGTAGTAGGGAAAAATTGGCTTTTCGCAAAAACCTTATAACCATAGAGCTTTTCCACCAGCCAAATATGCATGTAGTGATAGCCTTTATTCATCATTCTCTATGGTGTGAATTTTGCCAGTACATTCAATGTACTGACCCTTTGTGGCTGCAACGTCTCATGTTGCAGGATTATCTTACAACGAGTAAGTGATACGTTAGGGTTACGATTTCTACACTCAACTTTGCCGTTGGTGTTGATGGGAATCCACAACCTTGTTACTTCCGCTATTTGGATTGAGGTAATAGTATTTACGTTACTTATACATGTGATTTACCTCTGTTATAAATCCTCGAGTACTATGTGTGTCAGCATACCAATCCAGGGATGACACTTAAGTACAGAGACTTGATCCATTCGGGTCGGGTCGCTACAGCAATGCTTGCAAGGCTTATGTGATGTGCATTACCGAGAGGGCCCATAGATACCTCTCCGACAATCGGAGTGACAAATCCTAATCTCGAAATACGCCAACCCAACATGTACCTTTGGAGACACCTGTAGAGCTCCTTTATAATCACCCAGTTACGTTGTGATGTTTGGTAGCACACAAAGTGTTCCTCCGGCAAACGGGAGTTGCATAATCTCATAGTCATAGGAACATGTATAAGTCATGAAGAAAGCAATAGCAACATACTAAATGATCGGGTGCTAAGCTAATGGAATGGGTCATGTCAATCACATCATTCTTCTAATGATGTGATCCCATTAATCAAATAACAACTCTTTTGTTCATGGTTAGGAAACATAACCATCTTCGATTAACGAGCTAGTCAAGTAGAGGCATACTAGTGACACTCTGTTTGTCTATGTATTCACACATGTATTATGTTTCCGGTTAATACAATTCTAGCATGAATAATAAACATTTATCATGATATAAGGAAATAAATAATAACTTTATTATTGCCTCTAGGGCATATTTCCTTCAGTCTCCCACTTGCACTAGAGTCAATAATCCAGTTCACATCGCCATGTGATTTAACATCAATAGTTCACATCACCATGTGATTAACACCCATAGTTCACATCGTCATGTGACCAACACTCAAAGGGTTTACTAGAGTCAGTAATCTAGTTCACATCTCTATGTGATTAATACCCAAAGAGTACTAAGGTGTGATCATGTTTTGCTTGTGAGAGAAGCTTAGTCAACGGGTCTACCAAAATTCAAATCCGTATGTATTTTGCAAATTTCTATGTCTACAATGCTCTGCACGGAGCTACTTTAGCTAATTGCTCCCACTTTCAATATGTATCTAGATGAAGACTTAGAGTCATCCGGATTAGTGCCAAAACTTGTATCGACGTAACCCTTTTACGACGAACCTTTTGTCACCTCCGTAATCGAGAAAGACATCCTTATTCCAGTAAGGATAATTTCAACCACTGTCCATTGATCTACTCCTAGATCACCATTGTACTCCCTTGCCAAACTCAGTGGTAGGGTATACAATAGATCTGGTACACAGCATGGCATACTTTATAGAACCTATGGTTGAGGCATAGGGAATGACTTTCATTCTCTTTCTATTTTATGTTGTGGTCGGGTTTTGAGTCTTACTCAATTTCACACCTTGTAACACAGGCAAGAACTTTTCCTTTGACTGTTCCATTTTGAACTACTTCAAAATCTTGTCAAGGTATGTACTCACTGAAAAAACTTATCAAGCTTCTTGATCTATCTCTATAGATCTTGATGCTCAATATGTAAGCAGCTTCACCGAGGTCTTTCTTTAAAAAACTCCTTTCAAACACTCCTTTATGCTTTGCAGAATAATTCTACATTATTTCTGATCAACAATATGTCATTCACATATACTTTACAGAAATGTTGTAGTGCTCTCACTCACTTTCTTGTAAATACATGCTTCACCACAAGTCTGTATAAAATTATATGCTTTGATCAACTTATCAAAGCGTATATTCCAACTCCAAGATGCTTGCACCAGTCCATAGATGAATCACTGGAGATTGCACATTTTGTTAACACTTTTAGGATTAACAAAACCTTCTGGTTGCATCATATACAACTCTTCTTTAAGAAATCCATTAAGGATTGCAGTTTTGTTATCCATTTGCCAGATTTCATAAAATGCGGCAATTGCTAACATGATTCGGACAGACTTTAAGCATCGATACGAGTGAGAAAATCTCATCGTAGTCAACACCTTGAACTTTGTCAAAAACCCTTTTCGACAAGTCTAGCTTTGTAGATAGTAACACTACTATCAGCGTCCGTCTTCCTCTTGAAGATCCATTTAATCTCAATGGCTCGCCAATCATTGGACAAGTCAATCAAAGTCCATACTTTGTTCTCATACATGGATCTTATCTCAGATTTCATGGCCTCAAGCCATTTCGCGGAATCTGGGCTCATCATCGCTTCCTCATAGTTCGCAAGTTCATCATGGTCCAGTAACATGACTTTCAGAACTGGATTACCGTACCACTCTGGTGCGGATCTCACTCTGGTTTACCTACGAGGTTCGGTAGTAACTTGATCTAAAGTAACATGATCATCATCATTAGCTTCCTCACTAATCGGTCTAGTAGTCACAGGAACATATTTCTGTGATGAACTACTTTCCAATAAGGGAGAAGGTACAATTACCTTATCAAGTTCTACTTTCCTCCCACTCACTTCTTTCGAGAGAAACTCCTTCTCTAGAAAGGATCCATTCTTAGCAACGAATGTCTTGCCTTCGGATCTGTGATAGAAGGTGTACCCAACTTTCTCCTTTGGGTATCCTATGAAGACACATTTCTCCGATTTGGGTTTGAGCTTATCAGGATGAAACTTTTTCACATAAGCATCGCAACCCCAAACTTTAAGAAATGACAACTTTGGTTTCTTGCCAAACCACAGTTCATATTGTGTCGTCTCAACGGACTTAGATGGTGCCCCTTTTTAACGTGAATGTAGTTGTCTTTAATGCATGACCCCAAAAACGATAGTGGTAAATCGGTAAGAAACATCATAGATCGCACCATATCTAATAAAGTACGGTTACGACGTTTGGACACACCATTATGCTGTGGTGTTCCAGGTGGCGTGAGTAGTGAAACTATTTCACATTGTTTTAACTGAAGGCCAAACTCGTAACTCAAATATTCTCTTCCACGATTAGATCGTAGAAACTTTATTTTGCTTGTTACGATGATTTTACACTTCACTCTGAAATTCTTTAAACTTTTCAAATGTTTCAAACTTATGTTTCATCAAGTAGATATACCCATATCTGCTCAAATCATATGTGAAGGTCAGAAAATAACGATACCCGCCACGAGCTTCAACACTCATCGGATCACATACATCAGTATGTATTATTTCCAATAAGTCCGTTGCTCACTCCATTGTTCTGGAGAACGGAGTTTTTAGCCATCTTGCCCATAAGGCATGGTTCGCAAGCACCAAGTGATTCATAATCAAGTGATTCAAAAATCCCATCAGTATGGAGTTTCTTCATGCGCTTTACACCAATATGACTTAAACGGCAGTGCCACAAATAAGTTGCACTATCATTATTAACTTTGCATCTTTTGGCTTCAATATTATGAATATGTGTATCACTACGATCGAGATCCAACAAACCATTTTCGTTGGTGTGTATGACCATAGAAGGTTTTATTCATGTAAACAGAACAACAATTGTTCTCTAACTTAAATGAATAACCGTATTGCAATAAACAAGATCAAATCATATTCATGCTCAACACAAACACCAAATAACACTTATTTAGGTTCAACACTAATCCCTAAAGTATAGGGAGAGTGTGATGATGATCATATCAATCTTGGAACTACTTCCAACACACATTGTCACCTCGACTTTTACTAGTTTCTGTTTATTCTACAACTCCCGTTTCGAGTTACTAATCTTATCAACTGAACTAGTATCTAATACTGAGGGGTTGCTATAAACACTAGTAAAGTACACATCAATAACATGTATATCAAATATACTTATGTTCACTTTGCCATCCTTCTTATCCGCCAATCACTTGGGGTAGTTCCGCTTCCAGGGACCAGTCCCTTTGCAGTAGAAGCACTTAGTCTCAGGCTTAGGACCAGACTTGGGCTTTTTCACTTGAGCAGCAACTTGCTTGCTGTTTTTCTTGAAGTTCCCCTTTTTCCCTTTGCCCTTTTCTTGAAACTAGTGATCTTGTCAACCATAAACACTTGATGCTCTTTCTTGATTTCTACCTTCATCGATTTCATCATCATGAAAAGCCCGGGAGTCGTTTTCGTCATCCCTTGCATACTATAGTTCATCACGAAGTTCTACTAACTTGGTGATGGTGACTAGAGAATTCTGTCAATCACTATCTTATCTGGAAGATTAACTCCCACTTGATTCAAGCGATTGTAGTACCCAGATAATCTAAGCACATGCTCACTAGTTGAGCGATTCTCCTCCATCTTTTAGCTATAGAACTTGTTGGAGACTTCATATCTCTCAACTCGGGTATTTTCTTGAAATATTAACTTCAACTTCTTGGAACATCTCATATGGTCCATGACGTTCAAAACGTCTTTGAAGTCCCGATTCTAAGCCGTTAAGTATGGTGCACTAAACTATCAAGTAGTCATCATATTGAGCTAGCCAAACGTTCATAACGTCTGCATCTGCTCCTGCAATAGGTCTGTCACCTAACGGTGCATCAAGGACATAATTCTTTTGTGCAGCAATGAGGATAAACCTCAGATCACGGATCCAATCCACATCATTGCAACTAACATCTTTCAACTTAGTTTTCTCTAGGAACATATCAAAATAAACACAGGAAAGCAACAATGCGAGCTAATGATCTACAACATAATTTGCAAAATATTATCAAGACTAAGTTCATGATAAATTTAAGTTCAATTTAATCATATTACTTAAGAACTCCCACTTAGATAGACATCCCTCTAATCCTCTAAGTGATCACGCGATCCATATCAACTAAACCATGTCCGATCATCATGTGAGATGGAGTAGTTTCAACGGTGAACATCACTATGTTGATCATATCTACTATATGATTCACGCTCGACCTTTCGGTCTCCGTGTTCCGAGGTGTAAGTGCATCTAGTGCCACCCCTAGTTGGTTTTGGAGTATTGACGACAAACCTAGTTGAGGGACTAATGTGTTTATGAGAATTGCAGGATAACACAGGTAGAAGTCCCTCATTGATTCGGTTTTCCTACCAGAGATGACCCCTAAAAATGTATGAAGACATTGAAGTCAAAGGTGGTATATGAAGATATTCACATTGAAGACTATGACAAGAGAAGACACCACATGAAGCCTATGGAGCTCGAAGACTTAGATCTTTCGTAGTTCTTTTTCTTTTGTGTTGAGTCATAGGAACCACCGTACTATTAAGTGGGGTCCAAGAGAACCAGTCAGAATGACTGAAGTGATGCCTAACCAAAAAAAAACCTATGTCTTTGAGTGAAGACTATGAGAGCGAATCTTGTCCAGAGTCGGACAAGTCAGCTTTGCTTGTAGCCCAAGTAAAGTTGCCGTGTGAGTTTGAAATCTGACACGTGTCAGTTCCTTAGTGACCCAGGGTCATTTCGGACAAATCAGGTCGGGTTGCCAAGTGGCTATAAATAGCCCACCCCCCACAACCATAAATGGTTGGCTGCTCAGATTAAGAGTACAACTTTTGTCGTTTGAGAGCAACCCACCTCGAAGCCTTTGAGAGAGAATTCCTTGCGAGGATAAAGCCCTAACCACCCAGAGCCAAAGAGAATTGGGCATCACTTAAGTCTTCTTGTCTGTGTGATCTGAAGACTTATTACACTTGAGGACTGTGCATCCTCCAGCCGGTTAGGCGTCGCGTTCTGAGCATCCAAGAGACATTGTGGATTGCCGGTGAACAAAGTCTGTGAAGGTTTGGAAGTCTACCTTGAAGACTTACCAGAGTGATTGGGCGAGGTCTGTGTGACCTTAGCTCAAGGGGAATACGGTGAGGACTGGGTGTCCTGAGCTGCGTGTTCAGGACTGGGTGTCCGGGACTGTGTGTCCTAAGGTTTAAATACCTAGCCGCCCCAACCAGACGTACAGTTGTCACAACAACTGGAACTGGTCCAACAAATCATTGTCTTCAACGAGTCACTGGTTTCATCTTCCCTTCCCTTTACTTACTGTTGCTCCTTGTGAAGTCATTGTATGTTTGCACTATCTTTTGTCTTCACTGAGTGACTGCATGTTCTGTATGGCTTCATAATATCTTCCTACCTGATCCTTACTACATTGCTGCTATTAAGTCATTGTGCTTTCACTTTATTGAATACTTGACTATGGCTTGCCTAGTGTAGTCTACCTTCCGCTGCATGGTAATAGGTTTATTTCTATCGTTTGTCTTCATAACTTCCACATTTTGAAGACTTTCATAAAAATCGCCTATTCACCCCCCCTCTAGTCGATATAACGCACTTTCAATTGGTATCGGAGCAAGGTGCTCCCTTGTTCTGTGTGATTCGGTTTAACCACCTGGAGTTTTAGCTATGTCGACTGCAGGGATAATTAAAGTCTCCACTGCGTGCCCCGTCTTCGATGGAACTGAATATCCCTACTGGAAGAATAAGATGCGCATGCATCTTGAAGCCATTGACATCGACCTATGGTATGTCGTCAAGAACGGCGTTCCCAAGGCTGGAGAAGGTGTCACTGCTGCTGATGTCAAGAAATTTGTTCAACTGGACTCTACTGCCAAAAATATCATCTGTGGTCATCTGACCAAAGGACAGTATGGCCGTGTGAGTGCTTTGAAGACATCTAAGCTGGTCTGGGACTGGCTCTCCAAGGTCAATGAAGGCATCTCAACCCAGAGAGATCAGAGAATCAGTGTCCTTCGCAACCTCTTCAACCGCTTCAAGCGAAATGACAATGAGAATGTCCAGCACACAATTGACCGACTCACTGACATCACAAATGAGCTTCAAGCCCTCGGCGCTACTGATATCACCAAACATGAAGTCGTCAAGGCGCTACTGAGATCACTTGATAGTTCGTTTGACATTCTAGCCCATATGATTCAAGAACGTCCTGATTTCAAGACACTCGATCCGTCTGACATACTTGAGAGGCTCAACACACATGAGTTTCAGCTTTCTGAGAAAAGAGATATCTACGGTCCAAACTATGGGCGAACTCGTGCCTTGAAGGCAAAAGCCGTCTCCTTATCTGAAGAAGAATCTGACAGCAGTTCTGATGATCCTGAAGACATTGGAAGGGAACTTGCTATGCTTGTCAAGAAGTTCCAAAAATTCACCAAGAAGAAAGGCTTCAGAAAGTCTTCCCGATCAAGCTCAAGGAATGATGAAGCTTCTGCTCATGACTATAAGAAGAAAACATGTCACAAGTGTAAGAAACTTGGCCACTTCATCTCTGAGTGTCCACAGTGGGACAATGAGAACAAAAAGAAGAAGAAGAGCAAGGAATATGACTCTGACGACAAGAAGAAGAAGAAATACTCAAAGTCTTCTTCCAAGTCTTCCTCAAAGTCTTCATCACACAAGAAGAGCTCATCTGGCAAGGCACGTGCGTTTGTTGGCAAGGAAATGGATTTAGAGGAGGAGTCCGCTTCTGAGGAGGCGGAGGTGGAGTCTGAGGAGGAGTCTGATTCAGGCATCGCGAGTCTGGCTACAGCATACGTTGCCAAGTCCATCTTCAACACTGAAGACAATGACCTCATCACCGACACCGATGCAAATGACAAGGACTACTCCGCTTCTACCTACTGCTTCATGGCACGCGGTGCCAAGGTAAACACACGCACCACTCACTATCAAACATCTAGTGACGATGACTCTGATTGTGGTTCAAAACCCAGCTACAAAACACTTGCTAAAATTGCAACTGAACAACAGAAAGCTATGGAACATATTCAAAAACTGTTAGACAGAAGCGATGATCTGTTAGGTGCTGAAATGACTCGATCTGAATCCTTAATTGAAGACATAAAAAATCTTCACGTTAAGTATCATGAACTTGAAAGTCGTCATGAAACTCTCTCAACAACTCATGAAAAGCTTTCCTATGATTATCTTCAAAGGAAGCAAGATCTTGAGAAATTGAGAGCGGTTCATGAAGATCTTCAAAAGGAAAACGAGTCACTTCGCGCCAAACAGATCAGTCCCGCTCAGGAAGGATTTGAACCACCATGTCTTAAATGTATTGAGCGTGATAATGCTACTTCTGTTGCTGAATGTTCTACTGCTACTACTGTTGCAATATCTTCAACTGTTGATGTGGTAACTAACCTCTGCTGAGGATACCACTGCTATTGCTGATGAGAATGCTAGGTTGAAGACATTGCTTGAAACAGGGATGTACAAAAGTCTTAAAGGGCATCGGACACTATGTGATGCCCTCAAAAAGCATATACTGCACCAAAACCCGAGGAAAGAGGGTGTTGGGTTCGTAAGGAAAATGAATGCTGATGGCTCTTACTGGAAACCTGAGCAGTACCCCAAAACCATGTGGGTTGCTGCAAAGGAACCTTCAGCAGACCCATCCAATCTATCTGGCTTCACTTGTGCTAACCCCATTATCATTGATGAACCCTTTGATGCAAACTATATACTGTTTAAGAATCAGAATGGTGAAGTGTTTTCCAGGTACATTGGTACTAACTGCAGGAATGGACCGCCTATGAAGAAGATCTGGGTTCCGAAAAGGTGTCTGGAGAATCTTCCTGTGAATGTCATCATGACACCTCACGTGAAGAAGACAAACCTCAGACCAAAGGCTTCATATGGTCCAAAGGCTTCATACAGACAGAGGACTCACCTGAGTCGCACTAAAGCAAATGTTTTGCAGGGAAACCTTACTCAGGCATATGAATATGCGAGCGGTTTATCAAACCGCCATGTTCATAAGACCAAGAACTACTCTGCTTATTCTTATGAGTACTATTGTCCGCCTGCAAGACTGTTTGCTAGGGCTCCAAAGCCAAAATTCTCAGATGCTGCACTTAGACTTATTTCTTCTCAGCCATCCTTGAAGATGTGGGTGGCTAAGAAAGCTTAACTCTCTTTTGTAGGGAAAGGTCTCCAGCAGAAAACCAAAATCGTCTGACGCCATTGCTGGGGACCTTAAACATCTTGTAGGGCACAAGATCAAATACCCGAATGGTCTTATTATGTACTTCGCTCCTGAATTGCTTGCTACTCTCCCTATTAGTCCTAATCTGGATCTAAGCTTTCATAACCCATTGGTTCGTCAAATGTTTTTGCTTCACAATGCTCTTGGTGAAGCCTATCCCCCTAACTGCACTGTAGGGTACGACACCAGTGTCTTCAGAATGGATTATTGATAGTGGGTGTACAAATCACATGACTGGCAAAAGAAGTCTTCTTATGGACTCAACCTTACGTCCATCCGACAAGAGCCACATCACATTGTTGACACTGGTAAAAGTAAGGTATTGGGTCTAGGTAGAGTTGCAATCTCAAGGGATCAACACATGGATAAAGTCATGCTTGTTGAATCCCTTGGCTTCAACTTAATGTCTGTCTCAATGCTTTGCGATTTGAACATGATCGTAATATTTGGAAAATATCGTTGCCTTGTACTAATGGAATCTGACAAGTCTCTAGTGTTTGAAGGGTATCAAAAAGATGATCTGTACGTAGTAGATTTCTCAGCAGGACCACAACTTGCCGTATGTCTTCTAGCAAAAGCTTCAGAATGTTGGCTCTGGCATCGGAGGCTTGGGCATGCTGGCATGAGGAACCTCCACACCCTGGCAAAGAAGAAGCATGTCATAGGCATCGAGGGCGTCAAGTTCAAGAAAGATCACTTATGCGGTGCCTGTGAGGCAGGAAAGATGACGAGGGCCAAACATCCCTCGAAGACAATCATGACCACTACTCGACCCTTCGAACTGCTTCACATGGATCTTTTCGGTCCCACTCATTACTCAACTCTTACTACTACTGCATGCCTCTATGGCTTCGTTATTGTTGATGATTACTCTAGATACACTTGGGTGCACATAATCCTTTACAAGACTGAAGTGCAGGATGTCTTCAGACGCTTCGCCAATCGAGCTATGAACAATTATGGCGCCAAGATAAAGCACATCAGAAGTGACAATGGCACTGAATTCAAGAACACTAGCCTTGATACATATCTTGATACCTTGGGCATCACACATGAATTCTCAGCCCCGTACATGCCACAGCAGAATGGCGTCGTCGAACGCAAGAACAGAACACTCATTGAGATGGCCAGAACGATGCTAGATGAATACAGGACCCCAAGAAAATTCTGGCCTGAAGCCATTGATACTGCATGCCATACAATCTATCATGTTTATCTTCACAAGCTTCTGAACAAGACATCTTATGAGCTCCTTACTGGCAAGAAGCCAAATGTTAGTTACTTCAGAGTATTTGCGCAAGGTGCTGGATCAAGGACCCACATCACACCTCAAAGTTTGCACAAAAGCACATGAGGGTTTTATGCTTGGATATGGAAAGGATTCGCACTCCTACAGAGTCTTCAATCTCTTTCATTACAAAGTGGTTGAAACAGTGGATGTGCAGTTCGATGAGACCAATGGTTCACAAAGAGAGCAACTGCCAAATGTGCTAGATGAAGTTCCATCCAGTGAATCAATCAAGCTAATGGGAACTGGAGAAATCATACCTTCTGAAGCTCATCCTGAAGAAGAACTTATCATCTCAGCACCTGATCAACATGAAGACAATGCTCAGCCTGAAGACATTCCTTCTAACAACGACAATGATCAGCAAGAGCAAAGTCTTCGCCCTGTACATCCTCGCGTTGCCAATGAAGTGCAGATTGAAAGAATAATTGATAGCATCAATACACCCGGTCCACTCACTCGTTCAAGGGCAACTCAGCTAGCAAATTTCTGTGGGCACTTTGCATTCGTCTCAATAACAGAACCCAAGAAAGTTGAAGAAGCCTTCATGGAACCTGAATGGATTCAAGCTATGCAAGAAGAGCTTCAACAATTTAAGCTGAATAATGTATGGGAACTAGTTAAGCGTCCTGATCCATGGAAGCACAATATAATAGGCACCAAATGGATATACCGCAACAAGCAAGATGAGCATGGTCAAGTTGTCAGAAACAAAGCTCGTCTCGTTGCTCAAGGATATACTCAAGTGGAAGGCATTGACTTCGATGAAACATTTGCTCCTGTGGCTAGACTTGAAGCCATACACATACTGCTGGCCTATGCAAATCATCACAACATACTTCTATATCAAATGGATGTGAAGAGTGCTTTTCTCAATGGCAAGATTGAAGAAGAAGTGTATGTTGCACAACCGCATGGCTTTGAAGATCCAAAACATCCTGACATGGTATACAAGCTTAACAAGGCATTGTATGGCCTCAAACAAGCCCCTCGGGCCTGGTATGACACACTCAAATACTTCCTGAAGAGCAAAGGCTTCATACCTGGTTCCCTAGACCCCACTCTCTTCACGAAGACATATGATGGTGAACTATTTGTGTGCCAAATATATGTGGATGACATTATCTTCGGCTGCACCAATCAGAAGTACAATGAAGAGTTTGGATATATGATGCAAGAGCAATATCAAATGTCCATGATGGGAGAGCTGAAGTTCTTCCTCGGTCTTCAAATACGACAACAATGCAACGACATCTTCATATCTCAAGAGAAGTATCTCAAAGATTGCCTGAAGAAGTTTGGTATGCAAGACTGCAAAGGCTTCACAACACCTATGCCAGCCAAACATCATCTGGGTCCCGACGACAATGGTAAAGAGTTCGATCAAAAGGTATACCGCTCCATGATTGGTTCTTTACTTTATCTATGTGCATCTAGGCCAGATATTATGCTTAGTGTTTGCATGTGTGCTCGATTTCAAGCGGCACCAAAGGAGTCGCATCACTTAGCTATGAAGCGAATTCTTTGATATTTGGCTCACATCCCAACTCTAGGATTATGGTATCCAAAGGGCTCAGAGTTTGATCTGGTTGGATTCTCGGATGCTGATTATGCTGGTGACAAAGTTGATCGCAAGTCTACATCAGGCACATGTCACTTTCTGGGACGATCACTTGTATGTTGGTCTTCAAAGAAGCAGAACTGTGTATCTCTCTCCACTGCTGAATCTAAATACATTGCTGCTGGATCTTGCTGTGCTCAGCTTCTGTGGATGAAGCAAACACTCAAGGACTATGGCATTCATCTGAAGCAAGTGCCACTTTACTGCGACAACGAAAGCGCCATAAGATCGCCAACAACCCAGTTCAGCACTCGAAGACAAAGCACATTGAAATTCGTCATCACTTTCTCAGAGATCATGTTGTGAAGGAAGATATTGATATCATACACGTCAACACTGAAGAGCAATTGGCAGATATCTTCACCAAGCCCTTGGATGAGAAGAGATTTTGCAAGTTACGGTGTGAGGTAAATATCCTGGAATCCTCAAATGTCCTGTGATCAGGCACACATCCTAACCCTTATGCATATTGATGACTTAGATGTGCAACACATGAAGTAAAGTATATCTTCAATCAATGAAGACATACATTCTAAGTGTGAATACATTAATGTGGAATTTTACTTCGGAGCGCCACGATAATTGTGCGCCGTGTCTGGGTCTAATACTTCCTATACGGTGGGTAACGCCACCACCAAATGTTCTATTTTGAAGTGTTTCACTCATGGCGTTACCTTGCAATGTCTTCACATTTGGTTTGGCTTCGATCTCAACATATCTTCATGATTATCTTCACTATGTTTATTATATATATATATATATATATATATATATATATATTAGTGTTCTGTCCTCTACAGCATTCACTTATAGCTATGTCTTCATTGTTGAATCTTTTGAACTAAGTGAATGTGATCGGACCCTAACCTCTCTATGCTTTCCATCTCAAATTCTATCTCTCCAAATCATATGCATTCTATTGAAACTATCGAATGTCTTCTCTGCTTCCTTGTCAGCAGAAGATACAGAGACAACCATTAAGTCTGTTTTCAATGCTCATTCCTCCACATGAAACCCGGAGAAGTATGAACGACCACCCGACAATCAAGGCGTGCGTGGGACGTGGAACAAACCCCAACATTCCGCATAATGGCCACGTTTTCTCAGATGTGAATCGCCAGGGGCACCTGTGTAATAGCGCAATGCCGCCCATGTACCTATAAATACACACTTCACAGCGGTCATTATCTCTTCTTCCACTCTCGCACGAACCCTAGCGCCACCGCTAGCCCTCGACAACACCGCGACGAAGCGCTTCGCTGCCGCAACCTCTCCGATGCCGTCTTCACGCCGACCGCGGACATCGTCCTCTCCGCCGTCGCCGTAGGTGTCCTCCGTCGCCAAGTTAGGGCACGGAAGATCGAACTGCTCGGCCTCATCTTCCACTTCGTCTAGCAGTTCTTAGTGTGGTAAATAAAACTTCCTTTTTATAGCACCGTTGATCCTATGGATTTGTCACTTTCTACCACAAGCAGTTTCTATTCACACAAGTTAGATCTCTCTCATACTGCATCTCATAACATGCCTAGTATATTCACTTATGCTTCACAAAGTAGTTAGATTCCTCACTTGTACTGATCTGTGGATTTGTATAAATCTGGAACCAACTCCTTATCTATGAGTGAATGTCTTCGCACGATGAGGTCAATGTCTTCTAAACTGATTTATCTTCAAAATCTTCCGAGAATGCATATGACCTCTTCCCCTTCCCTCGCACCTTAATGCTGTCACAGGTACATGTCCGTGGGAGAACCCCTTGGTTCTCATAGTCTGCATTCATTTGCAGAATTCTTACAGCATCACATTAATTCTCCCGAAGCCAGTTCCTGATGGTCCAGCAAGCGAAAACCTTTGAAGCCTTTGAACGTGTTGAAGCCTTTCAAGTTAAAGTTTATGGCTTCAGAGAAAGCAACAAGGAAGGGTGGCAGAAAGCATCGTGGAGAAACATCCAGAGATCTGCCAGATGAACTCTCAGAACTGTACAAGACAAATCCTGAAGAGGATTACAATCAGCGCAAGACCCGAATCCAATGGATTCGAAGATATTGGGCAGAACAATGGTTCAAATACCGATTTGTAACCCAGGAATATGCTGAGAAAAACGCCATCAAGAGACCGTGGGGAGACATCCTATACAAGAATCTTCTGCCTAGGTCCAGAGATGAAGCCATTGAACAAGGCTTCTATCCCTGCATGGTCCGTGGGCCACAGCCTGCTGATGCACACCCATCGTCACTACTATGGTGTCGTGACGACAATCTGTTCAAGCGCAACTTCCAGTTTGCCCAGAACTCAGCGAAGCAGAACAAGAAGACTTTGGGGTTAGACTTCAACCCTGGTCCCTCGGCACCAAGGGCAGATGGCACACGAGATGCAGAACCCAATGGCATTGATCCTTTCTACAACCTTGAAGGCCTCATCACCCGAATCTTAGTTCAAGGGACTGCAGTGAATGAGCCTGCAGCTGATGCTGAATCAGAAGAAGCTCCTGCAGCGCCGAAGACAAATAAGATGAAGAAGCCTAAAGCTTCAAAGCCTGCCCCCTCACCAAAAATCTCAAGGGCGAAGCCACTGGAAACTGCACCTCCTGAAGACAGTGTGCAGTCCGAAGACTTATCTCGCATCTCCAAGCCCCAGAAATTCAAGATGCCTCTGCCTCACACCGGACAAGAGCTAACTGCTGCTGCCATTCTGCGCAATGACGACATTGATCTGTCAAGTGATGAAGATCTAGCAGATGACGCTCTTGAGCAACTCATCAAGAGCAAAGAAGAAGCAGAAATCTTCAATGATCTGCCTCTCTTTGATGTGACCATCATCCACAACTTCATTGACGAGTGGTTTGACACGCCAAACATCAGCTTTGAAGATCTGCAGCTACCAATTGGCCTCAGTGTCGCCTTCCAAGGCGCCATTGCTTCAGAACTTGCTATTGCCCAGCGCATTGTTGAACTGAAGCAAAAGATTGACTATGAAAAGGCTCAGTTCAAGAAGCATATGGCCAAGCTCAGCGTGCAGGAAGTGAAGAACTTCAAGAGTATGATGCATGAGCTCAAGGAAGCCTTTGTAAAGAAACATGCAGAAGCTCAGGGTTCGCGTGAGTGCATGAAGACTCTGGCTGACAGATGTGTGCAAGCCTACAATGAGGCTGAGAAGCGCAAGGCCCTTGGGCGTCCTGGCATCGACCCCAGGATGGCCGCAAAGAAGAAGAAGAAGCCTGCGACGGCTGAACCTGACGCACCACGGCAGGAAGCAGTTCCGATTGTCTTCCCAACTAGACTGACTGGCTCGAAGCCAAAAAGCCGGTCAATCGCTTCAGAGCTCAAGAAGACAAGGACTGCTGAGGCTGAAGCCAGGAAGAGGAAACATTCTGAAGGCTCTCCAACTGCCCCCTCCAAGAAGAAGAGGAAGACCAAGAAAGATCGGGCTGCTCCCACAGAGCCCTTGATAGTTGAACCCATTTCTATGGTCTATCCTGAAGCTGAACGCCAACTGACTATCCATGAGCCTGCTTCCACGGAGGCTCATGAAGCTGAAGACTTTCCAGCAGCTGATCCCATCGCTGCTGAAGACATTGGTCAACATGACAATGTAGAAGATGGTGTAGTCCTTCCTCAGAACAGTGAACTCATCAGCATTGGTCGTCCACTGACGCCAATTGCACAGGATGCTTCATGGGCAGATCGCCCACAAGAGGAAGAAGACTATGAGGCCCAACCCACTCCAACTCCACAGGCGTCGCCCGCGTTTCGCAGGCTTCGCAAAGGTCCAAGGCCTCAAGTCTCTGCCGAAGACAATCCGGCTGCATCAGCCGCGGAAGATGAAGTCCCACAAGTTGCCACTCCCCTGTCCCACCAAGAAGCAGTTCTCAAGGAGAACGTGCTTGTGACCGACCCTCCAGCTCGTCAAGTGGAGGATGAAAATCTTGTGGCTGCCACAACCACCAATGAAGCTTATGTGGAGCCCTCCCCAACGGAACAAGAAGACAGCGAAGCCACTGACCCCGTCACTTCTGTTCCTGAGTCTGCTGCCGGTCCCTAGTTCGACTATCATGTTGAGCACAGGCCTCAGGTACAGAAGCCAATCCCAAGATTGCCAAGGTTCACAGGTCCTGCATCAGCACCTGGCTCATTCAATATCAACGGCTTCAGGGCAGACAACACATTCTTCGATAGCTCCAGGAACCCCTACTCAAGGGAAAGGATATCATCTGATCGATTCTGGAGCTATCCTCAGCGAAGCTATTACTCATGCATTCTTTACAACCAAGGTCACATCTTCCCACACAAGCGCCTTGACATTGAAGCCATAGCTGGTCTACCTTGTCTAGAAGAAGTTTTGGATTGCTTCAAGGAAGTTGGACTGCTGCCGTTCGTTACTGACCAAGAGCATTGGAATGAAGAGTTGCTGGTCCAATTCTATGCCACACTTCACATCCGCGGGTACAGTAGAGATCCGAAGACTTGGGTCCTGGAGTGGATGACCGGAAATGTTCATCAAGAAGCCAATGCATTTGACATCATTGAGCTCACTGGTTTGCCCACTCCTGGTGATATCTACGAGCATGGCTGTCAGCTGCATAGTGAAGCTATTGAGAGCATCTTTAAGAGGCCGGAACCTGATATGAGTCAGATGCTCAGCATGATGAAGCCATTGCCCCAAGATGCTGCTTATCCAACAGAGTTCTTCGTTGAAGACCTTGAGTATCTGCTAAGAACCATCTATCACATCATCAGGCGAACTCTCTGGCCCATCAAAGGGCACTCTCCAAATGCCAAGCTTGAGGGTGCAATGAAGACTTTGGTCTTCTATATTCTTCATGGAAAATGCTTCAATGCACATGACTTATTCATCCGCCAACTTGCTGCATCAGGCTCTGATCTGTTTGGCTTAAAGTTCTACGCCCCATGGGTAATGCGGCTAATTAAACTTCACTCCGATATCTCATATCAACCATCTGCTCGCAATCATTGGATTTTTCTGCCTAATGTGGATATCTCTACTGAAGCCATCTATCCTGAGCCTGCAAAGGAACCTCTAAGTTTTCAGAATGCAGAGCATCAGAGTTTCTCATAGAACATTGAAGGAGTTGAAGCAGTCACTCGGGTGTATCCTTTGGCTGGCACTACACGTGCACCACACCCTGCGTCTACTGAAGCCACTGATAGTACAACTGCTCTAAGACCCAAGAAGCGCACTCGTGTTCTCAACGACCGAGAGCTTCTTGTGGCTCTTCATCAGAAACAGGATAGGCATCATGACTGGCTGAAGCGTCAGATGAAAAGCCTCTTGGTGGAGGTTAATCGCATTCGCAATCTTACCACCAAGAATGCTTTCGTTGCCCATGAAACCTGTCGCCGCACATGGAAAGGGCTAACAATGATGTGTTCTGAAGATGATCTCCAAGAGGATGGCTTCACTGAGCGATTCAAGTTTGACTCCACACCTCCTCGAAGAGCTGTGCTGCTAGGAACTCCATCCCCTGAAGACTCTGAGTTCTCTTCATCTGCTGCAACAGTGACTGCCAGAGTTATCGAGGATGAAGATGATGCTACTTCACCACCACCTCCTTCAGCACGCGTCAACTCTGCTCCAAGCTCTTCAGCACCGCCAAACACCACCAACGACCCTACCACTTCACCTACTCCGCATGGGAACGAGTAGATGCTCTATGTCTTCAAACCTTTTTGGTCCTTACTGACAAAAGGGGGAAAAGCATATGAGGTTGATAGTCTTTAAGCGGGTCCATATGGGCGGGTGCTTTATATTTTGCTTCGTGCTTACAACTCTCGTTTTGCTACATTTGGTTCTTTGAGTTGTAACACTTAAACTCGATGGTCGTCTGCTACTTATCTGCCACTTTGTTTTGCGATGATAAATTCCGCATGTGCGACGATAAATTCCGCACTTAGATCATTCTACAGATGTCCATTTTCCATTATGCATTGTCATTATCTTCATATACTTTCACATGCACAGTGGATTGTCATCATAAGTTGAAGTGGATCTCCACAAGTACAACCTGCCATGTGCATTTGCATTCCAAAAGCAAATTACTTATATGCACATCTTCAGGGGGAGCCCTTGCAACTTATGAAGACAATTCCTTATCCTTTACAATTTCACAGATTATATTCCCCGTTGAAAACTTCAACTAGTTTGTCATCAATCACCAAAAAGGGGGAGATTGTAAGTGCATCTAGTGCCACCCCTAGTTGGTTTTGGAGTATTGACGACAAACCTAGTTGAGGGACTAATGTGTTTATGAGAATTGCAGGATAACACAGGTAGAAGTCCCTCATTGATTCGGTTTTCCTACCAGAGATGACCCCTAAAAATGTATGAAGACATTGAAGTCAAAGGTGGTATATGAAGATATTCACATTGAAGACTATGACAAGAGAAGACACCACATGAAACCTATGGAGCTCGAAGACTTAGATCTTTCGTAGTTCTTTTTCTTTTGTGTTGAATCATAGGAACCACCGTACTGTTAAGTGGGGTACAAGAGAACCAGTCAGAATGAATGAAGTGATGCCTAACCAAAAAAAACCTATGTCTTTGAGTGAAGACTATGAGAGTGAATCTTGTCCAGAGTCAGACAAGTCAGCTTTGCTTGTAGCCCAAGTAAAGTTGCTGTGTGAGTTTGAAATCTGACCGTTGGAACACGTGTCAGTTCCTTAGTGACCCAGGGTCATTTCGGACAAATTAGGTCGGGTTGCCAAGTGGCTATAAATAGCCCACCCCCCACAAACATAAATGGTTGGCTGCTCAGATTAAGAGTACGGCTTTTGTCGTTTGAGAGCAACCCACCTCGAAGCCTTTGAGAGAGAATTCCTTGCGAGGATAAAGCCCTAACCACCCAGAGCCAAAGAGAATTGGGAATCACTTAAGTCTTCTTGTCTGTGTGATCTGAAGACTTATTACACTTGAGGAATGTGCATCCTCCAGCCGGTTAGGCGTCGCGTTCTGAGCATCCAAGAGACATTGTGGATTGCCGGTGAACGAAGTCTGTGAAGGTTTGGAAGTCTACCTTGAAGACTTACCAGAGTGATTGGGCGAGGTCTGTGTGACCTTAGCTCAAGGGGAATACGGTGAGGACTGGGTGTCCTGAGCTGCGTGTTCAGGACTGGGTGTCCGGGACTGTGTGTCCTAAGGTTTAAATACCTAGCCGCCCCAACCAGACGTACAGTTGTCATAGCAACTAGAACTGGTGCAACAAATCATTGTCTTCAACGAGTCACTGGTTTCATCTTCCCTTCCCTTTACTTACTGTTGCTCCTTGTGAAGTCATTGTATGTTTGCACTATCTTTTGTCTTCACTGAGTGACTGCATGTTCTGTATGGCTTCATAATATCTTCCTACCCGATCCTTACTACATTGCTGCTATTAAGTCATTGTGCTTTCACTTTATTGAATACTTGACTATGGCTTGCCTAGTGTAGTCTACCTTCCGCTGCATGGTAATAGGTTTATTTCTATCGTTTGTCTTCATAACTTCCCCGTTTTGAAGACATTCATAAAAATTGCCTATTCACCCCCCTCTAGTCGATAGAACGCACTTTCACGAGGCCATATCTATTATATGCTAGGCTCGTCAAGTTTAACCTGAGTATTCCGCGTGTGCAACTGTTTTGCACCCGTTGTATTTGAACGTAGAGCCTATCACGCCCGATCATCACATGGTGTCTCAGCACGAAGAACTTTGGCAACGGTGCACACTCAGGGAGAACACTTCTTGATAATTAGTGAGAGATCATCTTAAAATGCTACCGTCAAACTAAGCAAAATAAGATGTATAAAAGATAAACAACATATGCAATCAAAATTTGTGACATGATATGGCCATCATCATCTTGCGCCTTTGATCTCCATCTCCAAAGTACTGTCATGATCTCTATCGTCACCGGCATGACACCATGATCTCCATCATCTTGATCTATATCAATGTGTCATCACACGGTCGTCTCGCCAACTATTGCTATCGCATAGCGATAAAGTAAAGCAATTATTTGGCGCTTGCATCTTATGCAATAAAGAGACAACCATAAGGCTTTTGCCAGTTCCCGATAACTTCAACAAAACATGATCATCTCATACAACCACTTATATCTCATCACGTCTTGACCATATCACATCACAACATGCCCTGCAAAAACAAGTTAGACGTCCTCTACTTTGTTGTTGCAAGTTTTACGTGGCTGCTACGGGCTTAGCAAGAACCGTTCTTACCTACGCATCAAAAACCACAACGATAGTTTGTCAAGTTGGTGTTGTTTTAACCTTCGCAAGGATCGGGCGTAGCCACACTCGGTTCAACTAAAGTTGGAGAAACTAACACCCGCCAGCCACCTGTGTGCAAAGCACGTCGGTAGAACCAGTCTCGCGTAAGCGTACGCGTAATGTCGGTCCGGGCCGCTTCATCCAACAATACTGCTGAACCAAAGTATGACATGCTGGTAAGCAGTATGACTTATATCACCCACAACTCACTTGTGTTCTACTCGTGCATATAACATCAACACATAAAACCTAGGCTCGGATACCACTGTTGGAGAACGTAGTAATTTCAAAAAAATTCCTACGCACACGCAAGATCATGGTGGTGCATAGCAACGAGAGGGAAAAGTGTTATCTACGTACCCTCTTAGATCGACAGTGGATGCGTTATGACAACGCGGTTGATGTAGTCGTACGTCTTCACGGCCCGACCGATCAAGCACGAAAACTACGGCACCTCCGAGTTCTAGCACACGTTCAGCTCGATGACGATCCCCGGACTCCGATCCAGCAAAGTATCGGGGAAGAGTTCCGTCAGCACGACAGCGTGGTGACGATCTTGATGTTCTACTGTCGCAGGGCTTCGCCTAAGCACCGCTACAATATTATCGAGGATTATGGTGGACGGGGGGCACCGCACACGGCTAAGAGAACGATCATGAAGATCAACCTATGTCTAGAGGTGCCCCCTGCCCCCGTATATAAAGGAGCAAGGGGGGAGGAGGCCGGCCCTAGGAGGGGTGCGCTAGGGGAGTAGGATTCCTACTCCTAGTTGGAGTAGGTTTCCTCCTTTCCTAGTCCAACTAGGAGAAGGGGGGAAAGGGGAAAGAGGGGAAGGAAGGGAGAGAGGGGCCGCGCCCCAAACCCCTTGTCCAATTCGGACTGGGCTTGGGAGGGGCGCGCGCCACCTCCTGGTCCTTCCCACTAAGGCCCATTAAGGCCCATTGCTTCTTCCTCGTATTCCCGTAACTCCCCGGTACCTCCGAAAATACCCGAATCACTCGAAACCTTTCCGGTGTCCGAATATAGTCGTCCAATATATCGATCTTTACGTCTCGACCATTTCGAGACTCCTCGTCATGTCGCTGATCTCATCCGGGACTCCGAACTCCTTCGGTACATCAAAACTTATAAACTCATAATATAACTATCATCGAAACCTTAAGCGTGCGGACCCTACGGGTTCGAGAACAATGTATACATGACCGAGACATGTCTCCGGTCAATAACCAATAGCGGAACCTGGATGCTCATATTGGCTCCCACATATTCTACGAAGATCTTTATCGGTTAGACCGCATAACAACATACGGTGTTCCCTTTATCATCGGTATGTTACTTTGCCCGAGATTCGATCGTCGGTATCTTAATACCTAGTTCAATCTCGTTACCGGCAAGTCTCTTTACTCGTTCTGTAATACATCATCTCACAACTAATTCATTAGTTGCAATGCTTGCAAGGCTTATGTGATGTGCATTACCGAGAGGGCCCAGAGATACCTCTCCGACAATCGGAGTGACAAATCCTAATCTCGAAATACGCCAACCCAACATGTACCTTTGGAGACACCTGTAGAGCTCCTTTATAATCACCCAGTTACGTTGTGACATTTGGTAGCACACAAAGTGTTCCTCCGGCAAACAGGAGTTGCATAATCTCATAGTCATAGGAACATGTATAAGTCATGAAGAAAGCAATAGCAACATACTAAACGATCGGGTGCTAAGCTAATGGAATGGGTCATGTCAATCACATCATTCTTCTAATGATGTGATCCCGTTAATCAAATAACAACTCCTTTGTTCATGGTTAGGAAACATAACCATCTTCGATTAACGAGCTAGTCAAGTAGAGGCATACTAGTGACACTCTGTTTGTCTATGTATTCACACATGTATTATGTTTCTGGTTAATACAATTCTAGCATGAATAATAAACATTTATCATGATATAAGGAAATAAATAATAACTTTATTATTCCCTCTAGGGCATATTTCCTTCACCCCCTACCTCGTGGGCACCTCGTGTGCTCTCCGGACTCTGTTTTCTTACAGGTCACGTATTTTGGTCGGTAAAAATTCATTATATAATCTCCCGGAGGTTTTGACTCCCGTATCACGCAAAAATCTTCTTCTTTGTTTCGAGTTGTTTTCTGTCAGGGTTCTCAAGGCCAGGCACTATGTCGTCTCCCTCCTCCTCCAACCATGAGGGCAATGATGCTTGGCTAATGAAGATAGAGATGAAGAGAGAAGAACCTATGGAGATTAACAAGGATGAAGGGATCAAGAAGGCCATGGAGGACCAAGTCCTAGCAACAGAAGACACCCTTCAACTGGATCACAATCTTCTTACCCCAACAGAAATCGAAGCTTTCAAGATGATTGAGTTAGCTCGTATACAAAATAAGTATCTCACACGTGAAAATATTTTGTTGAAGGAGCATATCATCGCACTCAAGGGCATTATCCGCAAGCTAGAAGACCTCCTACGCTCGATGTGCGACTATCCATCATCAACAACACCACCTTCTTCACCAACAAAGAAGAATTGAGTATCTGGTATGGGCACTCCACTTGGCAACGACCAAGCTTGGGGGAGTGCCCCGGTATCGTATCACCATCACTTTTATCTTTACCGTTTTCTTAGTTCGGTCCTTTTGGTAATATCTTGATCTAGTAGAATAAAAGTTTTTAGTATGATCTAGTTGTGAGTTTTGCTTTACTATCCTTCTATGTAATCGAGTCCGTGAGTTATATAATAAAGATTAGTGTTGAACCAAGGGATTGATTATTTTGCCATGATCATAAGTGAATAAAAGAAAAGAGAAAGAATAAAAAGAAACAAAGAGATCATATGGGTCTTATGGATAGTAATGAGCTCACATAGAAAAAGTATGATGAATAAAAGTTGTTGAGGGTTGACACACATAGTTTTAGTCATCGTTGCAATTAATAGGAAGTAATAAAGAAAGAGAGGTCTTCACATATAAATATAGTATCTTGGACATCTTTTATGATTGTGAGCACTCATTAAAGTATGACATGCCAAAGAGTTGACGTTGGACAAGGAAGACAACGTAATGGGTTATGTTTTCTTACATCTGAGATAAATTATATTGTCTTGGATCTTCCAACATGATGAGCTTGCCTTTCCGCCTCATGCTAGACAAATTCATTGCACCAAGTAGAGATACTACTTGTGCTTCCAAATACCCTTAAACCAGTTTTGCCATAAGAGTCCACCATATCTACCTATGGATTGATTAAGATCCCTCAAGTAAGTTGTGATCGGTGCAAGCAATAAAAATTGCTCTCTAAATATGTATGATTGATTGGTGTGGGGGAAATAAGCTTTATACAATCATGTGATATGGAAGTAATAAAAGCAACAAACTGCATAATAAAGGTCCATATCACAAGTGGCAATATAAAGTGACGTTCTTTCACGTTAGGATTTTGTGCATCCAACCATAAAAGCGCATGACAACCTCTGCTTCCCTTTGCGAAGGGCCTATCTATTACTTTTATCTCCTACATTGCATAAAAGTCACGGTGATCTTCACCCTTCCTTTTTACATTTTATCCTTTGGCAAGCACATTATGTTGGAAAGATCCTGGTATATATAGCTAATTGGATGTGAGTTTTCATGAACTATTACTGTTGACATTACCCTTGAGGTAAAACGTTGGGAGGCAAAACTATAAGCCCCTATCTTTCTCTGTGCCTGATTAAAACTCTATACCCATAAGTATTGCGTGAGTGTCAGCAATTGTGAAAGATTATATGATAGTTGAGTATGTGGACTTGCTGACAAGCTCTTATACATTGACTCTTTCCTATGTTATGATAAATTGCAATTGCTTCAATGACTGAGATTATAGTTTGTTAGTTTTCAATGAAGTTTACAATTCATACTTGATATTGTGATTGAATTATTGCTCTAGCATTAGAGATTATATGACAATAATTATATAAGTTGTTGTTCTAAGAATGATCATGATGCCCTCGTGTCCGTATTTTATTTTCCGTATTTTATTTTTATCGACACCTCTATCTCTAAACATGTGGATATATTTTTCGATTTCGGCTTTTCGCTTGAGGACAAGCGAGGTCTAAGCTTGGGGGAGTTGATACGTCCATTTTGCATCATGCTTTTATATCAATATTTATTGCATTATGGGCTGTTATTACACATTATGTCACAATACTTATGCCTATTCTCTCTTATTTTACAAGGTTTACATAAAGAGGGAGAATGCCGGCAGCAGGGATTCTGGCTGGAAAAGGAGCAAATATTAGAGACCTATTCTGCACAGCTCCAAAAGTCTTGAAACTTCACGGATGATGTTTTCTAAATATATAAAAAAACATTGAGCGCAAGAACTTCACCAGGGGGCCACACCCTGCCCACGAGGGTGGGGGCGCGCCCTACCCCCCTGGGCGCACCCCTACCTCATGGGCCCCCTGGTGGCCCTCCGGTGACCATCTTCTTCTATATGGACTCTTTCGATGGGAAAATAATCATAAGACATCTTCTCGGACGAAACTCCGCTACCACGAGGCGGAACCTTGGCGGAACCAATCTAGGGTTCTGGCGGGGCCATTCTGCCGGGGAAACTTCCCTCCCGGAGGGGGAAATCATCGCCATCGTCATCACCAACGCTCCTCTCATCGGGAGAGGGCAATCTCCATCAACATCTTCATCAGTACCATCTCATCTCAAAACCCTAGTTCATCTCTTGTATCCAATTCTTGTCTCCAAGTCCGGGGTTGGTGCTAGTAGGTTACTAGTAGTGTAAATTACTCCTTGTAGTTGATGCTAGTTGGTTTAATTGGTGGAAGATCATATGTTCAGATCCTATATGCATATTAATACCCCTCTGATTATGAACATGTTTATCCTTTGTGAGTAGTTACTTTTGTTCCTGAGGACATGGGAGAAGTCTTGCTATTATTAGTCATGTAAATTTGGTATTTGTTCGATATTTTGATGAGATGTATGTTGTCTCTCCTCTAGTGGTGTTATGTGAACGTCGACTACATGACACTTCACCATTGTTTGGGCCTAGAGGAAGGCATTGGGAAGTAATAAGTAGATGATGGGTTGCTAGAATGACAGAAGCTTAAACCCTAGTTTATGCGTTGCTTCGTAAGGGGCTGATTTGGATCCATATGTTTCATGCTATGGTTAGGTTTACCTTAATACTTTTGTTGTATTTGCGGATGCTTGCAATAGAGGTTAATCATAAGTGGGAGGCTTGTCCAAGTAAGGGCAGCACCCAAGCACCGGTCCACCCACATACCAAATTATCAAAGTACCGAATGTGAATCATATGAATGTGATGAAAACTAGCTTGACGATATTCCCATGTGTCCTCAGGAGCGCTTTACATCATATAAGAGTCTGTCTAGGCTTGTCCTTTGCTACAAAAAGGATTGGGCCACCTTGTTGCACCTTATTTACTTTTGTTACTTGTTGCTCGTTACAAATTATCCTATCACGAAACTATCGGTTACCACTTATTTCAGTACTTGCACAGAATACCTAGCTGGAAACCGCTTATCATTTCCTTCTGCTCCTCGTTGGGTTTGACACTCTTACTTATCGAAAAGACTACATACCCATATCTGCTTAAATCATCTGTGAAGGTGAGAAATTAACGATATCCGCCGCGAGCCTCAACATTCATTGGACCACATACATCTATAAGTATGATTTCCAACAAATCTATTGCTCGCTCCATAGTTCCGGAGAACGGCGTTTTAGTCATATTGCCCATGAGGCATGGTTCGCAAGTACCAAGTGATTCATAATCAAGTGATTCCAAAAGTCCATCAGTATGGAGTTTCTTCATGCGCTTTACACCAATATGACCCAAACGGCAGTGCCACAAATAAGTTGCACAATCATTATCAACTCTGCATCTTTTGGCTTCAACATTATGAATATGTGTATCACTACTATTGAGATTCATCAAAAATAGACCATTCTTCAAGGGTGCATGACCATAAAAGATATTACTCATATAAATAGAACAACCATTATTCTTTGATTTAAATGAATAGCCGTCTCGCATCAAACAAGATCCAGATATAATGTTCATGCTCAACGCTGGCACGAAATAACAATTATTTAGGTCTAATACTAAACTCGAAGGTAGATGTACAGGTAGCATGCCGACGACGATCACATCGACTTTGGAATTGTTTCCCACGCGCATCGTCACCTCGTCCTTAGCCAGTGTTCGCTTAATCTGTAGTCCCTGATTCGAGTTGCAAATATTAGCAACAGAACCAGTATCAAATACCCAGGTGCTACTGCGAGCTCTGGGAAGGTACACATCAATAACATGTATATTACATATACCTTTGTTCACCTTGCCATCCTTCTTATCCGCCAAATACTTGGGGCAGTTCTGCTTCCAGTGACGAGTCTGCTTGCAGTAGAAGCACTCAGTCTCAGGCTTAGGTCCAGACTTGGGTTTCTTCTCTTGAGCAACAACTTGCTTGCTGTTCTTCTTGAAGTTCCCCTTCTTCTTCCCTTTGCCCTTTTCTTGAAATTGGTGGTCTTATTGACCATCAACACTTGATGCTCCTTCTTGATTTCTACCTCCGCAGCCTTTAGCATTGCGAAGAGCTCGGGAATCGTCTTATCCATCCCTTGCATGTTATAGTTCATCACGAAGCTCTTGTAGCTTGGTGGCAGTGATTGAAGAATTCTATCAATGACTCTATCGTACGAAAGATTAACTCCTAGTTGAATCAAGTGATTGCAATACCCAGACATCTTGAGTATATGCTCACTGACAGAAATATTCTCCTCCATCTTGCAGCTGTAGAACTTATTGGAGACTTCATATCTCTCAATCCGGGCATTCTTTTGAAATATTAACTTCAACTCCTGGAACATCTCATATGCTCCATGACGATCAAAACGTCGTTGAAGTCCCGGTTCTAAGCCGTAAAGCATGGCACACTGAACTATCGAGTAGTCATCAGCTTTGCTTTGCTAGACGTTCTTAACGTCGTCAGTTGCATTTGCAGCAGGCCTGGCACCCAGTGGTGCCTCCAGGACGTAATTCTTCTGTGCAGCAATGAGGATAATTCTCAAGTTACGGACCCAGTCCGTGTAATTGCTACCATCACCTTTCAACTTTGCGTTCTCAAGGAACGCATTAAAATTCAACGAAACAACAACACGGGCCATCTATCTACAATCAACATAGACAAGCAAGATACTCCCAGGTACTAAGTTCATGATAAATTTAAGTTCAATTAATCATATTACTTAAGAACTCCCACTTAGATAGACATCCCTCTAATCCTCTAAGTGATCACGTGATCCAAATCAACTAAACCATAACTGATCATCACGTGAAATGGAGTAGCTTTCAATGGTGAAAATCACTATGTTGATCATATCTACTATATGATTTACGCTCGACCTTTCGGTCTCAGTGTTCCGAGGCCATATCTTCATATGCTAGGCTCATCAAGTTTAACCTGAGTATTCTGCGTGTGCAAAACTGGCCTGCACCCATTGTAGATGGACGTAGAGCTTATCACACCCGATCATCACGTGGTGTCTGGGCATGACGAACTTTGGCAACGGTGCATACTCAGGGAGAACACTTTTATCTTGAAATTTAGTAAGAGATCATCTTATAATGCTACCGTCAATCAAAGCAAGATAAGATGCATAAAAGATAAACATCACATGCAATCAATATAAGTGATATGATATGTCCATCATCATCTTGTGCTTGTGATCTCCATCTCCGAAGCACCGTCATGATCACCATCATCACCGGCGTGACACCTTGATCTCCATCGTAGCATCGTTGTCGTCTCGCCAATCTTATGCTTCTATGACTATCGCTACCCCTTAGTGATAAAGTAAAGCAATACAGGGCGATTACATTGCATACAATAAAGCGACAACCATATGGCTCCTGCCATTTGCCGATAACTCGGTTACAAAACATGATCATCTCATACAATAAAATTTAGCATCATGTCTTGACCATATCACATCACAACATGCCCTGTAAAAACAAGTTAGACGTCCTCTACTTTGTTGTTGCAAGTTTTACGTGGCTGCTACTGGGCTTAGAAAGAACCGTTCTTACTTACGCATCAAAACCACAACGATAAACGATAGTTTGTCAAGTTGGTGCTGTTTTAACCTTCGCAAGGACCGGGCGTAGCCACACTCGGTTCAACTAAAGTTGGAGAAACTGACACCCGCCAGCCACCTGTGTGCAAAGCACGTCGGTAGAACCAGTCTCGCGTAAGCATACGCGTAATGTCGGTACGGGCCGCTTCATCCAACAATACCGCCAACCAAAGTATGACATGCTGGTAAGCAGTTTGACTTATATCGCCCATAACTCACTTGTGTTCTACTCGTGCATATAACATCAACGCATAAAACATGGCTCGGATGCCACTGTTGGGGAACGTAGTAATTTCAATAAAATCCTACGCACACGCAAGATCATGGTGATGCATAACAACGAGAGGGAAGAGTGTTTGTCCATGTACCCTCGTAGATCGAAAGCGAAAGCGTTAGCACAACGCGGTAGATGTAGTCGTACGTCTTCACGATCCTACCGATCAAGTACCGAACGCACGGCACCTCCAAGTTCAGCACACGTTCAGCTCGATGACGTGCCTCGTACTCCGATCCAGCCAAGTGTTGAGGGAGAGTTTCGTCAGCACGACGGCGTGGTGATGATGATGATGTTCTACCGATGTAGGGCTTCGCCTAAGCACCGCTTCAGTATTATCGAGGTGGACTATGGTAGAGGGGGCACCGCACATGGCTAAAAGATCAAACGATCAATTGTTGTGTCTCTATGGTATCTCCCTTTTCCTTGTTGGATTAGGAGTGGAGGGGGAAAGAGGAGGGAGACAGGAAGGAAAGGGGGGCGCCCCCCTGTCTCCTTGTCCTATTCGGACTAGGGGGGAGGGGCGCGTGGCCCTGCCCTGGCTGCCTCTCCTCTTCTCCACAAAGGCCCACTATGGCCCATTAAGCCCCCGGGGGTTCCGGTAACCCCTCGGTACTCCGGTAAAATCCCGATTTCACCCGGAACACTTCCGATATCCAAATATAGGCTTCCAATATATCAATCTTCATGTCTCAACCATTTCGAGACTCCTCGTCATGTCCGTGATCACATCCGGGACTCCGAACAACCTTCGGTATATCAAAACTCATAAACTCATAATATAACCGTCATCGAAACTTTAAGCGTGCGGACCCTACGGGTTCGAGAACTATGTAGACATGACCAAGACACGTCTCCGGTCAATAACCAATAGCGGAACCTGGATGCTCATATTGGCTCCCACATATTCTACGAAGATCTTTATCGGTTAGACCGCATAACAACGTACGTTGTTCCCTTTGTCATCGGTATGTTACTTGCCCGAGATTCGATCGTCGGTATCTCAATACCTAGTTCAATCTCGTTACCGGCAAGTCTCTTTACTCGTTTTTTAATACATCATCCCGCAACTAACTCATTAGTTTCAATGCTTGCAAGGCTTAAGTGATGTGCATTACCGAGAGGGCCCAGAGATACCTCTCCGACAATCGGAGTGACAAATATTAATCTCGAAATATGCCAACCCAACAAGTACCTTCGGAGACACCTGTAGAGCACCTTTCTAATCAGCCAGTTATGTTGTGATGTTTGGTAGCACACAAAGCGTTCCTCCGGTAAACGGGAGTTGCATAATCTCATAGTCATAGGAACATGTATAAGTCATGAAGAAAGCAATAGCAACATACTAAACGACCGAGTGCTAAGTTAACGGAATGGGTCAAGTCAATCACATCATTCTCCCAATGACATGATCCCGTTAATCAAATGACAACTCATGTCAATGGCTAGGAAACATAACCATCTTTGATCAACGAGCTAGTCAAGTAGAGGCATACTAGTGACACTCTATTTGTCTATGTATTCACACAAGTATTATGTTTCCGGTTAATACAATTCTAGCATGAATAATAAACATTTATCATTATATAAGGAAATAAATAATAACTTTATTATTGCCTCTAGGGCATATTTCCTTCATAATTGTGTAAACACACAAGAACAGGAAGCAAAAAGCAAAAATAAATTTTATTCATTGGGTTGCCTCCCAACAAGCGCTATAGTTTTATGCCCTTAGCTAGGAATATAGCAAGGATCTAAGTTTTGTCATCTTTGGTTCGAGATCCATAAGATGCCCTCATGATTGATTCATAAGGTGGCTTAATTCTAGTTCTAGGATAGTGTTCCATACCCTTCCTCAAAGGAAACTGGAACTTAATATTGCCTTCTTTCATATCAATCACGACACCGATATTGCGTAAAAATGGTCTACCAAGAATAATGGGACAAGACGGATTGCAATCAATATCAAGAACAATAAAATCTATGGGCACATAATTCATATTTGCAAGAATAAGAACATCATTAGTTCTTCCCATAGGCTTTTTAATAGTAGAATCCGCCCAGTGCAAATTCAAGGAACATTCTTCAAGATTGGTAAGACCAAGCACATCACATAAAGATTTTGGAATTGTGGAAACACTAGCACCCAAGTCACACAAAGCAAAACACTCATAATTTTTAATCTTGACTTTGATAGTAGGTTCCCATTCATCATACAATTTTCTAGGAATTGAAACTTCCATTTCCAATTTTTCTTCAAGAGCTTTCATCATAGCATCAACAATATGTTTAGTAAAAGCTTTATTTTGTTCATAAGCATGGGGTGAATTTATCATGGATTGCAACAAAGAAATACAATCGGTCAAAGAGCAACTATCATAATTAAAGTCTTTGTAATCCAAAATAGTGGGTGCATCACTCGCTAAAGTTTTGACCTCTTCAAACCCACTTTCATCAATTTTCTCAACAAGATTTTCACCCTCCGAAATATTGGGACGCCTTCTACCTAAACTTGACCCTTCTCCAGTCCCTTTTTCATCATTCTTAACTTTGGTAAACAAGGAATCAATAGACGAAACACCAATCATTTTAAGATCTTCATCATCTTTGCAAGAATAATCAATATAAAAAGCTTTTTTCTAAAAATTCTTTTTTAGCTCTAAGCATAGCAGTTCTTTTCTTACTTTCATCCATAGAAACATAAAGAGCTTTAATTGATTCATCTACTTTAGGCACAAAAATTTTCATCTTGATATTTTCCACATCATGAGCAATTCTATCAACACTTCTAGACAAATCATCAATTTTGTTCAACTTTTCTTCTATTGAAGTGTTGAAAACTTTTTGTGTATTTATAAATTCCTTTATATTATTATAAAGATCAGAGGTGTTCCTATTATTATTATAAGATTGATTTCCATAGGAATTACCATAATTGTTAGAGGAATTACTAGGAAAAGACCTAGGATTAAAATTTCCTCTATAAGCATTGTTGTTGAAATTATTGCGAGAAATAAAATGCACATCAATGGCATCACTATTTTACTCAATCAAAGTAGACAAAGGCATATCATTAAGATCAATAGGAGTACTTCTACTAGCAACCAATTTCACAAGAGCATCAACTTTATCACTCAAAGAAGAAATTTCTTCAACCGAATTAACTTTTTTACTAATAGGAGCTCTTTCGGTATGCCATTGTGAATAATTTGCCATGATATTATCAAGAAATTTGGTGGCTTCACCCAAAGTAATTTCCATAAAAGTATCATCCGCAGCGGAATCTAAAAGATTATAAGAAACAAAATTCAATTCCGCATAAAAAAATTGTATGACCATCCAAAGATTTAACCCATGAGTTGGGCAATTCCTTAGTGTCATTTTCATCCTTTCCCAAGATTGTGCAACATGCTCATGTTCAAGTTGCTTGAAATTCATGATCTGGGTTCTAAGGGAAATATTTTTTGCGGGCGGAAAATACTTAGTGATAAAAGCATATTTGCACTTGTTCCAAGAATCGATACTATTACGAGGCAAAGAACAGAACCCATTTTTTGCAGAATCACGCAAGGAAAACGGAAATAATTTCATCTTGACCATATTATTGTCCACATCCTTTTTCTTTTGTATATCGCATAATTCCATGAAGGTATTAAGATGAGACGCGTCATCCTCATTAGGAGTACCGGAAAATTGGTCTTTCATAACAAGATTCAGCAAAGCAGTATTAAGAGTCAATTACACCCATGGTACTGGAACTTGGCGTGTATGGACACTTTGGTGCTAGAACTTGCGGCATACATCGAACTGGTGTAAACACTTGGCTCGGGCATGCAAATATGGTGCAAATCGCATTTCAATACAAAAGCGGCGCTGCCTAGACTTGCCTGCATGGCGACGGTCCCACTGTCAGTCACCAGACAACAAATAGGTTGTTAATTCGCAAAAAGAAAAACGTCAGAATTTTTTCCTCACAAAGGAGCCCATAGAGCGGGTCAAAGTGAATTGCAAAAAGTTATATTATAAAAAATTGCCAAGGCTGGGATTTAAACACGGGAGCTTAACTTCCTGTAGCGCTAGCTTAACCACCACAACTACCAAAGTTCCTTCTCTCAATTGGATAAGTTCTCATATATCCTTTGCACTATTATTTATTTTGTAAAATATATGTATATTATAATCATGTGTTTTAAATAATACATAAATAAAATAAAATACATAATAAAAATGCATGCTTTTATATAATGGATGAATATTTAATAAAAACTTTGAACATTTTTAAACATCTATGAGCATTTATCTAAATATATATAGAAAAAAATATAATTACATTTTATGTTTTTGTTAATTATGCAAATTATTACGTGAATAATTTTTCAAATTATCATTTAATTATATGGATAATTTTTTCACTAATAAGTGAATAATTTATATTGTAATTTTTCATTAATATATATTATACATAACATATGATTATAATTTACATATATTTTAAAACTTCTAAAAAGTAATAGTGCAAAATGGGCCGCACGGAGTGCATTCTGTTATAAGATTTAGAGGATATAAAATGTACCACCTTCATTCCTAAACAGAGGGTGTTTTTTTTTAATTTTACCAGAATACAAAATTTATTTAAACACATGAACACTTTTTAAAACAACAAAAAAACTCATAAAGCATGAATGCTTCTGTATACTATGTCAATTAATATATATTTTTAAACTCTGAACATTTTTCAACTTATATAAGCATTTACTGATATATACAGGAAATATATAACTAATTTAATTTTTTTAAAATATTTATATTATTACATGAATCTTTCTAGTTTGTAATTTAATCATATGAATATTTTAAAGTAGAAAGATATTTTTGTATTTCATAAATATGATTTTAAATATATGCACATTTTTTAAATAATATGTGAAGAAGTTTGAAAAGTAATTTATTTTGTTTTGTGTATAATATTTATACTGCAAGAATAATTAAACCATATTTTTATTATTTTCTAGGGAACCATATTTTTATTACTGAGATTAGAATTTACGTAGCTTTTACAAGTTTCTAAAAAAACAAGTGTGAACGGGCCGCACTGATGTCATGATACAGGCAATCCTAGTTAGCGCTACTTTCATATTCAAACTCGATTTGCACTGTATTTGCACACTCGAGCCAAGTTTTTTCACCTATTCAATGTATGTCGCAAGTTCTAGCAGTAAAGTGACCGTTCATGTCAAGTTCTAGCACCACTGATGTAATTGACTCCAGTATTAATATCACAAGTCTCCGCACTAGTGGCGGAAGGAGCAAGCGGAGTGTCAATAAAATCATTGTTGTTGGTATTTGAGAAATCACATAACTTGGTGTTCTCTTGAGTCATGATGACCACACAACTAGATTGCACTCAAAAACAGATCCCGCAAGAAAACTGCAAATGGAAAAAGATAGGCGAATAAAACGGCAAATTTTTGTCAAGTGGGGGAGAGGAAAAAGAGAGGCAAATGGTAAATAATGTAAATTGCAAGGAGATGAGATTTGTGATTAGGAACCTGGTATATGTTGAAGATCCTCCCCAGCAATGGCGCCAGAAATTCTTCTTGATGGCAGCTGGGACTACGTCGGTATTTCGCCGAAGAGGGAGGGATGATGTAGCACAGCGATGATAGAGTATTTCCCTCAGTTATGAAACCAAGGTATCGAACCAGTAGGAGAACCAAGCAACACAACGTAAACAGCCCCTGCACACAAATAACAACACCTCGCAACCCGACGAGTTAAAGGGGTTGTCAATCCCTTTCGGGTAATGGCGCCAGAAACTGGCGTGTGACGGGAGAAAGTTGTAAATATTGATAGATCGAACGCCAAATAAAATAAATTACAGTAAGGTATTTTTGAATTTTTGATTTAATAGATCTGAAAATAAAAGCAAGAAAAAGGAGATCACAAAGGCAAATATATGAGAAATAAGAGCCGGGGGCCGTAGGTTTGACTAGTGGCTTCTCTCGAGGAAAATAGCAAACGATGGGTAAACACATTACTGTTGGGAAATTGATAGAACATCAAATAATTATGACGATTTCCAGGCAATGATCATTGCATAGGCATCACGTCCAAGATTAGTAGACCGACTCCTGCCTGCATCTACTACTATTACTCCACAAATCGACCGCAATCTAGCATGCATCTAGTGTATTAAGTTCATGGAAAAGCGAAGTATGCAATAAGAACGATGACATGATGTAGACAAGATTCGTTTATATATATGGCGGTAGATATAGATCTTGTCCTTTTATCCTTAGTAGCAACGATACATATGTGTCGGTTCCCCTTCTGTCACTAGGATCAAGCACCGTAAGATCGAACCCACTACCGGGCACCTCTTCCCATTGCAAGATAAATAGACCGAGGTGGCCAGACAAAATCCAAATATCGGAGAAGAAATACGAGGCTATAAGAGATCATGCATAAAAGATATCAAAGAAACTCAAATACTTTCATGGATATAAAAACATAGATCTGATCATAAACTCGAAGTTCATCGATCCCAACAAACACACCGCAAAAGAGTTACATCATATGGATCTCCAAGAGACCATTGTATTGAGGATCAAGAGAGAGAGAGAGATGAAGCCATCTAGCTACTAACTACGGACCCGAAGGTCTACAAAGAACTACTCATGCATCATCGGAGAGGCACCAATGAAAGTGGTGAGCACTTCCGTGATGGTGTTTAGATTGGATCTGGTGTTTCTGGACTCTGCGGTGGCTGGATGAATATTTCGTTGACTCCCCTATGTTGATGGGAATATTTGGGTATTTATAGAGCAAAGAGGCGGTCCGGGGGGCACCCGAGGTGGGCACAACCCACCTGGGCGCACCTTGGTGGGTTGTGCCCCCTCGGGGCACCCCTAGGTGCAACCAGGGCCCATTGCCTTTCTTCTGGCCCATAAAAAATTATCGTAAAGTTTCGTGCCATTTGGACTGCGTTTGATATTGATTTCCTGCGATGTAAAAAACATGGGAAAAAACAGGAACTGGCACTGGGCACTATGTTAATAGGTTAGTACAAAAAATGATTATAAAACATCCAAGATTGATAATAAAATAGCATGGAACAATCAAAAATTATAAATACGTTGGAGATGTATCAGTACGTCCCTCTTGTCTCTTCCCGTAGATGTCTTCTGCTCGTGTCGCCCGCATCGCCTCCAGGGGGCAACTCGGGGAACCCTAGCCGCCACCTCCCTCGACCTTCCCTCCATCCCTGCTTCCCCGTCGCCGCCAAAGGATGCCGGCGACTGAAGCTCGCCCGACGGACGGCGGACGGCGGGCTCTCCTCCTCCTCTCTGTGAGGGGGTCTCTAGCCAAGATGCGATGGCGATCTTGGCCGCACGGTGTGGAGGCGGAGTGGGCACAATTGGGCGGCGACCCGATGGGATCACGGCGGTGGCTGAGCCACCATGACCGCAGAAGCAGCATGGGGCCAGCCATGGCGGTTGGCAGCGGCGAACCTAGGGTTTCCCATCCCAGATCGGTTCTCCTCCATCATCACGCGGGCGCCTGGGGTGTCAACCCTGGGCTTGGCGGTGGTGGTGATCTCCTCCGTCGGAGGTGGCTGGCCTGAAGGCTGGTTGTCGGATCTCATGATCCATCATCTAGACCCGGCTGCGATTCGCGAAGACATAGTTGCCAGTGAAAACTGAGCTGACGATGGACAATGGCGGTGTTCTGTGTCGTTACCTTGATGAAGGTATCATCGTGTAACTACTGTCGACCCACTCATGTTACCTCATGGGAAACCCTAGGATTTGGTCTTCCAGATCAGACGTTGGCGGCACTGCGGTGTCATTTCTCTCTTGGGAGTATCGTTTGTGGAGTAGCGCCGGAAGACAGAGGGCATGAGGTGGAGCGGCTTTGTCTTACACGGAACTTCAGTAGAGATGTCAAGTCATGTCTAGCCGACATGTGCTACTTTGTGTCACGCCCAGGTGCTATGCACGACAGATCTTCCAGAGACTTCGAGCTGCGTTGGCTGATGGCACTTGGCGGCATGGTGCTGCGGTGTACCGACGTCGATGACGACGTGCTCGGTAGTTTGCACGCAGGGTGGTGGTGTCGTTGGGCACTGGGGTGGCGTCGACGGATGGCCAGAATGGCAAGGATGTTGTGCATCTCTTTCCTAAAGATGAGTCAACGGTTTGATGATAATGACGGCTTCTAAAATGTGTGCATGTGGTGTATACTTTATGTTTGCTGCACCGGCTGTAGATACTGATACGTTGTGCAGATGGATCGGCGAAGACACCGGTTTAAATATGTGGAGTGTGAACATTCTACATTATCGAGTTTGTAGGTATGTGTAGTAGTTTTGGGTGGGTTGATGTATGTTCTTGTCAGACTTGTCGAATCTCTTCCTAATAATAAAGCACGGATTAACTTCGTCGAGTTCACCGTCACAATATGTTTCTTGCCGTGAATTTAGGTTTTCCGTTTTTTTCACCTATATTATTTTCGCTATCCGAGGTGATACTATTTATAAGCCTTTTCGTACGTGTAGTTAACAATTTTTTTGTTGGGCCATCTGTGTGGGCCACAAAAAATTGTCCGCTGAGGGAATTTTTGTCCCGATGGCTCCAACCATCTGAAATTTTATAGGCTTGTAATTCAAAACAAAGTTCGTTGCATGATTGAAATAGTACCACCTCGCTTTTCTATATGAAACTACAACAATTTATGTATCTGGCGAGTTGTTTGTAAATCAGCGAGCCAGCCTAAGGATCAACAAATAGACAGAAAAATGGCCGTTGCCGGATGAAGGGTCAGGCTACCAAAGTCGTTGACCACGGAGGAGACGGGACCAAAGAGGAGCACTGAGGCGGAGGAGGCTGTCCGGGGTGGACTTGACGGCGGCCCTGGATGGTGGCATCGCCGCTGCGGAGCAGAGTCGAAGACAAGGAGGACGGAGGCAGAGGAGGCTGTCAGGGGGGACTTGAAGGCGGCCTGGATTGTGGCATCGCTCGCCGGAGTGGCCTCTTGCCGGCAGCGGCGGGGAGGCTGCAGCGACACGAGGAGAGGAAAGGGCACGCGGGGGAGCCAAGTCGAGACGAGGAGATCCCTCTACGGTGTTCTTCCAGAGTTTTAAAAAATATAGCTCAAAACTATTTCTTCAAGTATTTTTTGTAGTAACATGTGTGTTACCACCCACTTACTACAATTGATCTTCAGGTCTTAGTAATTTTTCTGTAGTCGTGAGGGTCACTTTACTTTGTAAATATTGAACGGATTAAAAAAAGTTAAGTAATTCTATTCTTCAAAATTAGTTTTTTTTTCAAGGAGACCAAATTAGTTTGTTAGCATCCAAATCGAGTAATAAAGTTTTAATCAGTTTTTATATGAATGTTTTCTATTTTGTGTTTTGTATCTTGTGAAAACTGTATAGCTCAGTTGTACATACATATCTAAATTGTTTTAATTTTTATCCTTTGAGGATTAGCGTTGCATGTGAAGATAAGGCCACGCAGAAGTGGCGAATTAAAAACTACAACTCAATAGTGCACCATGACAGGTAAACTCTCGAATACCATGTGAAATCTTTAATTTATTTTGTATTTGTTGAAATACATGCATATGCTATATATGTTTTGGTTAAATTTGAATTTACAAATATTTATTTTATATCTCGGTGTAACCCATGGACATATGTGCTAATAATTAATAAGATGGTTGTATTCATTGCAAAGACCGGGTTTTAAACCTCCTTTCACAAAAATAATAATAATAATGGTAATCTTTTCTACTAATTAGTTTGCCGCAACAGCAGCGTGCATCGTGATGAAGAGCTCCACGAGCTTGCTCACGTCCGGCATCACGGCCGCCACCGCGTCCAGCGCGCCGAAGTGGTCCGCCCACGCGGCCAGGAGCGGCATCGTGACGGGGTCGAAGGCCTTGACGCCCAGCATCGCCTCCATGGCGCGCACCCCCGCGAGGAGGCCGCCGAGCACGATGTCCACATACCCGGTGCTGTCGCCCCCGAAGAAGGGCTTCCCCTTGGAGACATCCCTCAGGGCCGCCTCCAGGGTGTTCAACGCAGCAGTCGCCCGTTTGTTCCCCTCCACCTTCTCCGCCTCCGTCTTGCTCCATGACGCCTGGTTCATCGCCTTCACGAGCTGCTCACGCACAAAACCAAACCGCGCCGGTGAGACAATTGCCCACAATCTGAAAGCACACGAACACGACGGGTCGAACGATCAATACCGTGTCCTCGATGAAGGCGGCCCAGAACCGGGCGACGGCGCGCTCGTGGGGATCGGCCGGGAGGAGGGCGGGGCCGGCACCGCCGAAAGCGTCGTCGATGTACTGTAGGATGACCAGCGACTCGCAGACGGGCTTGCCGGCGTGGATCAGCACGGGGACCTTGTTGTGGACGGGGTTTGACCGCAGGAGCAGCTCGCTCTTGTGCCGGAGGTCCTCCTCTGCGTACTCGTAGCTGATGCTCTTGATGCTGAGAGCAAGGCGCACCCGCAGGACGTACGGGCTCGCCCACATGCCCAGTAGCTTCAGATCGTTTGCTGCTCCGGCCATTGTTGGTGTGGTGTCTGTCAACTCAAGGTTTCACTGAACTTTGCACGTACGTAGATTGTATTTTGGTGCCTCTGTTTTAAGACTCCGGAGGAGAACACGCGAGGCATATATAGTCATATAGAGATAGAGCACAGCAGAGATTCTTCCGGTAGAACGGTGCGAAGGACTAGTTGGTTGGTTGATTCTTCGAACAGTCTAGTTTTCCGGCTTACTTTTCTGACTTGGTCAAGTAATCAGGTCTGAATATATGTCCCGCGCGCTTACAATTCTTTGACATGGACAGGTATAAGGGAGGCCCCGCTGGCAAACATCAGCCACACATTCATGTTTGTCCGCTTGCACACAAAAATCGTTCCTCCACTTAGGCCTGTATGGTGCAAGGCTGGCCACGCCATAGTATGCCAAAGTTGACTAAGTTTGGACTTAGTACAAGATTTACTGCACTTTGACCAGACTAAGAGAATCTTGCCAAACTTTACCATGCTACGTCACATGAAACTTGTTATTGAAAAGTTTGTTTTTAAACTAGGCAAAAGATTTGCCATTTTCATTAATTAAAAAGAGGGTATTGTTACACAAGTGCCGTGAAACGCCAAATTCTAAACGGATTACTCTCACGGCATTACATTGCTCTATTGCTTGACACCCGTAATAGCCCAAATAGACATTTCTTCTTTGATGATCTATGTGACAATCGCCACCGGAGCCGCTTTGCTTCTGAAGACGCGCGCATTCCGTTCCTTCCAAAGTTCTCACCCCACAAGAAGAAGCAGAGAGGATAAGGCCTTAACCGGTCTGGTGTTGTTCGAGAGGAGCTCATCCCACCAAGATTTAACCGTGCCGAATTGTGCCAAGTAGTCGTGGGAACAACAAGCCCAAGCCAGGAGAACACCCCATCCCAAACCCGAAGAGAGAACATGCACTTGAAAAGGAGGTGGGCAGCCGATTCTCGGACCTGATTGCAAAGCGGGCACCTGTCATAGTTTGGACATCCTCGGCGTTGCAGCCTATCTGCGATCCAAGTTCTGTTTTGATTGACTAACCAAGCAAAGAATTTACATCTGGGAGGAGCCCAAGCCTTCCAAATTGAGACCTGAAAGGTAGTGAGGGTGAGTCCAGCGAACTGCACCCAATATGCAGATTTAGCAGAGTAGTTCCCATCATTGGCGAGCTTCCACAAAATGCTATCTTTGACGCCCGGCTGGATGACAACGCCTGCAAGCTTCTCCCACGAGGCCGAGAATTGCTGAAGGTGCTCAAGCGTGAGGGCGCTTTGGGTGTCAATTTGAGCTATCCAATGGTGATCCCTCAAAGCCTGGGCAACCATTCCGCCTTTCTTGCGAGAAATCTCAAAGATCTTTGGTGTAATGTCCTTGGGTCTTAGACCCTCTAGCCAAGATGACTCCCAAAAAATCGCTTTATTCCCATCACCAATCGTCACTTTGGTCGCAGCGGCAAAAAGATCACGGTCCGCAGTCGTGCACGACGTCCCTTGCCTGCACCACGCCCTCGAGGGCTCATCCCAGTCAAGCCAAAGCCACCGAAGCCGGAGGCCAGCGGCAAACTTATCGAGATTTAGAATGCCAAGACCTCCATATTCCTTCTGTTTACAAACTTACTCCTAGTTAATCTTGCATTTGCCGCCAGTCACCTTGTCCGTTCCAGCCCAAAGTTAGGCACGTCGCAGCTTGTCAATTGCCTTTAGGACCTCAACCGGAAGGTCGAGCGGAGTGATGTGATAGATGGCCACCGCTGCGAGGACCGCTGAGGAAGTCCTGGATTAGGGGGTATCCGGACATCCGGATTATATCCTTTGGCCAGATTGTTGGACCATGAAGATACAATATTGAAGACTTCGTCCCGTGTCCAGATGGGACTCTACTTGGCGTGGAAGGCAAGCTAGGCAATACGGATATGTATATCTCCTCCTTTGTAACCGACCTTGTGTAACCCTAGCCCCCTCCCGTGTCTATATAAACCGGAGGGTTTTAGTCCGTAGGATAACATACAATCATACCATAGGCTAGCTTCTAGGGTTTAGCCTCTCCGATTTCGTGGTAGATCAACTCTTGTACTACTCATATTATTAATAATAATCAAGCAAGACGTAGGGTTTTACCTCCATCAAGAGGGCCCGAACCTGGGTAAAACATCATGTCCCCTGCCTCCTGTTACCATCCGCTTTAGACACACAGTTCGGGACCCCTACCCGAGATCCGCCGGTTTTGACACCGACATTGGTGCTTTCATTGGGAGTTCCTCTGTGCCGTCGCCGTAAGGAAGGATGCCTCATCTCGTTGTTAAAAAGAACATTACCATCGGGGGAGCCCTGGCTGTCGGCCAAACTCTCCGGCTAGGCAGTTTCATCATGACCGCCTGTTCGGCTGCTGCACCGACGATGACTTCTCGGGTCATCGAAAACAGCCTCCACGTCGGATCGGAATTCGCCGAGCAGATGGATCCAATGGAGCTCTCTTCCCTAAACGAGCTCTTGGATCACATCGCCGCCTTGGGAGTCGCTACGGACTATGATCGGATTGGGCTTAAACCCGATCAAAGGGAGATTAACTCTCCACCGGTCACCCATCATGTTACGGTGGTGGAGGAACAATGTGGCGATTCTTCCTCTATCTTGAGGACTAACTATGTCCGGATTCCTGAGCTCTCCGAGCCAGATACCCGTTTTCGGGAGGACATCACCAAAGCCCTGAACCTAGAGTCAGGCAGCGGGCCAGACTCATCGGGCAACATCACGGAATCCGAACTTCCAAGATCGGAAACTCCTCGGCCCCTGGGTGTCAGATCGGGTAGGGGTTCGGACTCGAACCCACCCACCCACCCAGACATAAACGATCTTTCCCACATCAGGCAAGAGCCCCATGAAACAATACCTCATTATTGGGCCAGATTCCTCCTTGTGATAAACAAGGTTAAGGACTGCCGCCAGGAAGACGCAGTCTCACTTTTCTGCAATAACTGCACGGACAAGGGAATCCTTAACGCCATAAGTCGCCGTGACATATCACGCTTCGCCGACCTGGCATCCATAGTACGAAAGTACTGTGCGATGGAAAGTACCTGGAAAACCGAAACAAAATTTTGGGATAATCCGGCTCCGAATATACATCCAGTCTGAAGTAAAAGGGTGCACCATCATAAGACACCCGAGTTAATTACAAAGAAGCAAAAACCCTCTATAGGGCGTGGAACCGTATTGGAGGGATGGCTCAACGGACCCTGCAAAATTCATAGTACAGCGGATACCATACCAACACACAGCCTTAGAGCATGTTGGATACTCCGGCAGGTGGCCAAAAGCGGCGAGGATCTTCTCATCCCAGATGCCACAGAGCACCATCCCAGGGATAACAATACGGTATTAACAGTCTTTGAGACCTTCACATCAAATAATAGGCGCAAGCGAACACTCTGCAACCTCGCCAAAATCTGCCACGTGGCAGCAATAAATCCATGGGGTGACACGGTTATTACCTTCAATGCCAGTGACGAACCTAAATTCCGAACAACCCGAGCACCAGCCGCACTGGTCCTCAGTACAATTGTGGACGCCTTTCGACTCACCAAAGTACTCATGGACGGCGACAGTGGATTGAACCTCATCTATGAGGAAACCCTTCAAAAAATGGAAATAGACTGGAACCGGATTGAGCAAAGCAGCACAACCTTCAGAGGAATCATCCCCAGTCAGGAAGCACGCTATGCTGGGAAAATCACACTAGATGTGGTATTCGGCACGCCGGAGAACTATAGGTCCGAAGTAATTACATTCCAAGTGGCCCCGTTCAGTAGTGGATACCACGCCCTTTTAGGACGGGAAGCGTTCACGATCTTCCAAGCCATACCCCATTATGGGTACATGAAGCTCAAAATGCCCGGGACCAACGGAATCATCACTTTCGCTAGTGATCCGGACACAGCACTCCGCGCCGAATACAAAACAACCGCATTGGCCCTCGAGGCATTATCCGAAGCCCTTTCGGCCGAGGAATTAACCGCGCTGCGCTCCACAGTGGACGGGGATGACGTGATACTTGACAAGAGATCCAAGTCCACATCTTTTAAACCAGCGGATGAAATAGTCAAATTTCAAGTCCACCCAACGGACCCTACAAAAATAGCCTCCATCGAGGTACAGTTAAACCCCATCGTGGACGCCGCACTATGAGAGTTCCTGCGCGAGAATTGAGATATATTCGCCTGGCACCCCTCAGACATGCCAGGAATCCCACGCAGGCTGGCTGAGCATAGCCTCAATATTCTAAAGGGATTCAAGCCGGTCAAGCAGGCTCTTCGGCGTTTCTCTGAACCTAAGAGACAAGCTATGGGAGAGGAGCTAGTCAAGCTATTGGAGGCCGGATTCATTAGAGAAATAAAACACCCGGACTGGCTAGCAAACCTGGTGATGGTACCAAAGAAGGACAAATCCTGGCGCCTATGTGTTGATTTCAAGGACCTCAACAAGGCTTGCCCAATGGATCCGTTCCCCCTTCCCCCTCCCCCACACAACCTCAACAAGACTCGGAGACGGGCTTGCCGTCGTGGATCAGCACGGGGACCTTGTTGTGGACGGGGTTTGACCGGAGGAGCAGCTCGCTCTTGTGCCGGAGGTCCTCCTCTGTGTACTCGTAGCTGATGCCCTTGATGCTGAGAGCAAGGCGCACCCGCAGGACATACGGGCTCGCCCACATGCCCAGTAGCTTCAGATCGTTTGCTGCTCCGGCCATTGTTGGTGTGGTGTCTGTCAACTCAAGGTCTGACTGAACTTTGCACATACGTAGATTGTGTTTTGGTGCCTCTGTTTTAAGACTCCGGAGGAGAACACGCGAGGCATATATAGTCATATAGAGATAGAGCACAGCAGAGATTCTTCCGGTAGAACGGTGCGAAGGACTAGTTGGTTGGTTGATTCTTCGAACAGTCTAGTTTTCTGGCTTACTTTTCTGACTTGGTCAAGTAATTAGGTCTGAACATATGTCCCCCGCGCTTACAATTCTTTGGCATGGACAGGTATGAGGGAGGCCCCGCTGGCAAACATCAGCCACACATTCATGTTTGTCCGCTTACACGCAAGAATCGTTCCTCCACTTAGGCCTGTATGGTGCAAGGCTGGCCACGCCATAGTATGCCAAAGTTGACTAAGTTTGGACTTAGTACAAGATTTACTGCACTTTGACCAGACTAAGAGAATCTTGCCAAACTTTACCATGCTACGTCACATGAAACTTGTTATTGAAACGTTTTTTTTAAACTAGGCAAAAGATTTGCCATTTTCATTAATTAAAAAGAGGGTATTGTTACACAAGTGCCGTGAAACGGCAAAATTCTAAACGGATTACTCTCGCGGCATTACATTGCTCTATTGCTTGACACCCACAATAGCCCAAATAGACATTTCTTCTTTGATGATCTATGTGACAATCGCCACCGGAGCCGCTTTGCTTCTGAAGACGTGCGCTTTCCGTTCCTTCCAAAGTTCTCACCCCACAAGAAGAAGCAGAGAGGATAAGGCCTTAACCGGTCTGGTGTTGTTCGAGAGGAGCTCATCCCACCAAGATTTAACCGTGCTGAATTGTGCCAAGTAGTCGTGGGAACAACAAGCCCAAGCCAGGAGAACACCCCATCCCAAACCCGAAGAGAGAACATGCACTTGAAAAGGAGGTGGGCAGCCGATTCTCGGACCTGATTGCAAAGCGGGCACCTGTCATAGTTTGGACATCCTCGGCATTGCAGCCTATCTGCGATCCAAATTCTGTTTTGATTGACTAACCAGGCAAAGAATTTGCATCTGGGAGGAGCCCAAGCCTTCCAAATTGAGACCTGAAAGGTAGTGAGGGTGAGTCCAGCGAACTGCACCCAATATGCAGATTTAGCAGAGTAGTTCCCATCATTGGCGAGCTTCCACAAAATGCTATCTTTGACGCCCGGCTGGATGACAACGCCTGCAAGCTTCTCCCACGAGGCCGAGAATTGCTGAAGGTGGTCAAGTGTGAGGGCGCTTTGGGTGTCAATTTGAGCTATCCAATGGTGATCCCGCAAAGCCTGGGCAACCATTCCGCCTTTCTTGCGAGAAATATCAAAGATCTTTGGTGTAATGTCCTTGGGTCTTAGACCCTCTAGCCAAGATGACTCCCAAAAAATCGCTTTATTCCCATCACCAATCGTCACTTTGGTCGCAGCGGCAAAAAGATCACGGTCCGCAGCCATGCACGACGTCCCTTGCCTGCACCACGCCCTCGGGGGCTCATCCCAGTCAAGCCAAAGCCACCGAAGCCGGAGGCCAGCGACAAACTTATCGAGATTTAGAATGCCAAGACCTCCATATTCCTTCTGTTTACAAACTTACTCCTAGTTAACCTTGCATTTGCCGCCAGTCACCTTGTCCGTTCCAGCCCAAAGATAGGCACGTCGCAGCTTGTCAATTGCCTTTAGGAACTCAATCGGAAGGTCGAGCGGAGTGATGTGATAGATGGCCACCGCTGTGAGGGCCGCTGAGGAAGTCCTGGATTAGGGGGTATCCGGACATCCGGATTATATCCTTTGGCTGGACTGTTGGACCATGTGTTGGAAATATGCCCTAGAGGCAATAATAAAAGGATTATTATTATATTTCCTTGTTCATGATAATTGTCTTTTATTCATGCTATAATTTTGTTATCCGGAAATCGTAATACATGTGTGAATACATAGACACCAACATGTCCCTAGTAAGCCTCTAGTTGACTAGCTTGTTGATCAACAGATAGTCATGGTTTCCTGACTATGGACATTGGATGTCATTGATAACGAGATCACATCATTAGGAGAATGATGTGATGGACAAGACCCAATCCTAAACATAGCACAAGATCGTATAGTTTGTTTGCTAGAGTTTTTCCAATGTCAAGTATCTTTTCCTTAGACCATGAGATCGTGTAACTCCCAGATACCATAGGAGTGCTTTGGGTGTACCAGACGTCACAACGTAACTGGGTTACTATAAAGGTATACTACGGGTATCTCCGAAAGTGTCTGTTGGGTTGACACGGATCAAGACTGGGATTTGTCACTCCGTATGACGGAGAGGTATCTCTGGGCCCACTCGGTAATGCATCATCATAATGAGCTCAAAGTGACCAAGTGTCTGGTCACGGGATCATGCATTACGGTACGAGTAAAGTGACTTGCCGGTAACGAGATTGAACGAGGTATTGGGATACCGACGATCGAATCTCGGGCAAGTAACGTACCGATTGACAAAGGGAATTGTATACGGGGTTGCTTGAATCCTTGACATCGTGGTTCATCTGATGAGATCATCGAGGAGCATGTGGGAGCCAACATGGGTATCCAGATCCCGCTGTTGGTTATTGACCGGAGAGTCATCTTGGTCATGTCTACATGTCTCCCGAACCCGTAGGGTCTACACACTTAAGGTTCAGTGACGCTAGGGTTGTATGGATATGAGAATGCAGTAATCCGAAAGTTGTTCGGAGTCCCGGATGAGATCCCGGACGTCACGAAGAGTTCCGGAATGGTCTAAAGGTGAAGAATTATATATAGGAAGTGCAGTTTCGGCCATCGGGACAGTTTCAGGGGTCAACAGTATTGTACCGGGACCACCGGAAGGGTCCCAGGGGTCCACCGGGTGGGGCCACCCATCCCGGAGGTCCCCATGGGCTGAAGTGGGGAGGGAACCAGCCCATAGTGGGCTGGTGTGCCCCCCCTTGGGCCCCCCATGCGCCTAGGGTTGGGAACCCTAGGGGAGGGGGCACCTCCACTTGCTTTAGGGGCACTCCTCCCCCTTGGCCGCCGCCCCCCTAGGAGATCCCATCTCCTAGGGCCGGCGCACCCCCCTAAGGGGCCTATATGAAGGGAGGGGAGGGCAGCCGCACCCTGAAGTCTTGGCGCCTCCCTCTCCCCTGCTACACCTCTCCCTCTCGCAGTAGAACGGCGAAGCCCTGCTGCGGTGACTGCTGCATCCACCACCACGCCGTCGTGCTGCTTGATCTTCATCAACCTCTCCTTCCCCATGCTGGATCAAGAAGGAGGAGATGTCACGCTGACCGTACGTGTGTTGCACGCGGAGGTGCCGTCCGTTCGGCGCTAGGATCTCCGGTGATTTGGATCACGACGAGTACGACTCCCTCATCCCCGTTCTTTGAACGCTTCCGCTCGCGATCTACAAAGGTATGTAGATGCATCCGATCACTCGTTGCTAGATGAACTCATAGATGGATCTTGGTGAAAACGTAGGAATTTTTTGTTTTCTGCAACGTTCCCCAACAGTGGCATCATGAGCTAGGTCTATGCGTAGTTCTTTTTGCACGAGTAGAACACAATTTGTTGTGGGCGTAGATGTTGTCAACTTTCTTGCCGCTACTAGTCTTATTTTGCTTCAGCGGTATTGTGGGATGAAGCGGCCCGGACCAACCTTACACGTACGCTTATGTGAGACCGGTTCCACCGACTGACATGCACTAGTTGCATAAGGTGGCTGGCGGGTGTCTGTCTCTCCCACTTTAGTTGGAGCGGATTTGATGAAAAGGGTCCTTATGAAGGGTAAATAGAAGTTGACAAATCACATTGTGGATTTAACGTAGGTAAGAAAACGTTCTTGCTAGAACCCTCTTGCAGCCACGTAAAACTTGCAACAACAATTAGAGGACGTCTAACTTGTTTTTGCAGCAAGTGTTTTTGTGATGTGATATGGCCAAAGTTGTGATGAATGATGAATGATATATGTGATGTATGAGATCATGTTCTTGTAATAGGAATCATGACTTGCATGTCGATGAGTATGACAACCGGCAGGAGCCATAGGAGTTGTCTTTATTTTTGTATGACCTGCGTGTCATTGAGAAACGCCATGTAAATTACTTTACTTTATTGCTAAACATGTTAGCCATAGTAGTAGAAGTAATAGTTGCCGAGCAACTTCATGGAGACACGATGATGGAGATCATGATGATGGAGATCATGGTGTCATGCCGGTGACAAGATGATCATGGAGCCCCAAGATGGAGATCAAAGGAAGCTATATGATACTGGCCATATCATGTCACTATTATTTGATTGCATGTGATGTCTATCATGTTTTTGCATCTTGTTTACTTAGAATGACGGTAGTAAATAAGATTATCCCTCATAATAATTTCAAGAAAGTGTTCCCCCTAACTGTGCACCGTTGTGACAGTTCGTTGTTTCGAAGCACCACGTGATGATCGGGTGTGATAGATTCCAACGTTCACATACAACGGGTGTAATACAGATTTACACATGCAAACACTTAGGTTGACTTGACGAGCCTAGCATGTACAGACATGGCCTCGGAACACAAAATACCAAAAGGTCGAGCATGAGTCGTATAGAAGATACGATCAACATGAAGATGTTCACCGATGTTGACTAGTCCGTCTCACGTGATGATCGGACACGGCCTAGTTAACTCGGATCATGTTATACTTAGATGACTGGAGGGATGTCTATCTGAGTGGGAGTTCATTGAATAATTTGATTAGATGAACTTAATTATCATGAACTTAGTCTAAAATCTTTACAACATGTATTGTAGATCAAATGGCCAACGTTGTCCTCAACTTCAATGCGTTCCTAGAGAAAACAAAGCTGAAAGACGATGGCAGCAACTATACAGACTGGGTCCGGAACCTGAGGATCATCCTCATAGCTGCCAAGAAAGATTATGTCCTACAAGCACCGCTAGGTGAACCACCTGCTCTCCCTGCAGAACAATACGTTATGAACGCTTGGCAGACACGTACCGATGATTACTCCCTCGTTCAGTGCGGCATGCTTTACAGCTTAGAGCCGGGGCTCCAAAAGCGTTTTGAGAGACACGGAGCATATGAGATGTTTGAAGAGCTGAAAATGGTTTTTCAAGCTCATGCCCGGGTCGAGAGATATGAAGTCTCCGACAAGTTCTTCAGCTGTAAGATGGAGGAAAACAGTTCTGTTAGTGAGCACATACTCACTATGTCTGGGTTACATAACCGCTTGACTCAGCTGGGAGTTAATCTCCCGGATGACGCGGTCATTGACAGAATCCTTCAGTCACTTCCACCGAGCTACAAGAGCTTTGTGATGAACTTCAATATGCAGGGGATGGAAAAGACCATTCCTGAAGTATTTGCAATGCTGAAATCAGCAGAGGTAGAAGTCAAAAAGGAACATCAAGTGTTGATGGTGAATAAAACACTAAGTTCAAGAAGGGCAAGTGTAAGAAGAACTTCAAGAAGGACAGCAAGGGAGTTGCCGCGCCCGGTAAGCAAGCTGCCGGGAAGAAGCCAAAGAATGGACCCAAGCCCGAGACTGAGTGCTTTTATTGCAAGGGAAGTGGTCACTAGAAGCGGAACTGCCCCAAATACTTAGCGGACAAGAAGGCCGGCAACACGAAAGGTATATGTGATATACATGTAATTGATGTGTACCTTACCAGTACTCGTAGTAGCTCCTGGGTATTTGATACTGGTGCAGTTGCTCACATTTGTAACTCAAAGCAGGAGCTGCGGAATAAGCGGAGACTGGCGAAGGACGAGGTGACGATGCGCGTCGGGAATGGTTCCAAGGTCGATGTGATCGCCGTCGGCATGCTACCTCTACATTTACCTACGGGATTAGTTTTGAACCTCAATAATTGTTATTTAGTGCCAAGTTTGAGCATGAACATTGTATCAGGATCTCATCTAATTCGATATGGCTACTCATTTAAATCCGAGGATAATGGTTGTTCTATTTATATGAGAGATATGTTTTATGGTCATGCTCCGATGGTGAATGGTTTATTCTTAATGAATCTGAAGCGTAATGCTACACATATTCATAGTGTGAGTACCAAAAGATGTAAGGTTGATAATGATAGTCCCACATACTTGTGGCACTGCCGCCTTGGTCACATAGGTGTCAAACGCATGAAGAAGCTCCATGCAGATGGACTTTTAGAGTCTCTTGATTACAAATCATTTGACACATGCGAACCATGCCTCATGGGTAAAATGACCAAGACTCCGTTCTCAGGAACAATGGAGCGAGCAACCAACTTATTGGAAATCATACATACTGATGTGTGCGGTCCAATGAGTGTTCAGGCTCGCGGTGGTTATCGTTATGTTCTCACCCTCACTGATGACTTGAGTAGATATGGGTATGTCTAATTAATGAAACACAAGTCTGAGACCTTTGAAAGGTTCAAGGAATTTCAGAGTGAGGTCGAGAATCAATGTGACAGGAAAATCAAGTTCCTGCGATCAGATCGTGGAGGAGAATACTTGAGTCACAAATTTGGCACACACTTAAGAAAATGTGGAATAGTTTCACAACTCACGCCGCCTGGAACACCTCAGCGTAATGGTGTGTCCGAACGTCGTAATCGCACTCTATTAGATATGGTGCGATCTATGATGTCTCTTACCGATTTACCGCTATCATTTTGGGGCTATGCTTTAGAGACTGCCGCATTCACTTTAAATAGGGCTCCGTCGAAATCCGTTGAGACGACACCGTATGAATTATGGTTTGGGAAGAAACCTAAGCTGTCGTTTCTAAAAGTTTGGGGATGCGATGCTTATGTCAAGAAACTTCAACCAGAAAAGCTCGAACCCAAGTCGGAAAAATGCGTCTTCATAGGATACCCTAAAGAAACTATTGGGTATACCTTCTACCTCAGATCCGAAGGCAAGATCTTTGTTGCCAAGAATGGATCCTTTCTAGAGAAAGAGTTTCTCTCGAAAGAAGTAAGTGGGAGGAAAGTAGAACTTGATGAAGTATTACCTCTTGAACCGGAAAGTGGTGCAACTAAAGAAAATGTTCCTGAGGTGCCTGCACCGACTAGAGAGGAAGTTAATGATGATGATCATGAAACTTCAGATCAAGTTGCTACTGAACTTCGTAGGTCCACAAGGACACGTTCCGCACCAGAGTGGTATGACAACCCTGTCTTGGAAATCATGTTGTTAGACAACGGTGAACCTTCGGACTATGAAGAAGCGATGGCGGGCCCAGATTCCAACAAATGGCTTGAAGCCATGCAATCCAAGATAGGATCCATGTATGAAAACAAAGTATGGACTTTGACAGACTTGCCCGATGATCGGCGAGCGATAGAAAACAAATGCATCTTTAAGAAGAAGACAGACACGGATGGTAATGTTACCATCTATAAAGCTCGACTTGTCGCTAAGGGTTATCGGCAAGTTCAAGGGGTTGACTACGATGATACTTTCTCTCCCGTAGCGAAGCTGAAGTCCGTCCGAATTATGTTAGCAATTGCTGCATACTATGATTATGAGATATGGCAAATGGACGTCAAAACGGCATTCCTTAATGGTTTCCTTAAGGAAGAATTGTATATGATGCAGCCGGAAGGTTTTGTCGACCCTAAGAATGCTAACAAGGTATGCAAGCTCCAGCGATCCATTTATGGGCTGGTGCAAGCATCTCGGAGTTGGAATATTCGCTTTGATGAGATGATCAAAGCGTTTGGGTTTATGCAGACTTATGGAGAAGCCTGCGTTTACAAGAAAGTGAGTGGGAGCTCTGTAGCATTTCTCATATTATATGTAGATGACATACTTTTGATGGGAAATGATATAGAACTTTTGGACAGTATTAAGGCCTACTTGAATAAGAGTTTTTCAATGAAGGACCTTGGAGAAGCTGCTTATATATTAGGCATCAAGATCTATAGAGATAGATCAAGACACCTCATAGGTCTTTCACAAAGCACATACCTTGATAAGATATTGAAGAAGTTCAATATGGATCAGTCTAAGAAGGGGTTCTTGCCTGTGTTGCAAGGTGTGAAATTGAGCTCAGCTCAATGTCCGACCACGGCAGAAGATATAGAAGAGATGAGTGTCATCCCCTATGCCTCAGCCATAGGGTCTATTATGTATGCCATGTTGTGTACCAGACCTGATGTAAACCTTGCCGTAAGTTTGGTAGGTAGGTACCAAAGTAATCCCGGCAAGGAACACTGGACAGCTGTCAAGAATATCCTGAAGTACCTGAAAAGGACTAAGGACATGTTTCTCATTTATGGAGGTGATGAAGAGCTCGTCGTAAAGGGTTACGTCGATGCTAGCTTCGACACAGATCTAGATGACTCTAAGTCACAAACCGGATACATGTATATGTTGAATGGTGGAGCAGTAAGCTGGTGCAGCTGCAAGCAGAGCGTCGTGGCGGGATCTACATGTGAAGCGGAGTACATGGCTACCTCGGAGGCAGCACATGAAGCAATCTGGGTGAAGGAGTTCATCACCGACCTAGGAGTCATACCCAATGCGTCGGGGCCGATCAAGCTCTTCTGTGACAACACTGAAGCTATTGCACTTGCCAAGGAGCCCAGGTTTCACAAGAAGACCAGGCACATCAAGCGTCGCTTCAACTCCATCCGTGAAAATGTTCAAGATAGAGACATAGAAATTTGTAAAGTACATACGGATCTGAATGTCGCAGATCCGTTGACTAAACCTCTCCCTAGAGCAAAACATGATCAACACCAGAACACTATGGGTGTTCGATTCATCACAATGTAACTAGATTATTGACTCTAGTGCAAGTGGGAGACTGTTGGAAATATGCCCTAGAGGCAATAATAAAAGGATTATTATTATATTTCCTTGTTCATGATAATTGTCTTTTATTCATGCTATAATTGTGTTATCCGGAAATCGTAATACATGTGTGAATACATAGACACCAACATGTCCCTAGTAAGCCTCTAGTTGACTAGCTTGTTGATCAACAGATAGTCATGGTTTCCTGACTATGGACATTGGATGTCATTGATAACGAGATCACATCATTAGGAGAATGATGTGATGGACAAGACCCAATCCTAAACATAGCACAAGATCGTATAGTTTGTTTGCTAGAGTTTTTCCAATGTCAAGTATCTTTTCCTTAGACCATGAGATCGTGTAACTCCCGGATACCGTAGGAGTGCTTTGGGTGTACCAAACGTCACAACGTAACTGGGTGACTATAAAGGTATACTACGGGTATCTCCGAAAGTGTCTGTTGGGTTGACACGGATCAAGACTGGGATTTGTCACTCCGTATGACGGAGAGGTATCTCTGGGCCCACTCGGTAATGCATCATCATAATGAGCTCAAAGTGACCAAGTGTCTGGTCACGGGATCATGCATTATGGTACGAGTAAAGTGACTTGCCGGTAACGAGATTGAACGAGGTATTGGGATACCGACGATCGAATCTCGGGCAAGTAACGTACCGATTGACAAAGGGAATTGTATACGGGGTTGCTTGAATCCTCGACATCGTGGTTCATCCGTTGAGATCATCGAGGAGCATGTGGAAGCCAACATGGGTATCCAGATCCCGCTGTTGGTTATTGACCGGAGAGTCGTCTCGGTCATGTCTACATGTCTCCCAAACCCGTAGGGTCTACACACTTAAGGTTCGGTGACACTAGGGTTGTATGGATATGAGTATGCAGTAATCCGAAAGTTTTTCGGAGTCCCGGATGAGATCCCGGACGTCACTAAGAGTTCCGGAATAGTCCGGAGGTGAAGAATTATATATAGGAAGTGCAGTTTCGGCCATCGGGGCAGTTTCAGGGGTCAACGGTATTGTACCGGGACCACCGGAAGGGTCCCGGGGGTCCACCGGGTGGGGCCACCCATCCCGGAGGGCCCCATGGGCTGAAGTGGGGAGGGAACCAGCCCATAGTGGGCTTGTGCGCCCCCCCCTTGGCCCCCCATGCGCCTAGGGTTGGGAACCCTAGGGGAGGGGGCGCCTCCACTTGCTTTGGGGGCACTCCTCCCCCTTGGCCGCCGCCCCCTAGGAGATCCCATCTCCTAGGGCCGGCGCACCCCCCTAAGGGGCCTATATAAGGGGGGGGGAGGGAGGGCAGCCGCACCCTGAAGTCTTGGCGCCTCCCTCTCCCCTGCTACACCTCTCCCTCTCGCAGTAGAATGGCGAAGCCCTGCTGCGGTGACTGCTGCATCCACCACCACGCCGTCGTGCTGCTTGATCTTCATCAACCTCTCCTTCCCCTTGCTGGATCAAGAAGGAGGAGACGTCACGCTGACCGTACGTGTAATGAACGCGGAGGTGCCTTCCCTTCGGCGCTAGGATCTCCGGTGATTTGGATCACGACGAGTACGACTCCCTCTTCCCCGTTCTTTGAACGCTTACGCTCGCGATCTACAAAGGTATGTAGATGCATCCGATCACTCGTTACTAGATGAACTCATAGATGGGTCTTGGTGAAAACGTAGGAATTTTTTTTGTTTTCTGCAACGTTCCCCAACACCATGAAGATAGAAGATTGAAGACTTCGTCCCGTGTCGGGATGGCACTCTACTTGGCGTGGAAGGCAAGCTAGGCAATACGGATATGTATATCTCCTCCTTTGTAACCGACCTTGTGCAACCCTAGCCCCCTCCGGTGTCTATATAAACCGGAGGGTTTTAGTCCGTAGGATAACATACAATCATACCATAGGCTAGCTTCTAGGGTTTAGCCTCTCCGATCTCGTGGTAGATCAACTCTTGTACTACTCATATTATCAATAATAATCAAGCAAGACATAGGGTTTTACCTCCATCAAGAGAGCCTGAACCTGGGTAAAACATCGTGTCCCCTGCCTCCTGTTACCATCCGCTTTAGACGCACAGTTCGGGACCCCCTACCCGAGATCCGCCGGTTTTGACACCGACATTGGTGCTTTCATTGAGAGTTCCTCTGTGCCGTCGCCGTAAGGAAGGATGCCTCATCTCGTTGTTAAAAACAACATTACCGTCGGGGGAGCCCTGGCTGTCAGCCAAACTCTCCGGCTAGGCAGTTTCATCATGACCGCCTGTTCGGCTGCTGCACCGATGATGACTTCTCGGGTCATCGAAAACAGCCTCCATGTCGGCTCGGAATTCGCCGAGCAGATGGATCCAATGGAGCTCTCTTCCCTAAACGAGCTCTTGGATCGCATCGCCGCCCTAGGAGTCACTACGGACTATGATCAGATTGGGCTTAAACCTGATCAAAGGGAGATTAACTCTCCACCGGTCACCCATCATGTTGCGGTCGTGGAGGAACAATGTGGCGATTCTTCCTCTATCTTGAGGACTAACTATGTTCGGATTCCTGCTCTCTCCGAGCCAGATACCCGTTTTCGGGAGGACATCACCCAAGCCCTGAACCTAGAGTCAGGCAGCGGGCCAGACTCATCGGGCAACATGACGGAATCTAAACTTCCAAGATCGGAAACTCCTTGGCCCCTGGGTCTCAGATCGGGTAGGGGTTCGGACTCGAACCCACCCACCCACCCAGACATAAACGATCTTTTCCACATCAGGTACGAGCCCCATGAAACAATACATCATTATTGGGCCAGATTCCTCCTTGTGATGAACAAGGTTAAGGACTGTCGCGAGGGAGACGCAGTCTCACTTTTCTGCAATAACTACACGGACAAGGGAATCCTTAATGCCATAAGTCGCCGTGACATATCATGCTTCGCCGACCTGGCGTCCATAGTACAAAAGTACTGTGCGATGGAAAGTGCCTGGAAAACCGAAACGAAATTTTGGGATAATCCAGCTCCGAATATACACCCAGTCCGAAGTAAAAGGGTGCACCATCATAACACACCCGAGTTAATTACAAAGAAGCAAAAACCCTCTACAGGGCGTGGAACCGTATTGGAGGGATGGCTCAACGGACCCTGCAAAATTCATAGTACAGCGGATACCATACCAACACACAGCCTTAGAGCATGTTGGATACTCCGGCAGGTGGCCAAAAGCGGCGAGGATCTTCTCATCCCAGATGCCGCAGAGCACCATCCCAGGGATAACAATACAGTATTAACAGTCTTTGAGACCTTCGCATCAAATAATAGGTGCAAGCGAACACTCCGCAGCCTCGCCAAAATCTGCCACGTGGCAGCAATAAATCCATGGGGTGACACAGTTATTACCTTCAATGCCAGTGATGAACCTAAATTCCGAACAGCCCGAGCACCAGCCGCACTGGTCCTCAGTCCAATTGTGGACGGCTTTCGACTCACCAAAGTACTCATGGACGGCGGCAGTGGATTGAACCTCATCTATGAGGAAACCCTTCAAAAATGGAAATAGACTAGAACCAGATTGAGCAAAGCAGCACAACCTTCAGAGGAATCATCCCCAATCGGGAAGCATGCTATGCTGGGAAAATCACACTAGATGTGGTATTCGGCATGCCAGAGAACTATAGGTCCGAAGAAATTACATTCCATGTGGCCCCATTCAGTAGTGGATACCACGCCCTTTTAGGACGGGAAGCGTTCACGATCTTCCAAGCCATACCCCATTATGGGTACATGAAGTTCAAAATGCCCGGGCCCAACGGAATCATCACTCTCGCTAGTGATCCGGACACAGCACTCCGCGCCGAAAACAAAACAACCGCATTGGCCCTCGAGGCATTATCCGAAGCCCTTTCAGCCGAGGAATTAACCACGCTGCGCTCCACAGTGGACGGGGATGACGTGATACTTGACAAGAGATCCAAGTCCACATCTTTTAAACCAGCGGATGAAATAGTCAAATTTCAAGTCCACCCAACAGACCCTACAAAAACAGCCTCCATCGGGGTACAGTTAAACCCCACCGTGGACGCCGCACTACGAGAGTTCCTGCGCGAGAATTGAGATATATTCGCCTGGCACCCCTCAGACATGCCAGGAATCCCACGCAGGCTGGCCGAGCATAGCCTCAATATTCTAAAGGGATTCAAGCCGGTCAAGCAGGCTCTTCGGCGTTTCTCTGAACCTAAGAGACAAGCTATGGGAGAGGAACTAGTCAAGCTATTGGAGGCCGGATTCATTAGAGAAATAAAACACTCGGACTGGCTAGCAAACCTGGTGATGGTACCAAAGAAGGACAAATCCTGGCGGCTATGTGTCGATTTCAAGGACCTCAACAAGGCTTGCCCAAAGGATCCGTTCCCCCTTCCCCCTCCCCCGCACAACCTCAACAAGACTCACAGACGGGCTTGCCGTCGTGGATCAGCATGGGGACCTTGTTGTGGACGGGGTTTGAACGGAGGAGCAGCTCGCTCTTGTGCCGGAGGTCCTCCTCTGCGTACTCATAGCTAATGCCCTTGATGCTGAGAGCAAGGTGCACCCGCAGGACATACGGGCTCGCCCACATGCCCAGTAGCTTCAGATCGTATGCTGCTCCGGCCATTGTTGGTATGGTGTCTGTCAACTCAAGGTCCGACTGAACTTTGCTCATACGTAGATTGTGTTTTGGTGCCTCTGTTTTAAGACTCCGGAGGAGAACACGCGAGGCATATATAGTCATATAGAGATAGAGCACAACAGAGATTCTTCCGGTAGAACGGTGCGAAGGACTAGTTGGTTGGATGATTCTTCGAACAGTCTAGTTTTCCGGCTTACTTTTCTGACTTGTTCAAGTAATTAGGTCTGAACATATGTCCCGTGCGCTTACAATTCTTTGGCATGGACAGGTATGAGGGAGGCCCCGCTGGCAAACATCAGCCACACATTCATGTTTGTCCGCTTGCACACAAAAATCGTTCCTCCACTTAGGCTTGTATGGTGCAATGCTGGCCACGCCATAGTATGCCAAAGTTGACTAAGTTTGGACTTTGTACAAGATTTACTGCACTTTGACCAGACTAAGAGAATCTTGCAAAACTTTACCATGCTACGTCACATGAAACTTGTTATTGAAAAGTTTGTTTTTAAACTGGGCAAAAGATTTGCCATTTTCATTAATTAAAAAGAGGGTATTGTTACACAAGTGCCGTGAAACGGCAAAATTCTAAACGGATTACTCTCGCGGCATTACATTGCTCTATTGCTTGACACCCGCAATAGCCCAAATAGACATTTCTTCTTTGATGATCCGTGTGACAATCGCCACCAGAGCCGCTTTGCTCCTGAAGACGTGCGCATTCCGTTCCTTCCAAAGTTCTCACCCCACAAGAAGAAGCAGAGAGGATAAGGCCTTAACCGGTTTGGTGTTGTTCGAGAGGAGCTCATCCCACCAAGATTTAACCGTGCCGAATTGTGCCAAGTAGTCATGGGAACAACAAGCCCAAGCCAGGAGAACACCCCATCCCAAACCCGAAGAGAGAACATGCACTTGAAAAGGAGGTGGGCAGCCGATTCTCGGACCTGATTGCAAAGCGGGCACCTGTCATAGTTTGGAAATCCTCGGCGTTGCAGCCTATCTGCGATCCAAATTCTGTTTTGATTGACTAACCAGGCAAAGAATTTGCATCTGGGAGGAGCCCAAGCCTTCCAAATTGAGACCTGAAAGGTAGTGAGGGTGAGTCCAGCGAACTGCACCCAATATGCAGATTTAGCAGAGTAGTTCCCATCATTGGCGAGCTTCCACAAAATGCTATCTTTGACGCCTGGCTGGATGACAATGCCTGCAAGCTTCTCCCACGAGGCCGAGAATTGCTGAAGGTGCTCAAGCGTGAGGGCGCTTTGGGTGTCAATTTGAGCTATCCAATGGTGATCCCTCAAAGCCTGGGCAACCATTCCGCCTTTCTTACGAGAAATCTCAAAGATCTTTGGTGTAATGTCCTTGGGTCTTAGACCCTCTAGCCAAGATGACTCCCAAAAAATCGCTTTATTCCCATCACCAATCGTCACTTTGGTCGCAGCGGCAAAAAGATCACGGTCCGCAGCCATGCATGACGTCCCTTGCCCGCACCACGCCCTCGGGGGCTCATCCCAGTCAAGCCAAAGCCATCGAAGCCGGAGGCCAGCGGCAAACTTATCGAGATTTAGAATGCCAAGACCTCCATATTCCTTCTGTTTACAAACATACTCCTAGTTAACCTTGCATTTGCCGCCAGTCACCTTGTCCGTTCCATCCCAAAGATAGGCACGTCGCAGCTTGTCAATTGCCTTTAGGAACTCAACCAGAAGGTCGAGCGGAGTGATGTGATAGATGGCCACCGCTGTGAGGACCGCTGAGGAAGTCCTGGATTAGGGGGTATCCGGACATCCGGATTATATCCTTTGGCCGGACTGTTGGACCATGAAGATACAAGATTGAAGACTTCGTCCCGTGTCCAGATGGGACTCTACTTGGCGTGGAAGGCAAGCTAGGCAATACGGATATGTATATCTCCTCCTTTGTAACCGACCTTGTGTAACCCTAGCCCCCTCCGGTGTCTATATAAACCGGAGGGTTTTAGTCCGTAGGATAACATACAATCATACCATAGGCTAGCTTCTAGGGTTTAGCCTCTCCGATCTCGTGGTAGATCAACTCTTGTACTACTCATATTATCAATAATAATCAAGCACGACGTAGGGTTTTACCTCCATCAAGAGGGCCCGAACCTGGGTAAAACATCGTGTCCCCTGCCTCCTGTTACCATCCGCCTTAGACGCATAGTTCGGGACCCCCTACCCGAGATCCGCCGGTTTTGACACCGACATTGGTGCTTTCATTGAGAGTTCCTCTGTGCCGTCGCAATAAGGAAGGATGCCTCATCTCGTTGTTAAAAACAACATTACCGTTGGGGAGCCCTGGCTACCGGCCAAACTCTTCGGCTAGGCAGTTTCATCATGACCGCCTGTTCGGCTGCTGCACCGATGATGACTTCTCGGGTTATCAAAAACAGCCTCCACGTCGGCTCGGAATTTGCCGAGCAGATGGATCCAATGGAGCTCTCTTCCCTAAACGAGCTCTTGGATCGCATCGCCGCCTTGGGAGTCGCTATGGACTATGATCGGACTGGGCTTAAACCCGATCAAAGGGAGATTAACTCTCCACCGGTCACCCATCATGTTGCGGTGGTGGAAGAACAATGTGGCGATTCTTCCTCTATCTTGAGGACTAACTATGTCCGGATTCCTGAGCTCTCCGAGCCAGATACCCGTTTTCGAGAGGACATCATCCAAGCCCTGAACCTAGAGTCAGGCAGCGGGCCAGACTCATCGGGCAAAATCACGGAATCCGAACTTCCAAGATCAGAAACTCCTCGGCCCCTGGGTCTCAGATCGGGTAGGGGTTCGGACTCGAACCCACCCACCCACCCAGACATAAACGATCTTTCCCACATTAGGCAAGAGCCCCATGAAACAATACATCACTATTGGGCCAGATTCCTCCTTGTGATGAATAAGGTTAAGGACTGCCGCGAGGAAGACGCAGTCTCACTTTTCTGCAATAACTGCACGGACAAGGGAATCCTTAATGCCATAAGTCGCCATGACATATCACGCTTCGCCGACCTGGCGTCCATAGTACGAAAGTACTATGCGATGGAAAGTGCCTGGAAAACCGAAACGAAATTTTGGAATAATCCGGCTCCGAATATACACCCAGTCCGAAGTAAAAGGGTGCACTATCATAAGACACCCGAGTAAATTACAAAGAAGCAAAAACCCTCTACAGGGCGTGGAACCGTATTGGAGGGATGGCTCAACGGACCCTACAAAATTCATAGTACAACGGATACCATACCAACACACAGCCTTAGAGCATGTTGGATACTCCGGCAGGTGGCGAAAAGCGGCGAGGATCTTCTCATCCCAGATGCCACAGAGCACCATCCCAGGGATAACAATACGGTATTAACAGTCTTTGAGACCTTCGCATCAAATAATAGGCGGAAGCGAACACTCCGCAGCCTCGCCAAAATCTGCCACATGGCAGCAATAAATCCATGGGGTGACACGGCTATTACCTTCAATGCCAGTGACGAACCTAAATTCCGAACAGCCCGAGCACCAGCCGCACTGGTCCTCACTCCAACTGTGGACGGCTTTCGACTCACCAAAGTACTCATGGACGGCGGCAGTGGATTGAACCTCATCTATGAGGAAACCCTTCAAAAAATGGAAATAGACTGGAACTGGATTGAGCTAAGCAGCACAACCTTCAGAGGAATCATCCCCAGTCGGGAAGCACGCTATGCTGGGAAAATCACACTAGATGTGGTATTCGGCACGCCGGAGAACTATAGGTCCGAAGAAATTACATTCCAAGTGGCCCCGTTCAGTAGTGGATACCACGCCCTTTTAGGACGGGAAGCGTTCAAGATCTTCCAAGCCATACCCCATTATGGGTACATGAAGCTCAAAATGCCTGGGCCCAACGGAATCATCACTCTCGCTAGTGATCCGGACACAGCACTCCATGCCGAAAACAAAACAGCCGCATTGGCCCTCGAGGCGTTATCCGAAGCCCTTTCGGCCGAGGAATTAACCGCGCTGCGCTCCATAGTGGACAGGGATGACGTGATACTTGACAAGAGATCCAAGTCCACATCTTTTAAACCAGCGGATGAAATAGTCAAATTTCAAGTCCACCCAACAGACCCTACAAAAACAGCCTCCATCAGGGCACAGTTAAACCCCACCGTGGACGCCGCACTACGAGAGTTCTTGCGCGAGAATTGAGATATATTCGCCTGGCACCCCTCAGACATGCCAGGAATCCCACGCAGGCTGGCCAAGCATAGCCTGAATATTCTAAAGGGATTCAAGTCAGTCAAGCAGGCTCTTCGGGATTTCTCTGAACCTAAGAGACAAGCTATGGAGAGGAACTAGTCAAGTTATTGGAGGCCGGATTCATTAGAGAAATAAAACATCTGGACTGGCTAGCAAACCTGGTGATGCTACCAAAGAAGGACAAATCCTGGCGCCTATGTGTCGATTTCAAGGACCTCAACAAGGCTTGCCCAAAGAATCCCTTCCCCCTTCCCCCTCCCCCGCACAACCTCAAAAAGACTCGCAGACGGGCTTGCCGCCGTGGATCAGCACGGGGACTTTGTTGTGGACGGGGTTTGACTGGAGGAGCAGCTCGCTCTTGTGCCGGAGGTCCTCCTCTGCGTACTCATAGCTGATGCCCTTGATGCTGAGAGCAAGGCGCACCAGCAGGACGTACGGGCTCGCCCACATGCCCAGTAGCTTCAGATCATTTGCTGCTCCGGCCATTGTTGGTGTGGTGTCTGTCAACTCAAGGTCTGACTGAACTTTGCACATACGTAGATTGTGTTTTGGTGCCTCTGTTTTAAGACTCCGGAGGAGAACACGCGAGGCATATATAGTCATATAGAGATAGAGCACAACAGAGATTTTTCCGGTAGAACAGTGCGAAGGACTAGTTGGTTGGTTGATTCTTCGAACAGTCTAGTTTTCCGGCTTACTTTTCTGACTTGGTGAAGTAATCAGGTCTGAACATATGTCCCCCGCGCTTACAATTCTTTGGCATGGATAGGTATGAGGGAGGCCCCGCTGGCAAACATCAACCACACATTCATGTTTGTCCCCTTGCACACAAAAATCGTTCCTCCACTTAGGCCTGTATGGTGCAATGCTGGCCACGCCATAGTATGCCAAAGTTGACTAAGTTTGGACTTAGTACAAGATTTACTGCACTTTGACCAGACTAAGAGAATCTTGCCAAACTTTACCATGCTACGTCACATGAAACTTGTTATGGGAAAGTGGGCCTAGCCAATGATGCGTCTTGAAAACAATACCCACCCGACTTAGGGAAATTCACTAATTTTACAAAAATGTGTGGCATAATTTTCCCGTCAAAAAAAAGGTGAGGCGTAATTTCAATTTGGCTATTGATGCTAGCTTATTATTTATTAATTTATTCATAGAATATTTTTTATCTACTCATCAACTGTCAAGGTAGAGAAAGAACAATAGAAGTAAAAATACATCCAGGTTTATAGACCACCTAGCGATGACTACAAGCACTAGAGCAAGTCCAAGGTGCGCCGCCATCTTTGCCCCTCCCTCATCGGAGTCGGACAAACTTTGTTGTAGTAGACAGTCAGAAAGTTGTCATGCTAAGACCCCATAGGAACATGCAACCCGCGCAACAGAACAACAATCGTCACCGATGAAGAGAAGCATATATTAGAAGGATCCAACCTGTAGACACATGAACACGGACGAACAAAGACCGGATCCACATGGGTCCACCGACGACAAACGCCAACCAATTCCCACAAGATACGTCGAAGACAAACCTTCACATGTCCTCCAACAATACTAGAAACATCAGCGGGACAGAGACTAGGCGGGGAGAAACTTACTTCATGTTCAAAAAGTTGCCCCCGCCTGTCTCTAAGAACGATGCTATCTTATTCATGGGAGAAAAGTTGAGTATTGCCAATCTTGTGGTACTCAGACTACAACACAAGCATCATAGGGACAGATCATCCGTAAGGCCAACTCCAATGCATGACTCCAAATTGTCGCGTCCGTTTGGAGGTAAACGGACACAAACCATGGTCCAACGCGCGGGTGCAAACGGACAAATGTCCTTTTTCTGTCCGCTTGCGACCCATTCTAGGCCCAAGTTTGGGCCGCGTTTGCGGCCGAACGAACACGTGCGGACGGGTGTGACGTGTGCCCTTGTCCGCCCCTGGCCCGTCCGTCGGTGACAAATCCCCTTTTCTTCCTCCCCTTTCCTTGATCCGCCCTCGGCCCCTCGCCATCATCGCCGCCACGCCCGTCGTCCACCTTGCTGTCTACCAATGGGCTCGACGTGCCCTTTCTGGCCACATCTCCACCATGACCGCAAGATGTTCTATGCTTTGCTCGCAAGGTACCATGGATAGCGGAGATGAGTACTTCTTTCACAACTTCATTTGTTCATCGGATGATTCGTCCTCGGATGATGCGGACATAGTGGTGGCAGCATTGGTCGTCCATGACCACATTAGTAGGATGTGGCCTCAGTTCAGGGGATCAATTCCCGTCCAAGCTCCGGCCTTGAACCGCAATAGGGAGAAAGAGCACGATATCCTCTATTCTGATTACTTTGAGAGAACCGCACTCTACAAACCGCATTAATTTCGTCGCCACTTCCGGACGTCTATTTTGAATGCAAAGATGATGCCCTTGGCAAGCTTGGCTTCTCTTCTTACCAGAAATGCACTGTGGCTATTCGCATGCTTGCATATGAAATTTCCGGTGATCTTGTGGATGAATATGTGCATATGAGTGAGTCCACATGTCTCCTCTCAATGTATAGTTTCTGAAAGGCCGTGGTGGCAGTGTTCGGTCCTGAATACCCGAGAGAACCAAATGCCGCTAATACAGAGAGGTAGTTGACGATTAATGCCAAGAGGGGCTTTCCGGGCATGCTTAGTAGTATCGATTGTATGCACTAAAAGTGGAAGAACTGTCCATTTGCTTGGCAGAGGCAGTACAAGGGACATGTGAAATATGCCACTGTCATACTTGAAGCTATGGCTTCACAAAATCTGTGGATATGACATTCTTTCTTCGGCATGGCAGGTTCTCACAATGATATTAGCATTCTTCAGCATTCTCAAGTGTTTGCAAGGCTTGTAGAAGGCCACTGCCCGGAGTTCAACTCTGAGATCAATGGCCACAATTACAACAAGGGATATTACCTAGCTGATGGTATCTATCCCCAGTGGTCCACTCTTGTGAAGACCATACCCAATCCGCAAGGAGAGAAGAGACAAAGGTTTGACGAAATGTAGGAGAGTGCTAGGAAAGATATGGAGCGTGCATTTGGTGTGCTTCAATCTCGATGGGCTATTGTTCGAAACCCTGCATTGACATGGAGCACTCAGAAGCTTTGGGAGGTGATGATTGCTTGTGTGATCATGCACAACATGATCATTGGGGATGAGCATGATGGCAGCATCTACGACCAAGGGTTTGATTTCCAGGCTGAGAATGTTGAGCCGGAGCACTCACCTCCTTCAACCTTTGAACAGTTTGACCAATTTCATTGTGAGATGCGTGATCGGAAAACTCATACATAGTTGCAAGATGACTTGGTTGAGCACATGTGGGATCGCATTGGCAATCAATAGATCTATGGTTTAATATATTTTCGTGTGCATAAAATTTGAGTGATTTTGTAAGACTGTTTGATATTTTAAAATTTTAATTGGATTGTAATAAAAGACTATTTTGAACATGTTGTTATCTTTGATTTAAACCATCTTTGCTATGCTTGATTATATTGTACTTGGCCTCCGGCAGACAAGATGTGGCAGAAGATGCGGCCGCGCGTTGGATGCTTGGTCAGTGCAAACACAAATCCGAACAGACACGGCCTCATTGTCATCCCTAAACAGATGAAATCCGAACAAAACAGACGTTCGTCTAAGTTCGTACGTTGGAGTTGGCCTAAGCCTTGATCTAGACCACTTGCATGATTACACAACTTCACCAAACGATGAGGCCACCTACCCAACGCCACACGATCTACCTCCACCCAACCAACAGAAGATGAGTCATAGATATGGACAGACACAAACCAGGGGAAGCAGAAGGGTGCACACGAGCACCGAAGATGAAACCAGCCACGACCAAGGGCAAACGAAGACATAGATACACTGTTTTTTTAAATAAGGCAAAAGAACTTGCCGTTTTTATTGATTAAGGAGAAGGTTTAGACATAGGCCGCAAAGCGGTAAAAGAAACAAGAACTACTCTCACAACATAAGAATATTCAGGTGCTTTGCTCGGGCCAACGCCCAAAGATGGGACTACTCTTTGATCCTTGTAACGACGATGGTTGTCGGAGCAACAGTGTTGGTAAAGATTCTGGTGTTGGCTTGCGTTATAGTAGTATAGCATGTTACTGCTTTCTGTTAAATCCTATTCTGATGCATAGCCTGTTCTTGCTACTACTGTTGTTACCTTTACCTACAATCCTAAATGCTTAGTATAGGATGCTAGTATCCCATCAGTGGCCCTACATTCTTGTCCGTCTGCCATGCTATATTATAGGGCCGTGATCACTCGGGAGGTGATCACGGGTATATAATTACATACATATTATATGATACATGTGGTGACTACAGTAGGGTCGGCTCGTAGAGTACCCACAAGTGATTCCGATGTGGGGGCTGAAAGGATAAGTGGCTCCATCCAGGTAGTGGTGGGCCTGAGTTCCGGACGGCCCCCAACAGTTACTTTGTCGCGGAGTGATAGGGCAGGTTGAGACCACCTAGGAGAGAGGTGGGCCTGGCCCTGGTCGACGTTCGCGGTTACTTCAAAATAACACGCTTAATGAGATCTTGGTATTTGATCTCAGTTTGGCAACTTGCCTATACGCACTAACCAACTACGCGGGAACAGTTATGGGTACTCGACGTTGTGGTATCAGCCGAAACCTTCATGACGTCAGGGACTGAGCGGCGCACGCCGGGTTGGACCGCATAACGCAACTTCCTTGGAAATGGTGGTTGCTAGGTATGCTCACCGGCCGCCCTGGCAACGTTTAGGTGTGCAATGGGCGATGGGCCCAGACCCCTGCACGGATAGGATTTAGACTGGCATGCTGACCTCTCTGTTGTGCCTAGGTAGGGCTGCGACGTGTTGATCTTCTGAGGCCGGGCATGACCTAGGAAAGTGTGTCTGGACAAAGGGGATCGAGCGTGTTGGGAAATGTGGTGCACCCCTCCATGGAAGTTTATCTATTCGAATAGCCGTGTCCCTCGGTAAAAGGACGACCCGGAGTTGTACCTTAACCTTATAACAACCAGAACCGGATACTTAATAAAACACACCCTTCCAAGTGCCAGATACAACCCGGTGATCACTCTCTAACAGGGCGACAAGGAGAGGATCGCTGGGTAGGATTATGCTGTGCGATGATACTTGGTGAACTTACCATCTACTCTCTTCTACATGCTACAAGATGAAGGCTTCCAGAAGCATAATCTTCCACAGGACTAGCTATCCCCCTCCTATTTTGGCATTCTGCAGTTCAGTCCACCGATATTGCCCCTTTACACTGATACTAATGCATATGTAGTGTAGATCCTTGCTTGCGAGTACTTTGGATGAGTACTCACGGTTGCTTTGCTCCCCCCTTTTCCCCTTTCTATACCCGGTTGTTGCGACCAGCCGTTGGAGTCCAGGAGCCAAACGCCACCGTCGACGATGACTCCTACTACACTGGAGGTGCCTACTACTACATGTAGGCCGCTGACAACGACCAGGAGTAGTTTAGAAGGATCCCAGGCAGGAGGCCTTGCCTTTTTGATTGTTGCTACTTTTGTGCTAGCCTTCTTAAGGCAAACTTGTTTAACTTATGTCTGTACTCAGATATTATTGCTTGCGCTGACTCTTGTGTTTTCGAGCTTATGTATTCAATTCCTCGAGGCCCCTGGCTTGTAATACAAAGCTTGTATTATTTTAATTTGTGTCTAGAGTTGTGTTGTGATATCTTCCCCTGAGTCCTTGATCTTGATCGTACACATTTGCGTGTATGATTAGTGTACGGTCAAATTGGGGGCATCACAAGTTGGTATCAGAGCTGACTGCCTGTAGGAATCCCCCTTCGACACTCCTTGGCCGAAGTTGAGTGTAGTTGATGAAAATTGTTTTACTAACTTGGCTGTGCGGCCCATGGCCCCACGTCGCCATTGGGTGTTATTAGGATCTTTTATTCCTCGTCTATACTCTGGGACTCCGATCTCTCTTCTATTCGGGTTAAATGAATTTTACTAAATCTAACTCTAGGTTCTCGTAATTACTTTTCCTGGAGAGCCCCTCACCCAGATGATTGCTTGGTGCGCCGGAGGATTCCGAAGATACTCTCTGATAATATCCCAAGAACTTGTGCTCATTGCGTTTGCAATTCCCTTCCACCGCAACCCTATAGATAACTACATGCACTTGTCATTCTTACATTAGTCCCCAATTGCTCTTGTTATTACGAGATACCTCAAAATACTCGTTGTTGTTCCGAGAATCCTTGTGCCTACTGCCTGGCAGTTCCTTGTCACCTGAATACACCTACAAATTAATCCTCACACACACCAAGGATTTGTTTCTCCCCAGCTGTTCATGTGTTTCACCAAAGCCTTCGAAATACTAATTGATCCTTCAAAAATCCTCAACCGCCAATTGTTCTTGAAATTCTTGCTTGCCTGCATTATGGTTAATCCCATAAGTATACTAACCTTAGTGGCATCCTTGGTCACTATCATTTTTGAGTCCATTGATTCAATAAGTTGCAAACGTTCACAATCATCAGTCGAATCCTAGGATTATCCTTCTGACTCAGATGTCATTTTAAACATGTGCTGGATCTCGACCAATCAAATTGCCATCCATTGTACCCCTAAGGCTATTCAACTTATCCATCCCTAATCAGAGCATTGCTTCTGATCCGTTGTCTTGGAATTCAAAATTCCTTTGCATTTGAGCTTTGAGTTAGTCAGTTGTTTCTATAATCTGACCTCCTTGCATTCTTTCTTCCTCTGGTTGAGTACCGATGCTCACATCAGATCCCTTGTGGACCACTAAACCCTTTGTCGGATTTTATCCGACCGTGTCCTTCATATTGAATAACCTTGTGAGCCTTTCCATGGGTATATAATGCCTTTGGTAAATTGTATCCTCTGCTTTGTGAACCATGCTCTACTTTCAAACTTGTATTATTTACTCTGAAGTTTGTGGTATATGTTCCTAAGATGCCCGGATGGGTTGAACCTACGCCTTCCCTAATCCGCGTGAACCCGAAAGATTTCATGGTTCAGGCTTATCTGGTATTGCAACAGGTAAAAAATTTCAACGACTAATGTCATTTTCGAAATACAAGAGGTGAATGGAAGGTTATGCATTGAGCAAGTGGGAGTTGACCTTGAACCTTTGTGTTCATGCCCATGGACACGATGTAGATCCTATCATGGAAGCTTCTTGTAATAATAACTATTTCCTTGGTATAATATCCTTTGGTATCGGTGAATTGATCCTTTGCAATTGTGGTTCCGACCATGATTGTTCTTCTTTGACCCCATTTCTAGGACAAGTTAAAGCACTTGTGTTTTGCAAGTCAATACACCAGCCCAACCTCTACTTTGATCTACTGTCGAGTATTACCCTCTGGTATCTCGAGAGTTCTTCATCAGCTATTATTTCTCACCAATTCCAATTTTTCATGGGTTCTGAGTTGTTAGTCGCTCAAGAACACCAATATGTGAACCGATTCCGTATTCCGGTACGATAACTCTTAAGTAATTTTTGTTGCTTATGAGTTTAATCCTTCAAGTCATTCCTAGCCTGATTGGCCATATCATTATCGTGCTAAATTTTAACTATGCTACCTGGTCCTTCTTCCTGGAGCACAAATTTCGACGACGAGCTAAGCTTACGTCGATCTTCCTCGTCATATCATTTCTCCTTGAACAACAATGCTGGATTTCGAGTTTGTGTCGTACCCATGGTTCCAATAAACTTTCTCTTCATCATTCCTTTAACTTGATGTCATCGCCGATCGATTACATCTTCATGAAATCTCTCGACAAATGTGTCATGATCATCATCAGCATTCTGAGCTCTTCCAGGATATCAATTGAATTCATGATGAGAAATACCATCCTTGCCCTCGATGATTTGTGTTGCCATCGACCACTTTATTGCCTTCCCTCCAACACAAACGTGTTCGCGTTTTGTGATATACCTTGAGATGCTTGCTATCGAGCATTTGTTCTTCTTTACCTTGGAGTATTACCATCTTTATGCTAAGAATATCGTGAGAATTGCACCACCCCTTAAGGATTCTTGGTATAGTGATGCTTCTCACCATCACCATTCTTTTCTTGGTCCCCGTGTTGATTCCAACAAGTGAACTGTGTTGTTTGGATTCTTTCCTTCTAGCAACCCTACTGCTTTGAAATAAATGGTCAACATTTCATTCTTAGACCATTGGTTATCGAATCACCATTCTAACATTGATTATTCTACCTAAGACTGTATTTCGGGTGCACCTTCAACCAATGTTTAAATGTGTATGTTTTCCTCGAGCATACATCATTATATCATTTGATATGACAAATGTTATCTCCTTGTGCACATAATTGTGGAAATCCATCTTTTGAAAATCTCAATGAATTGTCGCTGAGTTCATCAGCCACCTCCTCGTCCTCTCCTTGCTCAAATGATGAACTCATGATTCGGAACTTGCTTCCATAGTTCATTTCCCCGATAATCTTACAATGTCATCTCGTCAATTTGTGTTGCCCCTTTCATCTCAGGCATCCCGAGTATGAGGTATCCTGACCAATCATATCTGCATCTCGGTCAGCTATGATGGTTGGAACATATTTCCAAGAGTTTTCCTTTTAACATTGGTCTTTATATCTCCCGTTAAGGTGATCTCATGCCTAGCACACATGGTCGGAGACCCTATTGTTATAGTTCCCTTTTAGCGAGGTTATCCATTCTTCCATGAGGAAATTGTAAGACTTATTCTACAAGTTGTTCTTGATGAATCCTTTGTGTATCCATATCCTGATCTTTACCTGATGACCATGTCAATGCTATCTCGAAGCATGTCTATGGTACTCCGATTTTCAATAAGAACATTTGAAGCCCAATGCTAAATGTTTCTTGCTCAATTATCCAAACACTGTTGTATGGGTAATGTCATGAAATTTCTCTCCCCTTACCTAAAAGAGTTTTCTAAATTATATCCTGTCATGGATATCATGCTCTGCTTGTCCTTGGGAAGGATATACCCTTGAAATATGTGTTTAAACACATTTTCCTTTCCATTGTTCTGTTTAATCTGATAATCACATTTTCCTTTCCATTGTTTGGTTTAACCTTTCTTGTGATCTATATGATCCAAGCAGAAATATTCTCCTGCTTATGTAAACACCTCGCTGTACAATTCTGTCAGCAAGACCCTGTTACTATTGTTGATGATATTCTGGTAACCACTGATGGACGAGAACTTTGCCTATTGGTCCGCCTCGTTCAACGAGCAGGAAAATGGTTCTCTTCATCCCTTGCCCTTGGTATCGACGTTGTTGCCGACATAACTGACAGGCTACCCTCTAACATGCCTTGCTATCATGACCATGCAAGATGTTATCGCTCCTCCTACTTTTAACCCACATGGTGGGCCCATAACCCATAGTTCCACAGGATCGAAACCTGACTCTCCTGTACACCCCAGCTCCTAAAGGTTATTCCTCATGCTTGGCTTCGTAGGTAATTCACGAGCCACCTTCCAAGAGATCATCAATTCTGGTATCAGACATAATACTTATTCTCGTTGCTCTGGACCCCTTTTACACTTTGTTTCAGGCATCGAACGATTGCCAACCTGCTTGAAACTTCTCAGGGTACCTCCTTAATTTACTCATGATATTTTCTTAAGTTTCAGTTCGAGAGTTGCTTTCCGCCACCGTCCCCGATGTTAGCTACCAGATAGTCAACCTTGCAGAGGTCCGTTCTCCCGGAATATACCCACCCTTTATTCTTTTGTTACTACGATGGAGTTCCCAAAGAAAGGATGCCGACTTCATCATGATGACCTAGAGAAGAGAAATAAAGACATCAACGTAATGGATCGACCTCTTTGAGAAGAGCAACCAAGACCGAGAAGACTCAATAGAATTTCGTAACCACAACTTTCCCTTACTCCCCTCTTAAATCTCGGGATGAGATTTCTTGTAGTGGAGGAGAATTGTGACGCCCGGATAATTAGGCTACAGTAATTCCCTGCTAATGATGCCACGTCACCTCTATCACTGTAGTTAATCTCGGGATAGTTCAAAACCAATTCAAATTCAAAATTGAACTAGAGGAAAACAACAAAAGTTTTCAAACTTTAAAACTAAAATGTCCACGTAGTGCCAAGTAATGCAAAGTTAATTGTGGTGAAGAAAGCCCACTTTTATGAAATGTTTTAATACTCTAAAATGATTAAAACAATAGTTGAAACGATTAAATAAGTACCACGACCCCCGCTGCCCGTGCCCTATGACCCCCCCGGTGAGCCTCGCCCCTCTCTTCTCCCTCTCTCTGTTGCATGCCGCCGACGGGCGCCCGAGCTCGCGCGCGCCCCCTACCCGCGTCGACGCGGCTCGCTACCGACCAACTCGCCGGCTGCAGCGCCCACCGCCGGCCACGCCCGCTACGCCTCCCCTGCTCGCCGCTCCCCTGCCGCCTAGCACCCGCGCTCGCCGGAGTTGCCTCCCCCGCGCGCGCCACAACCACGCCGCGTCGTCGCTCCCCTAGCTCGCATCGCCCCGCAGCCCCCACTCGCGCGTGCCCCGCACCAGCCCGGCCGCGCCACCACCTCCTGCCGATGTCGCGGCCGCCCCGCTGCTCTTCCGGCCGCCACTCCCTGTTGTGCGCCGCCCCCGCTCGCCCCTCGCCCGTGCGCTCGCCTGCGCTGCCCCGTGCCGCCGTTCATCGCTGCGCCCGTGGTCCCCTCGCGCACCCCGTGCCCGCGCCGTCTTTTTCAGCCTCGTCCAGGCCACCACCGGACCGCGCTGGACCGCACCCATCGCGCCCCAACCCCGCCGCGCCTGCCACCACCGTGTCGTCCCCCGCTGCTGGTCGTGCGTCTCGCGTCGCGCGCCTTGCCTTGCCGCTTCCCTGCCTGCGCCACTGGCCTCGCCCCGGCCTCTCGCAGCCCTCCTCGCTCCGCCGCCCCCACCGCCCTCTCGCGTCGTCCACCGGCGCTGCTGGACGCAGGTCCGGCCAGCCTAGCCATGGCCGGACCCCCCCCCTGCGCTGGCTGCCCGGGTCCGTTCGTCCCGGCACCCCACGCCCGCATGCCCGCTAGCCCCTCTGGGCCACAGACACATGGGGCCCATGGCCCCAGAACGCTTAAAAAACATTTAAAAATAAAAATATATTAATTAATTAATAAATTAAAATAATTAACTTAATTAATTGTGTTTAATTAACCTAATTAACTAGTGTTAATTAATTAAACAATAATTAGATTAGTTAAACCCTAATTAGACTAAATAGTCAATGACAGTGGGACCCACATGTAAGTTTGACTAAGTCAAGTGGACAGTTGAGTGTTGACTGTGCAGTTGACCCAGTCAATGGGCCCCATCCGTGAGTTTGACCGGTCAACGGTCAGAGTTGACTGCTGACGTCATGCTGACGTCATGATGTCAACAGACACTATTCTGGATAATGTTAGAATTAAATAGATAAATAAATTTAGAAAATGGTTAAAACTTTAGAAAAACATATAAAATAAGCCGTAGCTCGGATGGAAAAACTTTGTACATGAAAGTTGCTTAGAACAACGAGACAAATCCGGGTACGCAGCCCGTTCGTCCGCCGCACATCCCTAGCATAGCAAACACGCAACTTTCCCCCTCCGTTTCATTTGTCCGAAAACGCAAAACACCGGGGTTACTTTCCCGGATGTTTTCCCCCTTCGCCGGCATCACTTCCTACTGCGTTAGGGCACACCTGGCACCATTACTTGTCATGTCATGCATCGTTATGTATCTGTTTGCATTGTATTAATTGTTTCTTCCCCCTCTTTTCTCCGGTAGACTACGAGGCTGACGCCGCTGCTGGTTCCCCGATCAACTACATTGTTGACGAGCCCTACTTGCCAGAGCAACCAGGCAAGCCCCCCCCTTGATCACCAGATATTGCCTATTCTTCTCTCTACTGCTTGCATTAGAGTACTGTAGCATGTTACTGCTTTCCGTTAAATCCTATTCTGATGCATAGCATGTCCTTGCTACTACTGTTGTTACCTTTACCTGCAATCCTAAATGCTTAGTATAGGATGCTAGTATCCCATTAGTGGCCCTACATTCTTGTCCGTATGCCATGCTATACTATCGGGCCGTGATCACTTGGGAGGTGATCACAGGTATATAATTACATACATATTATATGATACATGTGGTGACTAAAGTCGGGTCGGCTCGTAGAGTACCCGCAAGTGATTCCGATGTGGGGGCTGAAAGGACAGGTGGCTCCATCCAGGTAGTGGTGGGCCTGAGTTCCCGACAGCCCCCAACTGTTACTTTGTGGCGGAGCGACATGGCAGGTTGAGACCACCTAGGAGAGAGATGGGCCTGGCCCTGGTCGGCGTCTGCGGTTACTTCAAAATAACACGCTTAACGAGATCTTGGTATTTGATCTGAGTCTGGCCACTGGCCTATACGCACTAACCAACTACGCGGGAACAATTATGGGCACTCGACGTCGTGGTATCAGCCGAAGCCTTCATGACATCAGCGACTGGGCGACGCGCATCGGGTTGGACCGCGTAACACAACTTCCTGGGAAATGGAGGTTGCTAGGTCTGCTCACCGGCCGCCCTCGCAACGTTCAGGTGTGCAATGGGTGATGGGCCCAGACTCCTGCGCGCAGAGGATTTAGACCGGCGTGCTCACCTCTCTGTTGTGCATAGGTAGGGCTGCGACGTGTTGATCTTCCGAGGCCGGACATGACCTAGGAAAGTGTGTCCGGCCAAAGGGGATCGAGCGTGTTGAGAAATGTGGTGCACCCCTATAGGGAAGTTTATCTATTCGAATAGTCGTGTCCCTCTGTAAAAGGACGACCCAGAGTTGTACCTTGACCTTATGACAACTAGAACCGGATACTTAATAAAACACACCCTTCCAAGTGCTAGATACAACCCGGTGATCGCTCTCTAACAAGGCGACAAAGAGAGGATCGTCGTGTAGGATTATGCTATGCGATGATACTTGGTGAACTTACCATCTACTCTCTTCTACATGCTGCAAGATGGAGGCTTCCAGAAGCGTAGTCTTCGATAGGACTAGCTATCCCCCTCCTATTCTGGCATTCTGCAGTTCAGTCCACCGATATTGCCCCTTTACGCTGATACCAATGCATATGTAGTGTAGATCCTTGCTTGCGAGTACTTTGGATGAGTACTCACGGTTGCTTTGCTCCCCCTTTTTCCCTTTCTATAGCCGGTTGTTGCGACCACCCGTTGGAGTCCTGGAGCCAGACGCCACCGTCGACGACGACTCCTACTACACTGGAGGTGCCTACTACTACGTGCAGGCCGCTAACGACGACCAGGAGTAGTTTAGGAGGATCCCAGGTAGGAGACCTTGCCTTTTCGATCGTTGCTACTTTTGTGCTAGCCTTCTTAAGGCAAACTTTTTAAACTTATGTCTGTACTCAGATATTATTGCTTCCGCTGACTCTTGTGTTTTCGAGCTTATGTATTCGAGCCCTCGAGGCCCCTGGCTTGTAATATAAAGCTTGTATTATTTTAATTTGTGTCTAGAGTTGTGTTGTGATATCTTCCCGTGAGTCCTTGATCATACACATTTGCGTGTATGATTAGTGTACGGTCAAATCGGGGGCGTCACAATATAGAAAAAGATCCCACCTCATATGAAGAAGTCATGAGAAGCCCTCATTCATCGAAGTGGATGAAGGCAATGGAAGACGAGATGAAAACGATGAGTTCCAAAGATGTTTGGGACTTAGAGGAAATTCCTAAAGGAGCCAAAACAGTAGGCTGCAAATGGCTCTACAAAATTAAGTATGACTGTAAAGGGAATGTAGAAAAGTGTAAATCACGACTCGTGGCAAAAGGATTTACACAAAGAGAAGGGATAGATTACAATGAGATATTTTCTTCTGTCTCATGTAAGGATTCCTTCAGAATCATAATGGCATTAGTTGCTCATTTGATTTAGGGTTACATTGAATGGATGTAAAGACGACATTTCTCAACAGGGATTTAAAAGAAAATGTCTACATGAAACAACCCAAGGGTTTTATCATGGAAGGCAAGGAAAATATGGGATGCCGCTTGAAGAAATCCATTTATGGATTAAAGCAAGCCTCTAGACAGTGGTATTTAAAGTTTAATCAAACGATTTAAAGTTTTGGATTTAAAGAAAATATTAAGGATAACATCATTTATGCAAAGTTTAAAAATGGGAAATATTTTTTCCTAATCTTGTATGTGGATGATATTCTGCTTGCTAGCAGTGATGTTAGTCTACTACAAGAAACAAATAAATTCTTATCCTCAAATTTTGACATAACAGATCTTGGTGAAGCATCATATGTTTTGGGCATAGAAATTCACCGAGATAGGAACAATGGGGTCTTAGGACTATCGCAGAAGGCATATTTAGAAAAGGTTCTTAAAAAGTATAATATGCATGCGAGTAAAGCCACACTTGCTCCTATAGTTAAGGGCAATAGTTCTAAAAAAATCCAATGTCCCAAGAACCAGTATGAGATCGATCAAATGAAAGCAGTACCATATGCTTCGGTAGTTGGCAGCTTACAGTATGCACAAGTGTGCACTCGCCCTGACTTAGCTTTTATCACCGCGATACTCGGTAGATATCAAGAGAATCCAGGCATAGAGCACTGGAAGATGGTAAAGAAAGCATTGCGTTATACGCAAGGCACGAAGGACTAAATGCTAATATACAGGAGAAGTGATTCCCTAAAGATAAAAGGGTATTCAGACACAGATTT
>NC_041380.1:350472828-350581881 GCF_002162155.2 Triticum dicoccoides
GTATTCACCCTCGTTGGGGGGCTACTTCTTGGAAAAACTCCAAACAGTCGATAGTTGCATCATCTGTTGGGGAACGTACTAATTTCAAAAAAAATCCTACGCACACGCAAGATCATGGTGATGCATAGCAACAAGAGGGGAGAGTATCGTCCACGTACCCTCGTAGACCGTAACCGGAAGCGTTATGAGAACGCGGTTGATGTAGTCGAACGTCTTCATGATCCGACCGATCCAAGTACCGAACGCACGGCACCTCCGAGTTCAGCACACGTTCAGCTCGATAACGTCCCACGAACTCCGATCCAACAGAGCTTCACGGCAGAGTTCCGTCAGCACGACGGCGTGAAGACGGTGATGATGTTGCTACCGACGCAGGGCTTCTCCTAAGCACTGGTACAATATGATCAAGGTGGATTATGGTGGAGGGGGGCACCGCACACGGCTTGGAACAATCAACTTGTGTGTCCTAGGGTGCCCCCGCCCCCGTATATAAAGGAGCAAGGGGGAGGCCGGCCGGCCCTTGCAGGGCGCGCGAGGAGGAGGAGTCCTCCTCCTAGTAGGAGTTGGACTCCCCTTTCCAACTCATACTAGGAGGAGGAAAGGAAGGAGGAGAGGGAGAAGGAAGGAGAGGGATGAAAGGAGGACAGGGGGCCGCCCCCCTAGTCCAATTCGGTTTGGGCTAGGGGGGCGCGCGCCCTGCCTTCTCTCTTCCACCACTTGGCCCATGAGGCCCAATACTTCTTCCCCGTATTCCCGTAACTCCCCGGTACTCCAAAAAATACCCGAATCACTCAGAACTTTTCCGATGTCCGAATATAGTCGTCCAATATATCGATCTTTATGTCTTGACCATTTCGAGACTCCTCGTCATGCCCCTGATCTCATCCGGGACTCCGAACTACCTTTGGTGAATCAAATCACATAAACTCATAATACCGATCGTCACCGAACATTAAGCGTGCGGACCCTACGGGTTCAAGAACTATGTAGACAAGACTGAGACACGTCTCTGATCAATAACCAATAGCGGAACCTGGATGTTCATATTGGCTCCTACATATTCTACAAAGATCTTTATCGGTCAAACCGCATAACTACATACGTTGTTCCCCTTGTCATCGGTATGTTAGTTGCCCGAGATTCGATCGTCGGTATCTCAATACCTAGCTCAATCTCATTACCGGCTAGTCTCTTTACTTATTTCCGTAATGCATTATCCCACAACTAACTCATTAGTTGCACTGCTTGCAAGGCTTATAGTGATGTGCATTACCGAGAGGGCCCAGAGATACCTCTCCGACAATCGGAGTGACAAATCCTAATCTCGATCTATGCCAACTCAACAAGTACCATCGGATACACCTGTAGAGCCCCTTTATAATCACCCAGTTACGTTGTGATGTTTGGTAGTACATAAAGAATACCTCCGGTAATCGGGAATTGCATAATCTCATAGTCATAGGAACATGTATAAGTCATGAAGAAAGCAATAGCAGTAAACTAAAACGATCAAGTGCTAAGCTAACGGAATGGGTCAAGTCAATCACATCATTCTCCTAATGATGTGATCCCATTTATCAAATGACAACTCATGTCTATGGTTAGGAAACATAACCATCTTTGATTAACGAGCTAGTCAAGTAGAGGCATACTAGTGACACTATGTTTGTCTATGTATTCACACATGTATTATGTTTCCGGTTAGCATGAATAATAAACATTTATCATGAAATAAGGAAATAAATAATAACTTTATTATTGCCTCTAGGGCATATTTCCTTTAGTCTCCCACTTGCACTAGAGTCAATAATCTAGATTAGACAGTAATGATTCTAACACCCATGGAGCCTTGGTGCTGATCATGTTTTGCAAATGAGAGAGTCTTAGTCAACGGGTCTGCAACATTCGGATCCGTATGTATCTTGCAAATCTCTATGTCTCCCACCTGGACTTGATCGCGGATGGAATTGAAGCGTCTCTTGATGTGTTTGGTTCTCTTGTGAAATCTGGATTCCTTTGCCAAGGCAATTGCACCAGTATTGTAACAAAAGATTTTCATTGGACCCGATGCACTAGGAATGACACCTAGATCGGATATGAAATCCTTCGTCCAGACTCCTTCAATTGCTGCTTCCGAAGCAGCTATGTACTCCGCTTCACACGTAGATCCCGCCATGATGCTTTGTTTAGAACTGCTCCAACTGATAGCTCCACCGTTCAATATAAACATGTATCCGGTTTGTGATTTAGAATCGTCCGGATCAGCGTCAAAGCTTGCATCGATGTAACCATTTACGACGAGCTCTTTTTCACCCCCATAAACGAGAAACATATCCTTAGTCCTTTTCTGGTATTTCAGGATGTTCTTGACCGCTGTCCAGTGATCCACTCCTGGATTACTTTGGTACCTCCGTGCTAAACTAATAGCAAGGCACACATCAGGTCTGGTACACAACATTGCATACATGATAGAGCCTATGGCTGAAGCACAGGGAACACTTTTCACTTTCTCTCTATCTTCTGCAGTGGTCTGGCATTGAGTTTTACTCAACTTCACACCTTGTAACACAGGCAAGAACCCTTTCTTAGCTTGATTCATTTTGAACTTCTTAAAAACTTTATCAAGGTATGTGCTTTGTGAAAGTCCAATTAAGCGTCTTTATCTATCTTTATAGATCTTGATGCCCAATATATAAGCAGCTTCACTGAAGTCTTTCATTGAAAAACTCTTATTCAAGTATCCTTTTATGCAATCCAGAAATTATATATCATTTCCAATCAACAATATGTCATCCACATATAATATTAGAAATGCTACAGAGCTCCCAACTTTCTTGTAAATACAGGCTTCTCCAAAACTCTATATAAAACCATATGCTTTGATCACACTATCGAAACTTTTATTTCAACTCCGAGAGGCTTGCACCACTCCATAAATGGATCGCTGGAGCTTGCACACATTGTTAGCACCCTTTGGATCAATAAAACCTTCAGGTTGCATCATATACAACTCTTCTTCCAAAAATCCATTCAGGAATGAAGTCTTTACATCCATTTGCCAAATTTCATAATCATAAAATGCGGCAATTGCTAACATGATTCGGACGGACTTAAGCATCGCTACGAGTGAGAAGGTCTCATCGTAGTCAACTCCTTGAATTGTCGAAAACCTTTCATAACAAGTCGAGCTTTGTAGACAATAACGTTACCGTCAGCGTCAGTCTTCTTCTTGAAGATCCATTAATTCTCGATGGCTTGCCGATCATCGGACAAGTCAACCAAATTCCACACTTTGTTCTCATACATGGATCTCATCTAAGATTTCATGGCCTCAAGCCATTTTGCGGAATCTGGGCTCATCATCGCTTCCTCATAGTTCATCATGGTCAAGTAACATGACCTCCAGAACAGGATTACCGTACCACTCTGGTGTGGATCTTACTCTCATTGACCTACGAGGTTCGGTAGTAACTTGATATGAAGTTTCATGATCATCATCATTGGCTTCATCACTAATTGGTGTAGGTGTCACGGGAACTAGTTTCTGTGATGGACTACTTTCCAATAAGGGAGCAGGTACAATTACCTCATCAAGTTTTACTTTCCTCCCACTCACTTCTTTCGAGAGAAACTCCCTCTCTAGAAAGGATCCATTCTTAGCAACAAATGTCTTGCCTTTGGATCTGTGATAGAAGGTGTACCCAACAGTCCCCTTTGGGTATCCAATGAAGACACATTTCTCCGATTTAGGTTCAAGCTTATCAAGTTGAAGCTTTTTCACATAAGCATCATAGCCCCAAATTTTAAGAAACGACAACTTTGGTTTCTTGCCAAACCATAGTTCATAAGGCATCGTCTCAACAGATTTAGATGGTGCCCTATTTACCGTGAATGCAGATGTCTCTAAATCATAACCCCAAAATGATAGCGGTAAATCAGTAAGAGACATCATAGATTGCATCATATCTAGTAAAATACGATTACGACATTCGGACACACCATTACGCTGTGGTGTTTCAGGTGGCATGAGTTGCGAAACTATTCCTCATTGTTTCAAATGAAGACCAAACTCGTAACTCAAATATCCTCCTCCACGATCAAATCGTAGAAACTTTATTTTCTTATTACGATGATTTTCCACTTCACTCTGAAATTCTTTGAACTTTTCAAATGTTTCAGACTTATGTTTCATCAAGTAGATATACCCATATCTGCTCAAATCATCTGTGAAGGTGAGAAAATAATGATACCCGCCGCGAGCCTCAACATTCATTGGACCACATACATCAGTATGTATAATTCCCAACAAATATGTTGCTCGCTCCATAGTTCCGGAGAACGGTGTTTTAGTCATCTTGCCCATGAGGCATGGTTCGCAAGTAGCAAGTGATTCATAATCAAGTGATTCCAAAAGTCCATCAGAATGGAGTTTCTTCATGCACTTTACACCAATATGACCTAAATGGCAGTGCCACTAAATGCACTATCATTATCAACTCAACATCTTTTGGTTTCAACATTATGAATATGTGTATCACAACTATCGAGATTTATTAAAAATAGACCACTCTTCAAGGGTGCATGACCATAAAAGATATTACTGATATAAATAGAACAACCATTATTCTTTGATTTAAATGAATAACCGTCTCGCATGAAACAAGATCCAGATATAATGTTCATGCTCAATGCTGGCACCAAATAACAATTATTCAGGTCTAAAACTAATCCCGAAGGTAGATGTAGAGGTAGCATGCCGACGGTGATCACATCGACTTTGGAACCATTTCCCACGCGCATCGTCACATCGTCCTTAGCCAATCTTCGCTTAATCCGTAGTCCCTGTTTCGAGTTGCAAATATTAGCAACAGAACTAGTATCAAATACCCAGGTGCTACTACGAGCTTTAGTAAGGTACACACCAATAACATGTATATCACATATACCTTTGTTCACCTTGCCATCCTTCTTATCCGCCAAATACTTGGGGCAGTTCCGCTTCCGGTGACCAGTCCCTTTGCAGTAGAAGCACTCAGTCTCAGGCTTAGGTACAGACTTAAGTTTCTTCTCTTGAGCAGCAACTTGTTTGCCATTCTTCTTGAAGTTCCCTTTCTTCTTCCCTTTACCCTTTTCTTGAAACTGGTGGTCTTGTTGACCATCAACACTTGATGCTCCTTATTGATTTCTACCTCTGCAGCTTTTAGCATTGCGAAGAGCTCGGGAATCGTATTATCCATCCCTTGCATATTATAGTTCATCACGAAGCTCTTGTAGCTTGGTGGCAGTGATTGAAGAACTCTGTCAATGGCACTATCAACAGGAAGATTAACTCCGAGTTGAGTCAAGTGGTTATGGTACCAAGACATTCTGAGTATATGTTCACTGACAGAACTATTCTCTTCCATCTTGCAGTTGTACAACTTATTGGAGACTTCATATCTCTCAATCCGGGCATTTGCTTGAAATATTAACTTCAACTCCTGGAACATCTCATATGCTCCATGACGTTCAAAACGTCGTTGAAGTCCCGGTTCTAAGCCGTAAAGCATGGCACACTGAACTATCGAGTAGTCATTAGCTTTGCTCTGCCAGACATTCTAACATCTGGTGTTGCTTCCGCAGCGGGTATGGCACCTCGCGCTGCTTCCAGGACGTAATTCTTCTGTGCAGCAATGAGGATAATCCTCAAGTTATGGAGCCAGACCATGTAATTGCTACCATCATCTTTCAACTTTGATTTCTCAAGGAACACATTAAAATTCAACGGAACAACAGCACGGGCCATCTATCTACTATTGGGGAACGTAGTAATTTCAAAAAAATTCCTACACACACATAGGATCATGGTGATGCATAGCAACGAGAGGGGAGAGTGTGTCTACATACCCTCGTTGACCGAATGCAGAAGCGTTAGCACAACGCGGTCGACGTAGTCGTACGTCTTCATGATTTTGACCGATCCAAGTACCGAACGTACGGCACCTCCGAGTTCTGCACACGTTCAACTTGATGACGTCCCACGAGCTCCGATCCAGCAAAGCTTCACAGCAGAGTTTCGTCAGCATGATGGCCTGGTGACGGTGATGATGATGCTATCGACGTAGGGCTTCGCCTAAGCACCATTACGATATGATCGAGGTGGATTATGGTGGAGGGGGACACCGCACACGGTTAAGAGATCAATGATCAATTGTTGTGTCTATGGGGTGCCCCTGCCCCCGTATATAAAGGAGCAAGGGGGAGGAGGCGGCCGGCCAGGGAGAGGCGCGCCAAGGGGAGTCCTACTCCCGATTCCCCCCTTTCCAACTTGAAGTAGGAGAGGGAAGGAAGAGGAAGGAGGGAGGCAGGAAGGAAGGGGGGGTCGCCCCCCTTCCAATTCAGATTGGGTTTGGGGGGGCGCCACCTCCCTTGCTCCTTTCCCCTCCTTTTCCACTAAAGCCCAATAAGGCCCATATACCTCCCGGGGGGTTCCGATAACCTCCCGGTACACCAGTATATTCCCGATATCACCCGGAACCATTCCGGTATCCAAATATAGTCGTCCAATATATCGATCTTTACGTCTCGAGCATTTCGAGACTCCTCGTCATGTCCATGATCATATCCGGGACTCCAAACTACCTTCGGTACATCAAAACACAAAAACTCATAATACCGATCGTCACTGAACTTTAAGCGTGCGGACCATACGGGTTTGAGAACTATGTAGACATGACCGAGACACGTCTCCGGTCAATAACCAACAGCGGAACCTGGATGCTCATATTGGTTCCTACATATTCTATGAAGATCTTTATCGGTCAAACCGCATAACAACATACGTTGTTCCCTTTGTCATCGGTATGTTACTTGCTCGATATTCGATCGTCGGTATCTCAATACCTAGTTCAATCTCGTTACCGGCAAGCCTCTTTACTCGTTCTGTAATACATCAACCCGCAACTAACTTATTAGTTACAATGCTTGCAAGGCTTATAGTGATGTGCATTACCGAGTGGGCCCAGAGATACCTCTCCGACAATCGGAGTGACAAATCCTAATCTCGAAATACGCCAACTCAACAAGTACCTTCGGAGACACCTGTAGAGCACCTTTATAATCACCCAGTTACGTTGTGACGTTTGGTAGCACACAAAGTGTTCCTCCGGTAAACGGGAGTTGCATAATCTCATAGTTATAGGAACATGTATAAGTCATGAAGAAAGCAATAGCAACATACTAAATGATCAAGTGCTAAGCTAACAGAATGGGTCAAGTCAATCACATCATTCTCCTAATGATGTGATCCCGTTAATCAAATGAAAACTCATGTCTATGGTTAGGAAACATAACCATCTTTGATAAACGAGCTAGTCAAGTAGAGGCATACTAGTGACACTCTGTTTGTCTATGTATTCACACATGTATCATGTTTCCGGTTAATACAATTCTAGCATGAATAATAAACATTTATCATGATATGAGGAAGTAAATAATAACTTTATTATTGCCTCTAGGGCATATTTCCTTCAGTCTCCCACTTGCACTAGAGTCAATAATCTAGATTACACAGTAATGATTCTAACACCCATGAAGCCTTGGTGCTTATCATGTTTTGCTCGTGGAAGAGGCTTAGTCAATGGGTCTGCAACATCCAGATCCGTATGTATCTTGCAAATCTCTATGTCTCCCACCTGGACTTGATCCCGGATGGAGTTGAAGCATCTCTTGATGTGCTTGGTTCTCTTGTGAAATCTGGATTCCTTTGCCAAGGCAATTGCATCAGTATTGTCACAAAAGATTTTCATTGGACCCGATGCACTAGGTATGACACCTAGATCAGATATGAACTCCTTCATCCAGACTCCTTCATTCACTGCTTCCGAAGCAGCAATGTACTTCGCTTCACATGTAGATCCCGCCACGACGCTCTGTTTAGAACTGCTCCAACTGACAGCTCCACCGTTCAATATAAACACGTATCCGGTTTGCGATTTAGAATTGTCCGGATCAGTGTCAATGCTTGCATCAATGCAACCATTTATGATGATCTCTTTGTCACCTACATAAACGAGAAACATATCCCTAGTCCTTTTCAGGTATTTTAGGATGTTCTTGACCGTTGTCCAGTGATACATCTCCAACGTATCTATAATTTTTGATTACTCCATGCTATATTATCTACTGTTTTGGACATTATTGGGCTTTATTATCCACTTTTATATTATTTTTGGGACTACCTATTAACCGGAGGCCCAGCCCAGAATTGTTGTTTTTTTTGCCTATTTTAGGGTTTCGAAGAAAAGGAATATCAAACAGAGTCCAAACGGAATGAAACCTTCGGGAACGTGATTTTCTCACCGAACATGATCCAGGAGACTTGGACCCTACGTCAAGAAACAAAGGAGGAGGCCACGAGGTAGGGGGGCGCGCCTACCCACCCAGGCGCGCCCTCCACCCTCGTGGGTCCCCTGTTGCTCCACGGATGTACTCCTTCCTCCTATATATACCTACGTACCCCTAAATGATCAGATACGGAGCCAAAACCCTAATTCAACCGCCGTAACTTTCTGTATCCAGGAGATCCCATCTTGGGGCATGTTCCGGAGCTCCGCCGGAGGGGGCATCCATCACGGAGGGCTTCTGCATCAACACCATAGCCTCTCCGATGAAGTGTGAGTAGTTTACTTCAGACCTTCGGGTCCATAGTTATTAGCTAGATGGCTTCTTCTCTCTTTTTGGATCTCAATACAATGTTCTCCCCCTCTCTTGTGGAGATCTATTCAATGTAATCTTCTTTTTGCGGTTTGTTCATTGAGACCGATGAATTGTGGGTTTATGATCAAGATTATCTATGAACAATATTTGAATCTTCTCTGAATTCTTTTATGTATGATTGGTTATCTTTGCAAGTTTCTTCGAATTATCAGTTTGGTTTGGCCTACTAGATTGATCTTTCTTGCAATGGGAGAAGTGCTTAGCTTTGGGTTCAATCTTGCAGTGTCCTTTCCCAATGACAGTAGGGGCAGCAAGGCACGTATTGTATTGTTGCCATCGAGGATAATAAGATGGTCTTTTTATCATATTACATGAATTTATCCCTCTACATCATGTCATGTTGCTTCAGGCGTTACTCTGTTTCCATGAACTTAATACTCTAGATGCATGCCGGATAGCGGTCAATGAGTGGAGTAATAGTGGTAGATGCAGGCAGGAGTCGATCTACTTGTCTTGGACGTGATGCCTATATACATGATCATACCTAGGTATTCTCATAACTATGCTCAATTCTGTCAATTGCTCAATAGTAATTCGTTCACCCACCGTAAAATACTTATGCTCTTGAGAGAAGCCACTAGTGAAACCTATGGCCCCCGGGTCTATCTTCATCATATTAATCTTCCAATACTTAGTTATTTCCTTTGCTTTTTTCTTTGCTTTTATTTTACTTTGCATCTTTATCATAAAAATACCAAAAATATTATCTTATCATATCTATCAGATCTCACTCTCGTAAATGACCGTGAAGGGATTGAAAACCGCTTATCGCGTTGGTTGCAAGGAGTTATTTGCTTTGTGCAGGTACTAGGGACGCGCGCGCAACCTCCTACTGGATTGATACCTTGGTTCTCAAAAACTGAGGGAAATACTTACGCTACTTTGATGCATCATCCTTTCCTCTTCGGGGAAATCCAACGCAGTGCTCGAGAGGTAGCAAGAAGAATTTCTGGCACCGTTGCCGGGGAGGTTCGCGCAAGTCAAGATTTGACTTCCGACAACGAGCCATTTCTGGCGCCTACGCAAAAGTCAACATACCAAGTACCCATCACAACCCTTATCTCCCTCATTACATTATTTGCCATTTGCCTCTCGTTTTCCTCTCCCCCACTTCACCCTTGCCGTTTTATTCGCCCTCTCTTCTCACTCGCCTTTCTTCTGCCATGTCTGAATCAAGAAGGGTTGGGGGTTCTCTCCAAAGTTTTAGTACTTTAGACAACCCTTCTATCCCCGCTAAGCTCATAAATAAGGAGACTATGGAAAAACCTACTGGAGTTATAGATGAGAATCTTAATAATTTTGCTGAAGATGATTCTGGAATTTTTTGTTATTTACTCAATGAATCTTTGAAAGATGCTTGGTATAGACTATTAAGGATCAGGGCTAGCTATGTGCCTCAATACCAAATTGAAGTCTACTTAAAAAGCTTTTATATTGCCCTTCCTTCTTCTTTTAAGCAAGTCTTAGATTCTATATTTGAAGAAGGTTTTCTTGAAGGGGATGTTGTAGACACTTATGAAAAAATGAAAACCATATTTGGGCACCCCATGAATGAGAAAGTTGAATCTACATCTCTTTTGCTCTCTTACCAAAACGAATCTATTAAAGAGATAAAGGCTAGTCTACATACAAATTTCCGTAATATAATTAATATTTCCTCTACCAATAATAGCCACGCGCTTTATCAAAATAGAAGGATTAATTCTATAGATATCAAGTTTGCTCTTTTCTTTCCTAATACCAAAGATGGCAATACCTAGATCTATCCTTGCTTTTTATGCCTAGCTAGGGGCGTTAAACGATAGCACTTATTGGGAGGCAACCCAATTTTATTTTTATTCCTTGCTTTTTGCTCCTGTTTAGTAATAAATAATTTACCTAGCCTCTGTTTTAGTTGTGTTTTTTGTGTTTAATTAGTGTTTGTGCCAAGTAGAACCGTTGGGAAGACTTGGGGAAGTCTTGATATCTTCCTGTAAAAAAAACAGAAATTTTAGGGCTCACGAGAACTGCTGCCATTTTTATTTGGAAAGTGATATTTAGTTAATTATTTTTGCAGATGATTAATAGATAAATTCCTCACGTCCATAAATTTATTTTGGAATTTTTGGGGTTCCAGATCTTGCGCCAGCTACAGATTACTACAGACTGTTCTGTTTTTGACAGATTCTGGTTTTCGTGTCTTGTTTGCTTATTTTGATGAATCTATGGCTAGTAAAATAGTTTATAAACCATAGGGAAGTTGGAATACATTAGTTTTAACACCAATATAAATAAATAATGAGTTCATTACAGTACCTTGAAGTGGTCTTTTGTTTTCTTTCGCTAACGGAGCTCACGAGATTTTCTACTTTGAGTTTTGTGTTGTGAAGTTTTCAAGTTTTGGGTAAAGATTTGATGGATTATGGAACAAGGAGTTGCAAGAGCCTAAGCTTGGGGATTCCCATGGCACCCCCAAGATAATATAAGGACACCTAAAAGCCAAAGCTTGGGGATGCCCCGGAAAGCATCCCCTATTTCATCTACTTCTATCAGTAACTTTACTTGGAGCTATATATTTATTCACCGCATGATATGTGTTTTGCTTGGAGCGTCTTGTACGATTTGAGTCTTTATTTGTTAGTTTACCAAAAATCATATTTTCTGTACACACCTTTTGAGAGATCCATACATGATTTGGAAATTATTAGAATACTCTACGTGATTCACTTATATCTTTTGAGTTATATAGTTTTGCTCTAGTACTTCACTTATATCTTTTAGAGCACGGTGGTGGATTTGTTTTATAGAAACTATTGATCTCTCATGCTTCACTTAGATTATTTTGGGAGTCTTAAATAGCATGGTAATTTTCTTAAATAATCCTAATATGCTTGGTATTCAAGAATAGTAAAAACTTTCTTATAAGTTTGCTGAATACTATGAGAAGTTTGATGCTTGATAATTGTTTTGAGATATGGAGATGGTAATATTAAAGTTGTGCTAGTTGAGTAGTTGTGAATTTGAGAAATACTTGTGTTAAAGTTTGTGATTCCCATAGCATGCACGTATGGTGAACCGTTATATGATGAAGTCGGAGCATGATTTATTTATTGATTGTCTTTCTTATGAGTGGCGGTCGGGGATGAGCGATGGTCTTTTCCTACCAATCTATCCCCTAGGAGCATGCACGTAATACTTTGCTTTGATAACTTGTAGATTTTTGCAATAAGTATATGAGTTCTTTATGAGTAATGTTGAGTACATGGATGATACGCACTTTTCTTCCTTCCACCATTGCTAGCCTCTCTAATACCGTGCACCTTTCGCCGGTATACACCCACCATATACCTTCCTCAAAACAACCACCATACCTACCTATTGTGGCATTTCCATAGCCATTCCGAGATATATTGCCATGCAACTTTCCACCGTTTCGTTTATTATGACACACTCCATCATTGTCATATTGCTTAGCATGATCATGTAGTTGACATCGTATTTGTGGCAAAGCCACCGTTCATAATTCTTTCATACATGTCACTCATGAGTCATTCCATATCCCGGTACACCGCCGGAGGCATTCATATAGAGTCATATTTTGTTCTAAGTATTGAGTTGTAATTGTTGAGTTGTAAGAAAATAAAAGTGTGATGATCATCATTATTAGAGCATTGTCCCAAGTGAGGAAAGGATGATGGAGACTATGATTCCCCCACAAGTCGGGATGAGACTCCGGACCAAAAAAAAGGGGGAAAGAAAAGAGGCCATAAAAAGAGAAATGGCCCAAATAAAAAAATGAGAGAAAAAGAGAGAAGGGACAATGCTACTATCCTTTTACCACACTTGTGCTTCAAAGTAGCACCATGATCTTCATGATAGAGAGTCTCCTATGTTGTCACTTCCATATACTAGTGGGAAATTTTTATTATAGAACTTGGCTTGTATATTCCAATGATGGGCTTCCTCAAAATGCCCTAGGTCTTCATGAGCAAGCGAGTTGGATGCACACCCACTTAGTTTCTTATGTTGACCTTTCATATACTTATAGCTCTAGTGCATTCGTTGCATGGCAATCCTTACTCACTCACATTGATATCTATTGATGGGCATCTCCATAGCCCGTTGATACGCCTAGTTGATGTGAGACTATCTTCTCCTTTTTTTTTCTCCACAACCACCATTCTATTCCACCTATACTGCTATATCCATGGCTCACGCTCATGTATTGCATGAAGATTGAAAAAGTTTTGAGAATGTGAAAAGTATGAAACAATTGCTTGGCTTGTCATCGGGGTTGTGCATGATTTAAATATTTTGTGTGGTGAAGATAGAGCATAGCCCGACTATATGATTTTGTAGGGATAACTTTCTTTTGCCATGTTATTTTGAGAAGACATGACTGCTTTGTTAGTATACTTGAAGTATTATTATTTTTATGTCAATATTAAACTTTTATCTTGAAGCTTTCGATTATGATTATTCATACCACAATTAAGAAGAATTACATTAAAATTATGCCAAGTAGCATTCCACATCAAAAATTCTGTTTTTATCATTTACCTACTCGAGGACGAGCATGAATTAAGCTTGGGGATACTTGATACGTCTCCAACGTATCTTTAATTTTTGATTGCTCCATGCTATATTATCTACTATTTTGGACATTATTGGGCTTTATTATCCACTATTATATTATTATTGGGACTAACCTATTAACCGGAGGCCCAGCCCAAAATTGCTGTTTTTTTCCTATTTTAGGGTTTCGAAGAAAAGGAATATCAAATGGAGTCCAAACGGAATGAAACCTTCGGGAACGTGATTTTCTCACCGAACATGATCCAGGAGACTTGGACCCTACGTTAAGAAACAAAGGAGGAGGCCACGAGGTAGGGGGCGTGCCTACCCCCCCCAGGCGCGCCCTCCACCCTCGTGGGCCCCCTGTTGCTCCACCGACGTACTCCTTCCTCCTATATATACGTACGTACCCCCAAACGATCAGATATGGAGCCAAAACCCTAATTCAATCGCCGTAACTTTCTGTATCCACGAGATCCCATCTTGGGGCCTGTTTCGGAGCTCTGCCGGAGGGGGCATCCATCACGGAGGGCTTCTACATCAACACCATAGCCTCTTCGATGAAGTGTGAGTAGTTTACTTAAGACCTTCGGGTCCATAGTTATTAGCTAGATGGCTTCTTCTCTCTTTTTGGATCTCAATACAATGTTCTCCCCCTCTCTTGTGGAGATCTATTTGATGTAATCTTCTTTTTTCGGTGTGTTTGTTGAGACCGGTGAATTGTGGGTTTATGATCAAGATTATCTATGAACAATATTTGAATCTTCTCTGAATTCTTTTATGTATGATTGGTTATCTTTGCAAGTCTCTTCGAATTATCAGTTTGGTTTGGCCTACTAGATTGATCTTTCTTGCAATGGGAGAAGTGCTTAGCTTTGGGTTCAATCTTGCAGTGTCCTTTCCTAGTGATAGTAGGGGCAGCAAGGCACGTATTGTATTGTTGCCATCGAGGATAACAAGATGGGGTTTTCATCATATTGCATGAGTTTATCCCTCTACATCATGTCATCTTGCTTAAGGCGTTACTCTGTTTTCATTAACTTAATACTCTAGATGCATGCTGGATAGCGGTCGATGAGTGGAGTAATAGTAGTAGATGCAGGCAGGAGTCGATCTACTTGTCTTGGACGTGATGCCTATATACATGATCATACCTACATATTCTCATAACTATGCTCAATTCTGTCAATTGCTCAACAGTAATTCGTTCACCCACCATAAAATACTTATGCTCTTGAGAGAAGCCACTAGTGAAACCTATGGCCCCCGGGTCTATCTTCATCATATTAATCTTCCAATACTTAGTTGTTTCCTTTGCTTTTTTTACTTTGCTTTTATTTTACTTTGCATCTTTGTCATAAAAATACCAAAAATATTATCTTATCATATCTATCATATCTCACTCTCGTAAGTGACGTGAAGGGATTGACAACCCCTTAACACGTTGGTTGCGAGGAGTTATTTGCTTTATGCAGGTACTAGGGACGCGCGCGCAACCTCCTACTAGATTGATACCTTGGTTCTCAAAAACTGAGGGAAATACTTACGCTACTTTGCTGCATCATCCTTTCCTCTTCGGGGAAATCCAACGTAGTGCTCAAGAGGTAGCATCCAGTGATCCCCGGATTACTTTGGTACCTCCCTGCTAAACTAATAGCAAGGCACACATCAGGTCTGGTACACAACATTGCATACATGATAGAGCCTATGGCTGAAGCATAGGGAACATCTTTCATTTTCTCTCTACCTTCTACAGTGGTTGGGCATTGAGTCTTACTCAACTTCACACCTTGTAATACAGGCAAGAACCTTTCTTTGCCTGATCCATTTTGAACTTCTTCAAAACTTTGTCAAGGTATGTGCTTTATGAAAGTCCAATTAAGCATCTTGATCTATCTCTATAGATCTTGATGCCCAATATGTAAGCAGCTTCACCGAGGCCTTTCATTGAAAAGCTCTTATTCAAGTATCCTTTTACGCTATCCAGAAATTCTATATCATTTCCAATCAACAATATGCCATCCACATATAATATTAGAAATGCTACGAGCTCCCACTCACTTTCTTGTAAATACAGGCTTCTCCAAAAGTCTGTATAAAACCATATGCTTTGATCACACTATCAAAACGTTTATTCCAACTCCGAGAGGCTTGCACCAGTCCATAAATGGATCGCTGGAGCTTGCACACTTTGTTAGCACCTTTTGGATCGATAAAACCTTCAGGTTGCATCATATACAACTCTTCTTCCAGAAATCCATTCAGGAATGCAGTCTTTACATCCATTTGCCAAATTTCATAATCATAAAATGCGGCAATAGCTAACATGATTCAGACGGACTTAAGCATCGCTACTGGTGAGAAGGTCTCATCGTAGTCAACTCCTTGAACTTATAGAAAACCTTTCACAACAAGTCGAGCTTTGTAGACAGTAACATTACCATCAGCGTCTATCTTCTTCTTGAAGATCCATTTGTATTCGATGACTTGCCGATCATCGGGCAAGTCAACCAAAGTCCACACTTTGTTCTCATACATGGATCCCATCTCAGATTTCATGGCCTCAAGCCATTTCGCGGAATCTGGGCTCATCATCACTTCCTCATAGTTCGTAGGTTCGTCATGGTCAAGTAACATGACCTCCAGAACATGATTACCGTACCACTTTGGTGCGGATCTTACTCTGGTTGACCTACGAGGTTCGGTAGTAACTTGATTTGATGTTTCATGATCATCATCATTAGCTTCCTCACTAATTGGTGTAGGTGTCACAGAAACCAGTTTCTGTGATGAACTACTTTCCAATAAGGGAGCAGGTACAGTTACCTCATCAAGTTCTACTTTCCTCCCCTCACTTCTTTCGAGAGAAACTCCTTCTCTAGAAAGGATCCATTCTTAGCAACAAAAGTCTTGCCTTCGTATCTGTGATAGAAGGAGTACCCAACTATCTCTTTTGTGTATCCTATGAAGACACATTTCTCCGATTTGGGTTAGAGCTTATCAGGTTGAAGCTTTTTCGCATAAGCATCATAGCCCCAAACTTTAAGAAACGACAACTTTGGTTTCTTGCCAAACCATAGTTCATAAGGCGTCGTCTCAACGGATTTTGATGGTGCCCTATTTAACGTGAATGCAGCCGTCTCTAAAGCATAACCCCAAAACGATAGCGGTAAATCAGTAAGAGACATCATAGATCATACCATATCTAGTAAAGTACGATTACGACGTTCGGACACACCATTATGCTGTGGTGTTCTGGGTGGTGTGAGTTGCGAAACTATTCCGCATTGTTTCAAATGTAGACCAAACTCGTAACTCAAATATTCTCCTCCACGATTAGATCGTAGAAACTTTATTTTCTTGTTATGATGATTTTCCACTTCACTCTGAAATTCTTTGAACTTTTCAAATGTTTCAGACTTATGTTTCATTAAGTAGATACATCCATATCTGCTCAAATCATCTGTGAAGTGAGAAAATAACGATACCCGCCGCGAGCCTCAATATTCATCGGACCACATACCTCAGTATGTATAATTTCCAACTAATATGTTGCTCGCTCCATAGTTTTGGAGAACGGTGTTTTACTCATCTTGCCCATAAGGCATGGTTCGCAAGTACCAAGTGATTCATAGTTAAGTGATTCCAAAAGTCCATCAGTATGGAGTTTCTTCATGCGCTTTATACCAATATGACCCAAACGGCAATGCCACAAATAAGTTGAACTATCATTATCAACTCTGCATTTTTTGGCTTCAACGTTATGAATATGTGTATCACTACTATCGAGATTCAACAAAAATAGACCACTCTTCAAGGGTGCATGACCATAAAAGATATTACGCATATAAATAGAACAACCATTATTCTCAGATTTAAATGAATAACCATCTCGCATCAAACAAGATCCAGATATAATGTTCATGCTTAATGTTGGCACCAAATAACAATTATTTAGGTCTAAAACTATTCCCGAAGGTAGATGTAGAGGTAGCGTGCCGACGGCGATCACATCGACTTTGGAACCATTTCCCACGCACATCGTCACCTCGTCCTTAGCCAGTCTTCGCTTAATCCATAGTCCCTGTTTCGAGTTGCAAATGTTAGCAACAGAACCAGTATCAAATACCCAGGTGCTATTGCAAGCTCTGGTAAGGTACACATCAATAACATGTATATCACATATACCTTTGTTCACCTTGCCATCCTTCTTACCCACCAAATACTTGGGGCAGTTCCGCTTCCAGTGACCAGTCTGTTTGAAGTAGAAGCACTCAGTCTCAGGCTTAGGTCCAGACTTGGGTTTCTTCTCCTGTGCAGCAACTTGTTTGCTGTTCTTCTTGAAGTTCCCCTTCTTCTTCCCTTTGCCCCTTTTCTTGAAACTGGCGGTCTTGTTGATCATCAACACTTGATGCTCCTTCTTGATTTCTACCTCCGCTGCCTTTAGCATTGCGAAGAGCTCGGGAATTGTCTTGTTCATCCCTTGCATATTATAGTTCATCACGAAACTTTTGTAGCTTGGTGGAAGTGATTGAAGAACTCTGTCAATGACACTATCAACAGGAAGATTAACTCCTAGTTGAGTCAAGTGATTATGATACCCAGACATTTTGAGTATATGTTCACTGACAGAACTATTCTCCTCCATCTTGCAGCTATAGAACTTATTGGAGACTTCATATCTTCAATCCGGGCATTTGCTTGAAATATTATCTTCAACTCCTGGAACATCTCATATGCTCCATGACGTTCAAAACGTCGTTGAAGTCTCGGTTCTAAGCCGTAAAGCATGGCACACTGAACTATCGAGTAGTCATCAGCTTTACTCTGCCAGACGTTCCTAACGTCATCAGCAGCATCTGTAGCAGGCCTTTCACCTAGCGGTGCATCAAGGACATAATTCTTCTGTGCAGCAATGAGGATAATCCTCAAGTTACGGACCCAGTCCGTGTAATTGCTACCATCATCTTTCAACTTTGCTTTCTCAATGAACGCATTAAAATTCAACGGAACAACAGCATGGGCCACCTATCTACAATCAACATAGACAAGCAAAATACTACCAGGTACTAAGTTCATGATAAATTTAAGTTCAGTTAATCATATTACTTAAGAACTTAAATTACACGTGATCATCTAAGTGATCACGTGATCCAAATCAACTAAACCATGTCCGATCATCACGTGAGATGGAGTAGTTTTCAATGGTGAACATCACTATGTTGATCATATCTACTATATGATTCACGCTCGACCTTTCGGTCTCAGTGTTCCGAGGCCATATCTGCATATGCTAGGCTTGTCAAGTTTAACCTGAGTATTCTGCGTGTGCAAAACTGGCTTGCACCTATTGTAGATGAACGTAGAGCTTATCACACCCCATCATCACGTGGTGTCTCAGCACGACGAACTTTGGCAACGGTGCATACTTAGGGAGAACACTTTTACCTTGAAATTTTAGTGAGAGATCATCTTATAATGCTACCGTCAAACAAAGCAGAATAAGATGCATAAAGGATAAACATCACATGCAATAAATATAAGTGATATGATATGGCCATCATCATCTTGTGCTTGTGATCTCCATCTCCGAAGCACCGTCATGATCACCATCGTCACCGGCTTGACACCTTGATCTCCATCGTAGCATCGTTGTCGTCTCGCCAACTATTGCTTCTACGACTATCGGTACCGCTTAGTGATAAAGTAAAGCAATTACAGGGCGATTGCATTGCATACAATAAAGCGACAACCATATGGCTACTGCCAGTTTCCGATAACTCCGTTACAAAACATGATCATCTCATACAATAAATATAGCATCATGTGTTGACCATATCATATCACAACATGCCCTGCAAAAACAAGTTAGACGTCCTCTTCTTTGTTCTTGCAAGTTTTACGTGGCTACTACGGGCTGAGCAAGAATCATTCTTACCTGCGCATCAAAACCACAACGATAGTTTGTCAAGTTAGTGATGTTTTAACCTTCTCAAGGACCGGGCGTAGCCACATTCGGTTCAACTAAAGTTGGAGAAACTGACAGCCGCCAGCCACCTGTGTGCAAAGCACGTCGGTAGAACCAGTCTCTGAAAGTGCAACTATCCCTTGGTGGTTTTGGTAATTCCTAACAACATATAGCTCATTGTGCTAATGCTATTCCAAGATTAATATTTTAGGAAAAGCTCAATGAATGGCATGGCATGGATGAGGAAAGTGGACCCCTCAAAATACTAAGGATAAAAAGATTGGCTCAACCTCAAAGCTCAAGACTCTACATTTTATATTTTAGTGATCCAAGATCACATTGAGTCTATAGGAAAAGCCAATACTATCAAGGAGGGATGAGGTCTTGCTTGATGAGGTTCTTGCTTCATAGTGCTTAGTGATATGCTCCAAAACCCTCAACTACCTTCCCACATCCACATATGACCTAAACCAAAAGTCAAACTTGGCCCCACCGATTCTTTCTATCCGGCGCCACCGAGTTCAGATGTCATAGCCACTGCCACAAACCCTAGGCAAATCGGTCTCACCGATAGGGATCTCGTTCACACCGAGATGGGGTTGTAATCTCTCTGTTTCCCTTCGTAATGTTTCGGTCCTACCGAGATGAGCGATCGGTCCCACCGAGATTGCAATGTAAACTCTTTGTTTCCCTTTTGTAACATTTCAGTCCCACCGAAATGAGCGATCGGTCCCATCGAGTTTACCTGACCAACTCTCTGGTTAGCTTATTACCGAAATTGGTCCCACCGAGTTTCTGTAATCGGTCACACCGAGATTACGTTATGCCCTAACCCTAACCATATCGGTCCTACCGAGTTGCAGCTCAGTCCCACCGAAAATCCTAACGGTCATGAGCCTCATAGTGGAAACCATAGAGAGGACATCTGCAGATCAGAAGAGGAGTTGTGGGTATGCCCCACAGATCCAGGAGCTAATTAACTCCAAGATGGGCACTGGCACATATCTGCTGGACAAGGAGCACCTGCCCATCTACCCAGAATTTGTGGACAACACTGTGGTGATGGATGAGAATGAACCATCTTCTGTGCACGCACAAGCCAAGAAGGAGAAGGCAAAGGTTGAAAAGGCTGCAAGGATGCCAACTACTGAAGAAGCATCTCAATATCTTCTGAAGAGCAAGGCAGATCAGCTTGGCTACTTGATTGCCTCTACTCTGAGGATTGAGAAGGGACTGGCCGCCCTGACTCAAAACCAGGAGAGCCTGGAAAGGATCGTGGAGCAAAAGTTCTATGACTTGGATGTGAAGGTAACTGAGATTCAGTCTGTTGTGGAGCAACTTCAGGATGATATGCAGGAGAGGAAGGGAAAGACAACCACTGATGCATTTGCCAGAGTGCCTAGAGCTTAGAGATCTGCTGCAGTGCCTGTTCCAGATACCAGAGCCACTTCATCTGCACCAGCTACAGCTTCAGTGCCACCAGCTCCAGCACCTACTCCATCAGCTCCATCCACATCGACTGAAGCCTTCGTTCTTGGAGTTATCCGGACACCACCACCTGAAGACCAAACCTGAGAGACGATTTAGTGCTATGCATTTTCTAGGAACTTTTTGGTAACTTGTTGCCAAAGGGGGAGAAAATTGTATAGATCATAGGCTTCGAGAGAGAGCGTTGCTTTTTATTCTCTATTGCTTTGGTGGTTGAACGTTATTTGCTTGTTTGAGATACTTTCTGTCTGCGTGATACTTGGATGATCATGTGTCTGATCATATGCTACATTAATGCTTGTTCGATGACATTAATATTTTCTCCCTATATGATCATTCACTTTGCTTGGTGATGAGTGCATGTATTTAATTATTATCATTTTGAGCGCTCCACCAAGATTTATGTGACATGGAAGAGTAACCCATGAGCCTAATTCTCTGTGCATTTGCAGTCCAAAGAAAATCATAAACTATGCACAAATTTAGGGGGAGCTCTTGCTTTTCACATACTCCTCAAAGCGATAATGTTTTTCACTCTTATTATCATTTGTCGAAGCTTTGATCTATATGTTGTCATCAATTACCAAAAAGGGGGAGATTGAAAGTGCAACTATCCCTAGGTGGTTTTGGTAATTCCTAACAACATATAGCTCATTGAGCTAATGCTATTCCAAGATTAATATTTCAGGAAAAGCTCAATGAATGGCATGGCATGGATGAGGAAAGTGGACCCCTCAAAATACTAAGGACAAAAAGATTGGCTCAAGCTCAAAGCTCAAGACTCTACATTTTACATTTTAGTGATCCAAGATCACATTGAGTCTATAGGAAAAGCCAATACTATCAAGGAGGGATGAGGTGTTGCTTGATGAGGTTCTTGCTTCATAGTGCTTAGTGATATGCTCCAAAACCCTCAACTACCTTCCCACATCCACATATGACCTAAACCAAAAGTCAAACTCGGCCCCACCGATTCTTTCTATCCGGCGCCACCGAGTTCAGATGTCATAGCCACTGCCACAAACCCTAGGCAAATCGGTCTCACCGATAGGGATCTCGGTCACACCGAGATGGGGTTGTAATCTCTCTGTTTCCCTTCGTAACGTTTCGGTCCTACCGAGATGAGCGATCGGTCCCACCAAGATTGCAATGTAAACTCTCTATTTCCCTTTTGTAACATCTCTGGTTAGCTTATTACCGAAATTGGTCCCACCGAGTTTCTGTAATCGGTCACACCGAGATTACGTTATGCCCTAACCCTAACCATATCGGTCCTACCGAGTTGCATCTCAGTCCCACCGAAAATCCTAATGGTCACTAGGTTTGCTAAATCGGTCCGACCGAGTTTCTTAATTCGGTCTCACCGAGATTGGTAAATTGTGTGTAACGGTTAGTTTTTTGTGTGGAGGCTATATATACCCCTCCACCCACTCTTCATTCGTGGAGAGAGCCATCACAACATACCTACACTTCCAATACACATTTTCTGAGAGAGAACCACCTACTCATGTGTTGAGGCGAAGATATTCCATTCCCACCATATGAATATTGATCTCTAGCCTTCCCCAAGTTGCTTTCCACTCAAATCTTCTTTCCACCAAATCCATATCCTGTGAGAGAGAGTTGAGTGTTGGGGAGACTATCATTTGAAGCACAAGAGCAAGGAGTTCATCATCAACACACCATTTATTACTTCTTGGAGAGTGGTGTCTCCTAGATTGGCTAGGTGTCACTTGGGAGCCTCCGACAAAGATTGTGGAGTTGAACCAAGGAGTTTGTAAGGGCAAGTAGATCGCCTACTTCGTGAAGATCTACCGCTAGTGAGGCAAGTCCTTCATGGGCAATGGCCATGATGGGATAGACAAGGTCGCTTCTTCGTGGACCCTTCGTGGGTGGAACCCTCCGTGGGTTGAAGCCTCCATCAACGTGGATGTACTATAGCACCAGCTATCGGAACCACGACAAAAACATCCATGTCTCCAATTGCGTTTGAATTCTCCAAACCCTTCCCTTTACATTCTTGCAAGTTGCATGCTTTACTTTCCGCGTCTCATAGACTCTTTGCATGCTTGCTTGAATTGTGTTAAGATTGCTTGACTCGTGCTAAGATAGCTAAAATGTACCAAAGACTAAAATTGGGAAAATGATAGATTTTTAATTGGTCAAGTAGTCTAATCACCCCCCCTCTAGACATACTTTCGATCCTACAAGTGGTATCAGAGCTTTGGTCTCATTTGCTTTGATTTCCATAGCTTTTGGTGGTCATAGCCTTGGTTTCACAACCTAGGAGAGTATGGCGTCTAGCGAGGGAAATTACCACCGTAGATGTCCTTACTTTGATGGTACTAATTTTGCTAGTTGGAAGCATAAGATGAAAATGCATATTCTTGGGCATAACCCTGCCGTTTGGGCTATTGTGTGTGTTGGCTTGCAAGGTGAATTCTTTGATGGGAGAGAACCGAATCGTGAAGCTACCGCGGATGAGTTGAAGATGCTACAATGCAATGCTCAAGCTTGTGATATCCTCTTCAATGGATTGTGCCCCGAAGAATTCAACAAAATCAGCCGTCTTGAGAATGCAAAGGAAATTTGGGATACTTTGATTGATATGCATGAAGGTACCGACTCCGTCAAGGAATCCAAGTTGGATGTGCTTCAAAGTCAACTTGAAAAGTTCAAAATGAAGGATGGTGAAGGTGTTGCTGAGATGTAATCTAGGCTTGCTCTTATCACAAATGAGATTGCTGGCTTAGGAAGTGAAGAGATGACCGACAAATTCATCATCAAGAAGATCCTAAGAGCCTTGGATGGAAAATATGATACCGTATGCACATTGATCCAAATGATGCCAAATTACAAAGATCTCAAGCCAACGGAAGTCATTGGAAGAATTGTTGCTCATGAGATGTCACTCAAGGATAAGGAGGAGCTCCATAACAAGTCAAGTGGTGCTTACAAAGCCTCATGTGAAGCTCCCACATCATCAAGTGAGAAACAAACCTTCAATGAAGAATTGAGCCTAATGGTCAATAACTTCAACAAGTTCTACAAGAATAGAAGCAAAGAGAGAAGTTCCAAATCAAGGTCCTACAATGACAAAAGATCTTCCAGTCGAGAGCGAAACTACTACAATTGTGGAAGACCCGGACACTACTCCAATGAGTGTACGGCTCCCCACAAGAGAAGAGAAGATTCTCCCAAAAGAATAAGTAGAAGAGAAGAATCACCATCAAGGGAGAGAAGGAGTAGGGATGATCGATATGAATGAAGACCCTCTCGGAGAAGCAAGGATTCGGAAAGGAAGGACAAGTCATCAAGGAGCTACACAAAACAAAGACATCAAGCTCATGTAGGTGAATGGGTATCCGGCTCCGACTCCGACAATGACTCCGAGAGAAGCTATCACTTCGACTCCGAATATACTCAAGATGAAGGTGTTGCCGGTCTAGCACTTGTGTCAACCAACTCCTACGACATATTTGATTCACCAAATGAAGGAATTGGAAGATGCTTCACGGCCAAAGGCCCAAAGGTATCACACCCCGAGTATGTTGATTTCAATAGTGATGAAGATGACTTGTTATGTGATGATGATTTACTTGTTGACAACTATAGTGATGAATATTATGATGAAATGAATGACAATGATAAGGAGAAGATTGAGTCTCTAACTAAAGAACTAAACACTCTTAAGTTAGCTCATGAAACTATCTTAGGAGATCATCGAGAACTTTTAAGGACTCATGAGAAATTACGTTTTGAAAATCTCAACCTTGAGCAAGAGCATGAGTTCTTAAAGGCAATCAATGATGATCTTCGCAAGAAAAGTTCTTCTTACATTGCCAAGCGTTTACTCTTATCCACTTACATGCCTCAAGTCAAGTCTAGTAACAAGAACAAGAAAGATTCTTCCTCTAGTAGTAACAATAATCATGCTAAATCCAATGTTGTTGCTTCTAGTAGTTCTATTGATTCCACTAATGATTCTCTTAGCCAAGTTACACTTGAGCAAGAAAATAGCTTATTGAAGGGAATTATAGAGAAAGGTGTTTACAAGAGCCTTGCCGGGAGTAAGCAATTCGAGGAAATTGTACACAAGCAAGGAAGGCACCGGAAGAATCAAGGTGTTGGTTTTGAACGAAAGTTCAATGCCAATGGAGTTGAATGGGAAGAAGATCAATACCCCAAGACGAAGTTTGTTCCTCAACAAGAGAAGTATGATCCTACTTCTTTCCAAGGGACACAAGCTTAAGATGATCTTCCACCACAAGACCATAAGCAAAAAGGCAAGGACAAGCTTCGAGAGGAAATTGATGCATTTGAAGAAGCTCCTAAGGCCTTGGTCAAGTGGGTTCCCAAGACTACATCAAGTTCCACTTCATCAAGTACAACTACAACTCCGAGGATTCCCATCAAGATGGTGTGGATCCCGAAGAAGAAGAACTAGAGAGTTCTTGAGGGTGACTCCGCCAACATACTTCACTCTTATCATTTTGGCAAGAACAAGTGCAATCAACTTCCACATCTTGCACTAGTTCAAGGAGTCACAAACCCTCTTGTTGGTAAGACAAAGGACAAGGTAACCTAAAGCTTTCGTAGGCATCATCTTGTGTGTGCATAACTCTATGTCTATGGATATCCTTGTTTGTTCCTTGTGGGACTAACCCGTGTAGGTATTGAAAGTGCAACTCACTCCAAAGGATAGCTCCAAATGATCTACATCAACATCGAGCATCCACATCTTCAACACCTACATGAAGTCATCATCGACAAAACCCAAGGTTAGTTCATCCCTCTTAGGGGGGATCTCATATCTAGGGGGAGCCTTACTCTAACAATTGAGTTAAAGCAACTCTAATGGTGTGAACACAACAACGCTTTATGTAAAAGTGGTACCCCCACTTGTGCTTAAACAATGAGTATGACCTATGATCAAATGTTCTCATTTGACTCCTAAGTCAATATACTCATATATAGATGACCTAGTCATCGCCAATTGCTTGATAGATGCTAGAATTGTTTGTGCATGCCCTGCCACATATTTCATTTGTCATTTTATTGTGTGAGCATGTTGGTTGCATAATTTGCTCATTCGAGGACATCCACTTGTTGTTTTGATTGATTGGTTTCCTTTTCTTTTGGCCAAGTGGATGGACAAGAACGCCTAAGAACCTTCTCTAGCTATCTATGTTTTTCTCGTCTCAAACTCTATTCATGCTGCATCACAATATTTGATCAAGTCAGATTCGAACCACTCTGTGTGAGGAGCACTCGTAGTCCCCGATTCGTCATAGACTTAAACTTCCAAAACTTCTTTGTGCGTTTCGGTCTGACCGATTCACCCATTTCGGTCATATCGAGATCACTAAGTCGATCTAGGTTTTCAATCTCGGTGCAACCGATTTGAACTTTTCGGTCACACCGAGTTTCAGTAACTACTTGCAGTTATGAATCTCGGTGCCACCGAGTTGTTCCACTCGGTCACACCGACAGGGTCGGGCTATATATATCCAGGGGTCAAACTTTGGAAAACTTTCCGAACCCCCTCGACCCGTGCTTGGCCTGCTCTGCCTCCCTAGGTCTCTGGATCGTCCTCCTCGTCGCCAGCTTCCTCCCGCCGCTGGTCTCCGCCGCTGTCAACGGGAATCATCCCTGACGTTGCCGCCATAGCGAGTTCATCACCGAACTAGGGTATGAACCCGATCACTGTGCTATCCTTATCTGATTCCTAGCACATTGTGTTCGCCATGTATCTTGCCACGATTGAGATCATTCTATCCATCAAAAACACTCCGTAGTTTAGTCGTGAATGGAGAATTTAGGGTTAGGTTTCCGCCGAAACCATCTCAGACCCACCGAGTTGTGGAACTCAGTACCACCGATTCAGCTCAGGCCATTGCACATGTGATTCTCGGTCTGACCGAGTTCAGGACTTTGTGAAACCCTAGCAGTCTCGGTGCCACCGAACTGTGACTCGGTCTGACCGAGTTCACTAGTTTAGGTTCCAAAGCTGCTTCGGTATCACCGAGTTTACTAATCGGTTGACCCGAAATGCTTTCTGTGGAAAACTAAAACTAAGTTTTTGACTCATTCTTTTGCAAAAACCTCTGCATTTTGTGATGCTCATCCACTCTATCTCATCTATATCTATTCAAAGGGTCTGCTGTCAGTGTTTGCAATATGTCTAATCAGAGTGACAACCAGAACAAGTCAGAGGAGCAGGTTCACCTGAGTGAGGGCACTAGTCCCTCTAGCAGCTCTGATGAGGGTAGCAGGAGCACCCCAAGAAACTTACCCAAATCTGCCACCAGGGCCAGAAAGAAGAAAATGTCTAAATCTGAGGATGAAGACTATGTGGAAGTTGAGGATGAGGCCACTTCCAAGAAGAAAGTGGTTAAGAAGGAATATAGCACTGCTACTGCCACTAAGCCTGGTATGAAAACCAAAGTGCCTGCAAAGAGAATTCCCATGTCTAAAGCCAGAGCCTCTACTCAAGTACCTTTGGAATCTGAACCCAAAGAAGCTGATGCAGAAGGGAAGAAGAGGAAAGAGAGGGTCAATAAGATCACCGCTAGAGTGCTTGGGAGATCCTCAATCATGAGAGATTCTGAAGAGGAAGAGGAAGAAGATGTTGCACCAGCACCCAAAGCTCAGAAGCTTATGGGTGATGCCATCAGGGCAGGGGTTGTTCCATCTAAGCCTAAGACTGCTCCTAAGGCTATTGCTCCAGCTCCAAAGCCAAAACCAAAGAGGAGCACCAGGAACATCCCTGCTGAGGAGAAGAACAAGGCCCCAGTGCCTGAAGCTGAAATGGAAGAAGAAGATGATGAGTCACATGTCTTGAGGAAGTTGAAGCCAAAAATTCCAGATCACAATGATGCTCATCCAGTAGCAAAGAACATGAATATAAGCAAGGACTCAGGGTTGAGGCTATGGAGAGAGTCAGATCCATATGCCACCAGGAGAAGGACTGTTGTGAACTACAGGTTCCATACAAAGGAACATCAGGATTTCTATGAGACAGTGTTGCTTGACAAGAAACCAATAGTATGTGACATGAGATGGGTCGACTGGGAGTACATCAAGGAGAATGATGAACATTATCCAGGTGTATATGACAGTTTCAAGGCTTGTGGAGTTGATGAGTTTGTGTCTCAGAAGCTCACAAAATGGAATGATAAGCTTATCATGCAGTTCTACTCCACAGCTCACTTCTACCCAGATGGAAGGATTGTCTAGATGCCTGAAGGTACGAGGTACCAGTCAATAGTTGCAGAATGGGCTAAGTTGATCAATGCCCCAAAAGAGAGTGAAGATGACTTGGATGTCTATGCCAACAAGAAGAAGGATCGCAACACCATGGCACACATGTACAAGGAGATCCCAGATGCTGCTCTTGAGACACACAAGTTTGGATCTGTACATTACCTTCTGTCAGGCTTGCCAACTATCAACTGGATCCTCAGGCACACTCTCTTGCCAAAGTCAAGTGATCACAAGATGATCAGAGGCCATGCAATAAACTTGCTTCACATCTTTGATGTCCCACAGAAGTTCAAAGTCATGAGCCTCATACTAGAAACCATAAAGAGCACAATTGCAGATCAGAAGAGGAGTTGTGGGTATGCCCCACAGATCCAGGAGCTGATTAACTCCAAGATGGGCACTGGCACATATCTGCTGGACAAGGAGCACCTGCCCATCTACCCAGAATTTGACAACAACACTGTGGTGATGGATGAAAATGAACCATCTTTTGTGCATGCACAAGCCAAGAAGGAGAAGGCAAAGGCTGAAAAGGCTGCAAGGATGCCAACTACTGAAGAAGCATCTCAATATCTTTTGAAGAGCAAGCAAGATCAGCTTGGCTACTTGATTGCCTCCACTCTAAGGACTGAGAAGGGACTGGCCACCCTGACTCAAAACCAGGAGAGCCTGGAAAGAATCATGGAGCAAAAGTTCTATGACTTGGATGTGAAGGTAACTGAGATTCAGTCTGTTGTGGAGCAACTTCAGGATGATATGCAGGAGAGGAAGAGAAAGACAACCACTGATGCATTTGCCAGAGTGCCTAGAGCTCAGAGATCTGTTGCAGTGCCTGTTCCAGACACCAGAACCACTTCATCTGCACCAGCTACAGCTTCAGTGCCACCAGCTCCAGCACCTACTCCACCAGCTCCATCCACATCGATTGAAGCCTTCATTCTTGGAGTTATCCGGACACCACCACCTGAAGAACAAGCCTGAGAGACGATTTAGTTCTATGCATTTTCTAGGAAGTTTTTGCTAACTTGTTGCCAAACGGGGAGAAAAATGTATAGATCATAGGCTTCGAGAGAGAGCGTTGCTTTTTATTCTCTCTTCCTTTGGTGGTTGAACTTTATTTGCTTGTTTGAGATACTTTCTGTCTGCGTGATACTTGGATGATCATGTGTCTGATCATATGCTACATTAATGCTTGTTGGAGGACATTATCATTTTATCCCTATATGATCATTCACTTTGCTTGGTGATGAGTGCATGTATTTAATTATTATCATTTTGAGCGCTCCACCAAGATGTATGTGATATGGAAGAGTAACCCATGAGCCTAATTCTCTGTTAATTTGCAGTCCAAAGCAAATCATAAACTATGCACAAATTTAGGGGGAGCTCTTGCTTTTCACATACTCCTCAAAGCGACAATGTTTTTCACTCTAATTATCATTTGTCGAAGCTTTGATCTATATGTTGTCGTCAATTACCAAAAAGGGGGAGATTGAAAGTGCAACTATCCCTAGGTGGTTTTGGTAATTCCTAACAACATATATCTCATTGAACTAATGCTATTCCAAGAATAATATTTTAGGAAAAGGTCAATGAATGGCATGGCATGGATGAGGAAAGTGGACCCCACAAAATACTAAGGACAAAAAGATTGGCTCAAGCTCAAAGATCAAGACTCTACATTTTATATTTTAGTGATCCAAGATCGCATTGAGTCTATAGGAAAAGCCAATACTATCAAGGAGGGATGAGGTGTTGCTTGATGAGGTTCTTGCTTCATAGTGCTTAGTGATATGCTCCAAAACCCTCAACTACCTTCCCACATCCACATATGACCTAAACCAAAAGTCATACTCGGCCCCACCGATTCTTTCTATCTGGCGCCACCGAGTTCAGATATCATAGCCAGTGGCACAAACCCTAGGCAAATCGGTCTCACCGATAGGGATCTCGGTCACACAGAGATGGGGTTGTAATCTCTCTGTTTCCCTTCGTAACATTTCGGTCCTACCGAGATGAGCGATCGGTCCCACCAAGATTGCAATGTAAACTCTTTGTTTCCCTTTTGTAACATTTCGGTCCCACCGAAATTAGTGATCGGTCCCACGAGTTACCTGACCAACTCTCTGGCTAGCTTATTACCAAAATCGGTCCCACCGAAATGAGCAATCGGTCCCACCGAGTTTACCTGGCCAACTCTCTGGTTAGCTTATTACCAAAATCGGTCCCACCGAGTTTGTGTAATCGGTCACACCGAGATTACGTTATGCCCTAACCCTAACCATATCGGTCCTACCGAGTTGCATCTCAGTCCCACCGAAAATCCTAACGGTCACTAGGTTTGCTAAATCGGTCTGACCGAGTTTCTTAATTCGGTCTCACCGAGATTGGTAAATTGTGTGTAACGGTTAGTTTTTGCTTTGAGGCTATATATACCCCTCCACCCACTCTTCATTCGTGGAGAGAGCCATCAGAACATACCTACACTTCCAATGCACATTTTCTGAGAGAGAACCACCTACTCATGTGTTGAGGCCAAGATATTCTATTCCCACCATATGAATCTTGATCTCTTGCCTTCCCCAAGTTTCTTTCCACTCAAATCTTCTTTCCACCAAATCCATATCCTATGAGAGAGAGTTTAGTGTTGGGGAGACTATCATTTGAAGCACAAGAGCAAGGAGTTCATCATCAACACACCATTTGTTACTTCTTGGAGAGTGGTGTCTCCTAGATTGGCTTGGTGTCACTTGGGAGCCTCCGACAAATATTGTGGAGTTGAACCAAGGAGTTTGTAAGGGCAAGGAGATCGCCTACTTCATGAAGATCTACCGCTAGTGAGGCAAGTCCTTCGTGGGCGATGGCCATGATGGGATAGACAAGGTTGCTTCTTCGTGGACCCTTCGTGGGTGGAGCCCTCCGTGGAGTCGCGCAACCGTTACCCTCCGTGGGTTGAAGTCTCCATCAACGTGGATGTACGATAGCACCACCTATCGGAACCACGACAAAAACATCTGTGTCTCCAATTGCGTTTGAATTCTCCAAACCCTTCCCTTTACATTCTTGCAAGTTGCATGCTTTAATTTCCGTTGCTCATAGATTCTTTGCATGCTTGCTTGAATTGTGTTAAGATTGCTTGACTCGTGCTAAGATAGCTAAAATCTGCCAAAGACTAAAATTGGGAAAAGGATAGATTTTTAATTGGTCAAGTAGTCTAATCACCCCCCTCTAGACATACTTTCGATCCTATAGTCTCGCGTAAGCATACGCGTAATGTTGGTCCAGGCCGCTTCATCCAACAATACCACCGAACCAAAGTATGACATGCTGGTAAGCAGTATGACCTGTATCGCCCACAACTCACTTGTGTTCTACTCGTGCATATAGCATCTACGCATAAAACCAGGCTCGGATGCCACTATTGGGGAACATAGTAATTTCAAAAAATTCCTACGCACACACAAGATCATGGTGATGCATACCAACGAGAGGGGAGAGTGTGTCTATGTACCCTCGTAGACCGAATGCGGAAGCGTTAGCCCAACGCGGTTGATGTAGTCGTACGTCTTCACGATCCGATCGATCCAAGTACCGAACGTACGGCACCTCCGAGTTCTGCACACCTTCAACTCGATGACGTCCCGCGAGCTTCGATCCAGCAAAGCTTCATAGGAGAGTGTCGTCAGCACGACGGCGTGGTGACGGTGATGATGATGCTACCGACGTAGGGCTTCGCCTAAGCACCGCTACGATATGATCGAGGTGGATTATGGTGGAGTGGGGCACCGCACATGGTTAAGAGATCAATGATCAATTGTTGTGTCTATGGGGTGCCCCCTTCCCCCGTATATAAAGGAGCAAGGGGGAGGAGGCGGGCGGCCAGGGAGAGGCGCGCCAAGGGGAGTCCTACTCCCACCGGGAGTAGATTCCCCCCTTTTCAACTTGGAGTACGAGAGGGAAGGAAGAGGAAGGAGGGAGGAAGGAAAGGGGGCCCGCCCCCCTTCCAATTCAAATTGGGCTTGGGGGGGGCGCCACCTCCCTTGCTCCTTTCCCATCCTTTCCACTAAAGCCCAATAAGGCCCATATACCTCCCGGGGGGTTCCGATAACCTCCCGGTACACCGGTATATTCCCTTTCTCACCCGGAACCATTCTGGTATCCAAATGTACTCGTCCAATATATCGATATTTACGTCTCGACCATTTTGAGACTCCTCGTCATGTCTATGATCATATCCGGGACTCCTAACTACCTTTGGTACATCAAAACACAAAAACTCATAATACTGATCGTCATCGAACTTTAAGTGTGCGGACCCTACGGGTTCGAGAACTATGTAGACATGACCGAGACACGTCTCTGGTCAATAACTAATAGCGGAACCTGGATGCTCATATTGATTCCTACATATTCTACGAAGATCTTTATCGGTCAAACCGCATAACAACATACGTTGTTCCCTTTGTCATCGGTATGTTACTTGCCCGAGATTCGATCGTCGGTATATCAATACCTAGTTCAATCTCGTTACCGGCAAGTCTCTTTACTTGTTCCGTAATACATCATCCCGCAACTAACTCATTAGTTACAATGCTTGCAAGGCTTATAGTGATGTGCATTACCGAGTGGGCCCAAAGATACCTCTCCGACAATCGGAGTGACAAATCCTAATCTCGAAATACACCAACTCAACAAGTACCTTCGTAGAAACCTATAGAGCACCTTTATAATCACCCAGTTACGTTGTGACGTTTGGTAGCACACAAAGTGTTCCTCCGGTAAATGGGAGTTGCATAATCTCATAGTCATAGGAACATGTATAAGTCATGAAGAAAGCAAATAGCAACATACTAAACGATCAAGTGCTAAGCTAACGAAATGGGTCATGTCAATCACATCATTCTCCTAATGATGTGATCCCGTTAATCAAATGACAACTCATGTCTATGGTTAGGAAACATAACCATCTTTGATAAACGAGCTAGTCAAGTAGAGGAATACTAGAGACACTCTGTTTGTCTATGTATTCACACATGTATCATGTTTCGGGTTAATACAATTCTAGCATGAATAATAAACATTTATCATGATATGAGGAAATAAATAATAACTTTATTATTGCCTCTAGGGCATATTTCTTTCATCTACAACAACATGGACAAGCAAAATACTATCAGGTACTAAGTTCATGACAAATTAAAGTTCAATTAATCATTTTAAGAACTCCCACTTAGATAGACATCCCACTAATCATCTAAGTGATCACGTGATCCAAATCAACTAAACCATGACCGATCATCACGTGAAATGGAGTAGTTTTCAATGGTGAACATCACTATGTTGATCATATCTACTATATGATTCACGCTCGACCTTTCGGTCTCAGTGTTCCGAGGCCATATCTGCATATGCGATAACCCACAAGTATAGGGGATCGCAACAGTTTTCGATAAGTAAGAGTGTCGAACCCAACGAGGAGCTAAAGGAAGAACAAATATTCCCTCAAGTTCTATCGACCACCGATACAACTCTACGCACGCTTGACGTTCGCTTTACCTAGAACAAGTATGAAACTAGAAGTGCTTTGTGGGTGTTTTCGATAGGTTTGCAATATAATAAAGAGCACGTAAATAAAAAGTAGGGGCTGTTTAGATAAACAAACAATAAAGTTAGTATAGCGAGTGTGGAAAAGCGGTGGTAGGAGTTGCAAAATTGTCCCTAAGCAATTGACTAAGTTACTAGACCGATAGCAAGTTTTATGTGGGAGAGGCCACTGCTAGCATGTCATCCCTGACTTGGAATTCTTGCACTTATGATTGGAACTATTATCAAGCATCCGCAACTACTAACGTTCATTAAGGTAAAACCCAACCATTGCATTAAGATATATTGGTCCCCCTTCAATCCCGTATGCATCAATTTCTATGCTAGGTTGAAGCTTCTGTCACTCTTTCCCTCTAATACATAGTCCTATCAACATACAACTAACCCTATGGTGTGATCCACGCACGCGCTCATATGATGGGAACCAAAGGACAACAACATAACCACAAGCAAATTAAATCAATCATAGCAATTCATCAACCACCGATAGGACAACGAAAATCTACTCAGACATCATAGGATGGCAACACATCATTGGATAATAATATTAAGCATAAAGCACCATGTTCAAGTAGAGGGTACAGCGGGTTGCGGGAGAGTGGACCGTTGTAGATGGAGGGGGAAGGTGATGGAGATGTTGGTGAAGATGGCGGAGGTGTTGGTGTAGATCGCGGTGATGATGATGATGGCCACAACAGCGTTCCGGCGCCACCGGAATAGAAGGGGAGAGGGGGCCCCTTCTTCTTATTCTTCTTCCTTGACCTCCTCCCTAGATTGGAGAAGGGTTTCCCCTCTGGTCCTTGGCCTCCATGGCATGGGAGGGGCAAGAGCCCCTCCGAGATTGGATCTGTCTCTCTATCTCTCTCTATTTCTGTGTTCTCGTTGTCTGCCCTTTCACCATTTCGTATATATATGGAGATCCATAACTCCGATTGGACTGGAACCTTCGTCGAGATTTTTTCCTGAAAATTAGCTTTCTTGCGGCAAAAGAATAGTAGCAACCGCCTTATGAGGGGCCCACGAGGGTCAGGGGCGCGCCCAGGGGGGTGGGGCGCCCCCCGTGCCTCGTGCCCCCCTCGGGAACCGTCTCGCATGGACTCTTCTTCCCATATTTTCCAAATATTCCACAAATATTCTCCGTCCGTTTTTATCTCGTTTGGATTCCGTTTGATATGGGGTTTCTGCGAAACATAAAACATGCAACAAACATGAACTGGCACTAGGCACTGGATCAATATGTTAGTCCCAAAAATACTATAAAAAGTTGCCAAAAGTATATGAAAGTTGTAGAATATTGGCATGAAACAATCAAAAATTATAGATATGATGGAGATGTATCAGCATCCCCAAGCTTAATTCCTGCTCGTCCTCGAGTAGGTAAATGATAAAAAAGATAATTTTTGATGTGGAATGCTACCTAGCATAATCTTGATCATGTAATCTAATCATGGCATGAATATTAAGATACGAGTGATTCAAAGCAATAGTCTATCATTTGACATAAAAACAATAATACTTCAAGCCTACTAATAAAGCAATCATGTCTTTTCAAAATAACATGGCCAAAGAAAGTTATCCCTACAAAATCATATAGTCTGGCTATGCTCCATCTTCACCACACAAAATATTCACATCATGCACAACCCTGATGACAAGCCGAGCAATTGGTTCATAATTTTTAACACGCCTCAGCTTTTTCAACCCTCACGCAATACATGAGCGCAAGCCATGGATATAGCACTATAGGTGGAATAGAATATGATGATGCGGGTTATGTGGAGAAGACAAAAAGGAAGAAAGTCTCACATCGACGCGGCTAATCAATGGGCTATGGAGATGCCCATCAATTGATGTCAATGCGAGGAGTAGGGATTGCCAGGCAATGGATGCACTAGAGCTATAAGTGTATGAAAGCTCAAACTGAACTAAGTGGGTGTGCATCCAACTTGCTTGCTCATGAAGACCTCGGGCATTTGAGGAAGCCCATCATCGGAATATACAAGCCAAGTTCTTTAATGAAAATTCCCACTAGTATATGAAAGTGATAATTCAAGAGACTCTCTATATGAAGAACATGGTGCTACTTTGAAGCACAAGTGTGGTAAAAGGATAGTAACATTGCCCCTTTTTTGAATGGGCTTCTTTGGCCCCCTTTTTTATTTAGGATTCTTTGGCCACTCTTTTTTTCTTGGGGCAATGCTCTAATAATGATGATCATCACACTTTTATTTACTTACAACTCGATATTAGAACGAAGATATGACTCTATATGAATGCCTTCGACGGTGTACCGGGATGTGCAATGATCTAGCGTAGCAATGACATCAAAAAATGGACAAGCCATGAAAACATCATGCTAGCTATCTTACGATCATGCAAAGCAATATGACAATGAATGCTCAAGTCATGTATATGATGATGATGGAAGTTGCATGGAAATATATCTCGGAATGGCTATGGAAATGCCATGATAGGTAGGTATGGTGGCTGTTTGGAGGAAGATATAAGGGGGTTTATGTGTGATAGAGTGTATCATATCATGGGGTTTGGATGCACCGGCGAAGTTTGCACCAACTCTCGAGGTGAGAAAGGGCAATGCACGGTACTGAAGAGGCTAGCAATGATGGAAGGCTGAGAGTGCGTATAATCCATGGACTCAACATTAGTCATAAAGAACTCACATACTTATTGCAAAAGTTTATTAGCCCTCGAAGCAAAGTACTACTATGCATTCCCCTAGTGGGATAGATTGGTAGGAAAAGACCATCGCTCGTCCCCGACTGCCACTCATCAGGAAGACAATCAATAAATACCTCATGCTCCGACTTCGTTACATAACGGTTCACCATACGCGCATGCTACGGGAATCACAAACCTCAACACAAGTATTTCTACTAATCCACAACTACCCACTAGCATGACTCTAATATCACCATCTTTATATCGCAAAACTATTGCAAGGAATCAAACATATCGTATTCAGTGATCTACAAGTTTTATGTAGGATTTTATGACTAACCATGTGAATGACCAATTCCTGGCATCTCTCTAAATAGATATAAGTGAAGCAAGAGAGTTTAATTCTTTCTACGAAAGATATGCTCACGCTCTAACAAATATAAGTGAAGCAAAAGAGCATTCTACAATTGGTGGTTTTCTATGTAAAGAGAAACATGCAATCCAAACTTCAAATGATATAAGTGAAGCACATGAAGCATTCTATAAAGCCATACTCAAAAGATATAAGTGAAGTGCAAAGAGCATTCTATAAATCAACCAAGGACTATCTCATACCAGCATGGTGCATAAAAGAAAAATGAAAATTAAATGCAAAAGACGCTCCAAGATTTGCACATATCGCATGAACGAAACGAATCCGAAAACATACCGATACTTGTTGAAGAAAGAGGGGATGCCTTCCGGGGCATCCCCAAGCTTAGACGCTTGAGTCTCCATGAATATTTACTTGGGGTGCCTCGTTTATCCCCAAGCTTGAGCTCTTGCCTCTCTTCCTTCTTCTCACATCGAGACCTTCTCGATCATCGAACACTTCATCCATACAAAACTTCAACAGAAAACTTGGTAAGATCCGTTAGTATAATAAAACAAATCACTACTTTAAGTATTGTTGCAAACCAATTCATCTTTTGTTTTTTCATTGTATCTAATGTAATATAACTTTTCCATGGCTTAATCCACTGATATAAACCGATAGTTTCATCAAAACAAGCAAACTATGCATCAAAAACAGAATCTGTCTAAAACAGAACAATCTGTAATAATCTGGACATTCACCATACCTCTGGTACTCCAAATATTCTACCAAAATTTGGAAAAATAAAAACTTTGTATAGAAACACAGTGAAAAAAGAATCAGAACTGTTTGACGTTCCAGTAAAAAATGTAAAATCACTCACTACAGCCAAAGTATCTGTCCTTCACCGTACAAACCAACAAGTAATCTAAAACATCCTAAAGGCAAACCTTGGCACACTATTTTTATTTTTAAACTTTATAAAGGCACACAACAGAAAATAAATGACTCTCTAAAACTTCTGGGTTGTCTCCCTGGCAGCGCTTTCTTTAAAGCCATTAAGCTAGGCATATAGTGCTCAAGTAATGAATCCACCCGGATCCCAAGGTATATCAAAGCCAATTTTAATTAACAATGATTTGTAATTTAGTAGTGAGCAAAAAGTAACATATATCATGCAACAACGAAGTCTAACTCTCTTCCTATGCATCGGCATGTCATAAAAGAACAATTCATGCACACGTAGTAAAGGCCAATGTAGAGTATAAAGAGTTTCTTGCAATTTTATCATATTGGAAACATAGAGAGGTGGAGATATAGTTCCTCTCTCATAATAATTGCAAGTAGGATCAGCAAGCACATGCATATTATATTCATCAAAGTCATCATGTGTAATAGTAAAACGCAACCCATCAATATAATCCTTAATAAGTGCAAACTTCTCCGATATAGTGTAGTCGGGAGAATTCAAAAAGATAATAGGACTATCATGCGTGGGTGCAATAGCAACAATTTCATGTTTAACATAAGGAACTATCGCAAGTTCATCTCCATGAGCATAATTTATATTGGCATCTTGGACACAAGCATAGCAAGCATCATCAAAATGGGATATTTCAAGAGAATCAACGGGATCATAACAATCATCATAGCAATCATCCTTCGGTAAGCACGAAGGGAAATTAAACAATGCATGAGTTGAAGAGTTACTCTCATTAGAAGGTGGGCATGGGTAGCTAATCCGCTCTTCCTTCTTTTGTTCTTCGCTCTCCTCATCATCTTTTTTATCCAATGAGCTCACAGTTTCATCAATTTCTTCTTCCATAGACTCCTGCAAAATATTAGTCTCTTCTTGGACAGCGGAGGAGACCTCGATATATGGTTTAACATAGGCATTAGAAGCATAATTCTCATAACAATATTCAAGTATGGCAAAATTTTCAAGAGTAGCATCATACTTTTCAATCAAAGAAGCAATTTCATAAGCACCCTTAAAAGCAACAAATTCTTCAATTTTTTGAACATCATAGTAATTGTAAACACCCTTAGCATACGAAGATAATATTCCATTATCAATAAACTCACATTGGTAGGGAAGGTGTTTCTTAGGGTTTTCAGAACAACAAGTAACATCATATATTTCATATAAATTCCAAGCATAGCATTACAAACGATGAATTTGATCCAGTAAACTTTTCCCTTTTTCGGATATACGGTGTCGCACATAACAAGCATGCTCATCTAAGGATTTTCCCTCAACTAAGCTAGTTGGGGTTTCAGCACGAGCACATAGGGATCGAAGATGATCCAAGTAAAAAGCTTCAGGAGTGTGATAGATTTTGAGTGGTTCTTCAACCATTGGTTCAGTAGGTACAACTAATTTTTTTGGTATTTTGCATTTCCTACCCATAGTTAAAGATAGAGAACAACTTAGAACAACAAATAAAAATTACTTAGTGGTAAAGCAAACAAGCACACACGAGAATATTCACCCCACTCAATAACTCCCCGGCAACGGTGCCAGAAAAAGGTCTTGATAACCCACAAGTATAGGGGATCACAATAGTTTTCGATCAGTAAGAGTGTCGAACCCAACGAGGAGCTAAAGGTAGAACAAATATTCCCTCAAGTTCTATCGACCACCGATACAACTCTACGCATGCTTGGCGTTCGCTTTACCTAGAACAAGTATGAAACTAGAAGTACTTTGTAGGTGTTTTTGGATATGTTTGCAAGATAATAAAGAGCGCGTAAATAAAAAGTAGGGGCTGTTTAGATAAAGAAACAATAAAGTTAGTATAGCGAGTGTGGAAAAGTGGTGGTAGAAGTTGCGAAATTGTCCCTAAGCAATTGACTACGTTACTAGACCGATAGCAAGTTTTATGTGCGAGAGGCCACTTCTAGCATGTCATCCCTGACTTGGAATTCTTGCACTTATGATTGGAACTATTAGCAAGCATCCGCAACTACTAACGTTCATTAAGGTAAAACCCAACCATAACATTAAGATATATTGGTCCCCCTTCAATCCCGTATGCATCAATTTCTATGCTAGGTTGAAGCTTCTGTCACTCTTGCCCTCCAATACATAGTCCTATCAACATACAACTAACCCTAGGGTGTGATCCACGCGCGCGCTCATATGATGGGCACCAAAGGATAGCAACATAACCACAAGCAAATTAAATCAATCATAGCAATTCATCAACCACCGATAGGACAACGAAAATCTACTCAGACATCATAGGATGGCAACACATCATTGGATAATAATATGAAGCATAAAGCACCATGTTAAAGTAGAGGGTACAGCAGGTTACGGGAGAGTGGACCGCTATAGATGGAGGGGGGGAAGGTGATGGAGATGTTGGTGAAGATGGCGGAGGTGTTGGTGTAGATCGCGGTGATGATGATGATGGCCACGGCAGTGTCCCGGCACCACCGGAAGAGAAGGGGAGAGGGGGCCCCTTCGTCTTCTTCTTCCTTGACCTCCTCCATAGATGGGAGAAGGGTTTTCCCTCTGGTCCTTGGCCTCCATGGCATGGGAGGGGCGAGAGCCCCTCCGAGATTGGATCTGTCTCTCTGTCTCTCTCTGTTTCTGCGTTCTCGTTGTCCGCCCTTTCACCGTTTTGTATATCTATGGAGATCCGTAACTCCGATTGGACTGAAACCTTCGCCGAGATTTTTTCCTGAAAATTAGCTTTCTTGCGGCAAAAGAATAGCAGCAACCACCTTACGAGGGCCCCACGAGGGTCAGGGGCATGCCCAGGGGGTGGGGCGCGCCCCTCTGCCTCGTGCCCCCTCGGGAACCGTCTCGCATGGACTCTTCTTCCCATATTTTCCAAATATTCCAAAAATATTCTCCGTCCATTTTTATCCCGTTTGGATTCCGTTTGATACAGGGTTTCTGCGAAACATAAAACATGCAACAAACAGGAACTGGCACTAGGCACTGGATCAATATGTTAGTCCCAAAATAGTATAAAAAGCTATCAAAAATATATGAAAGTTGTAGAATATTGGCATGGAACAATCAAAAATTATAGATATGATGGATATGTATCAATATGCTAGGCTCGTCAAGTTTAACCCGAGTATTTCTGCGTGTGCAAAACTAGCTTGCACCCATTGTATGTGAACGTAGAGCTTATCACACCCGATCATCACGTGGTGTCTCGGCACGATGAACTTTGGCAACGGTGCATACTCAGGGAGAACACTTGTACCTTGAAATTTAGTGAGAGATCATCTTATAATGCTACCGTCAATCAAGCAGAATAAGATGCATAAAGGATAAACATCACATGCAATCAATATAAGTGATATGATATGGCCATCATCATCTTGTGCCTGTGATCTCCATCTCCAAAGCACCGTCATGATCACCATCGTCACCGTCTTGACACCTTGATCTCCATTGAAGTATCATTATCGTCATGCCAACTATTGCCTCCACAACTATTGCTACCGCTTAGTGATAAAGTAAAGCAATTACATGGCGATTGCATTGCATACAATAAAGCGACAACCATATGGCTCCTGCCAGTTGCCGATAAGTCCGTTACAAAACATGATCATCTCACACAATAAAATATAGCTTCATGTCTTGACCATATCACATCACAACATGCCCTACAAAAACAAGTTATACATCCTATACTTTGTTGTTGCAAGTTTTGCGTCGCTGCTACGGGCTGAGCAAGAACCGTTCTTACCTACGCATCAAAAACCACAACGCGGTATAGTGATTGCTTTTTGATCTTCAAAAAGAACCATGTTCGTTGAATCCGATTCAACTAAAGCTGGAGAAACAGACACCCACTAGCCACCTGTGTGCGAAGCACGTCAGTAGAACCAGTCTCACATAAGCATACGCATAATGTGGGTCTAGGCCACTTCATCCAACAATGCTGCTAAATCAAGAATCAACTAGTGACGGCAAGCAATATGTATATACCCACGCCCACAACTCCTTTGTGTTCTACTCGTGCATATAACATCTACGCATCAATCTGGCTCTGATGCCACTGTTGGGGAACGTAGTAATTTCAAAAAAATTCCTACGCACATACAAGATCATGGTGATGCATAGCAATGAGAGGGGAGAGTATCGTCCACGTACCCTCGTAGACCGTAAGGAGAAGCGTTATGAGAACGCAGTTGATGTAGTCGAACGTCTTCATGATCCGACCGATCCAAGTACCAAACGCATGGGACCTCTAAGTTCAGCACACATTCAGCTCGATGACATCCCACGAACTCCGATCCAGCAAAGCTTCATGGGAGAGTTCCGTCAGCACGATGGCGTGATGACGGTGATGATGTTGATACCGACGAGGGCTTTGCCTTAGCACCGCTACGATATGATCGAGGTGGATTATGGTAGAGGAGGGCACCACACACGGCTTGAAACAATCAACTTGTGTGTCCTAGGGTGCCCCTGCCCCCGTATATAAAGGAGCAAGGGGGGAGGTCGGCCGGCCCTTGTAGGGCGCTCCAGGAGGAGGAGTGCTCCTCCTAGTAGGAGTAGGACAACCCTTTCCTACTCCTACTAGGAGGAGGAAAGGAAGGAGGAGAGGGAGAAGGAAGGAGAGGGAGGAAAGGAGGAAAGGAGGGCCGCCCCCCAGTCCAATTCGGTTTGGGCTAGGGGGGCGCACGGCCTGCCTCCTCTCTTCCACCACTTGGCCCATGAGGCACAATACTTCTTCCTCGTATTCCCTTAACTCCCGGTACTCCAAAAAATACTGGGGACTCCTCGTCATGTCCCCGATCTCACCCGGGACTCCGAACTATCTTCGGTACATGAAATAAGAAAATAAATGATAACTTTATTATTGCTTCTAGGGCATATTTCCTTCATCATCCACGATGTATGCAGAATTTATAGCTTGCTTCGAAGCCACGGGGCAGGCGATATGGCTAAAGAAATTTGTACCCGACTTGAAATTGGTAGATTGTATTCACAAACCACTAAAGATGTACTGTGACAACCAGCCCGCAATATTCTATGCTCACAACAACAAGTCGAGTAATGCTGCCAAAACAATAGAGATAAGGTATTATGTTGTGAAAGATAAAATCCAGAATCAAACTACAAGTTTTGAGCATATAAGGACAAAAGATATGCTTGCGGATCTGCTAACGAAAGGCTTACCACCCAATGTGTTCAAGGAACATTTAGCCGGCATGGGTTTAAGGGAAAGCCTTATGATTCCTGGATAGGCCCAAAAGGAACATAATTTGTTTCTGAACAAAACGTATGTTGTAGCTATATGATTCTATCGGCAAGTAAGCTATGACGATGAAACAAATAAACTAGAAAGTATAAGATTAAAATTAAAGTTGAGATCAAGTGGGAGAATGTTAGGTTGATCTCCTCCGTGTGGGCCCAACGGCCCACCGGGCCCTTTGATCTGCGCCCTGATCGGGGGTGCCCAACCCTCATATGGTTGGTGGGCCCCTGTGACCCGCGCATATATAAACAGAGGCGGGGGTCAGGGCATGACTGACGAAGTTCGCCGCTGCCACAAACCCTACCGAAATCCCCTACCGATCTAGGGTTACCGGCTGCTCATGGGAAGCACACCACCGCCACCATCTCACTGCCATCACCACTGCCACAACATCACAATGGCTGCTGGTTCAAGCTCGCAAGGCAAGGCAGAAGGTAGGTTTACCGATTGATCTGGCCTAACCGATCTAATATAAAGGTCTATCATTTAGCAGATTACTTATATCCATCTTTGATGAAATTTTGCAGAAAATAAAGCTTTCATTTTTCTTATAAGGAAAAACCTCCCTGCATGGTCTCGAGACGGTTACGTGAACACAAAAAATCCGATACATGTTCGCTCCTGTGACGAAAGGGCTCTAATTCTCATTCGGATGGAAGACGTGGCTACTGGAAACTTATATGGTCTACGGACGTTCCCCCTTCGGTTCGTAATTTTGCATGGAGGGTAGCTACAAATTCCTTGTCAACCTGGAGAAATAAACATAAAGGGGGCTAGAAGTTAGTGATTTGTGCCCTGTGTGCGCATCTGAAACTAAGGATTGTTACCATGCACTTTGTCGTTGTACTCTTTCGAGAGTTCTCTGGGAAAATATGACAGAAGTATGGACACTTCCAAGTATTACTTCCGTGAGGAATACTGGAGATGAATGGCTGCTCCAAGTCCTTGAACCTCTGACATAAATTGAGCGCTCGATGCTTCTTATGATGTTGTGGAGGGCGTGGCACATTCGCAACTAAATTGTCCACCATAAATCCCCGCCTCCCATGGAATCATCTAGAAGATTCTTGATGAGCTACTTGGACTCTCTTATAGGCATTAAGACTGACCTATCCAATGATCTTAGTAAAGGCAAAACAATCATCATGTATGCTTCACACAAGCCACATACATTGTCAAGTGTAGCAGATATCTTGTGGTCTGCTCCTGAACCCGGCTGGGTAAAGTTGTGTATTGATGGCTCATACAAGGATGATGGATCGGCTGGTGCTGGTATGGTGTTAAGAGATGAACATGGCGCCGTAATTTTCTCATCTTGCAGGCAGCTGTTTTCGTGTCGCGATGCTCTCGAAGCGGAATTATGCGCTTGTATGGAAGGTTTGTCTCTCTCTATTCAGGAGGAGGTGTATTGGAAACAAAGAGGCACTATTAACTGGACCTTAAAGGGCGACTCTCCCACGACCTATTTCTTTGCCATTGCAAACATTAGACGTCGGAGATGCCTGATTGATAGCCTCCTTGTTGAGGGTGTCAGGGTCTCGGATCAATCGGTGATCATGCGGCATGTGGTCCACTTCTACTCTACCCTCCTTTCTGCTAAACCATACTTGGGCTTTAGGTTGGTGTCGTCCTTCTGGTCTTCCCTCGAACAGGTTCCGAGCGCTGAAAATGAAAGTTTGTTGATTCCCCCGTCTAAAAGGGAGATTTTCGATGCGATCCGATATGCCAATTCCAATGTGGCTTCTGGGCCTGATGGTTTTTCCATCCCCTTCTTTAGATAATTTTGGCCTCAGCTAAAAGGCCTCATCCTGGCTATTATTCAAGGTTTTTGGCTGGGAACTGTTGACATCTGTAGGCTAAATTACGCGGTGCTCTCTCTCATTCCTAAGATCAAAGGCGCTGACTTGATTTCCCAATTTAGGCCCATTGCTTTAATTAATATCTTTGCGAAGATTCCGGCTAAGGGTCTGGCCACTAGGGTTTCTCCGATCGCTCACCGTGTCATTAGTCCTTCCCAATCCGCTTTTATAAAGGGGAGATTCATACTGGATGGGGTTCTATACTTGCATGAGATTGTTCATGACCTGCGGACCAAGGGCACTCGGGATGTAGTTCTTAAACTTGACTTCGAAAAGGCCTACGATTCGGTGAGCTGGAATTTCCTCCGTCAGGTTCTTCTTGCTAAGGGCTTCGAGGGTGCGGTGGTCCATCGTCTCATGCAGCTCGTTACGGGCGGGCACACGGCTGTGGTGGTTAATGGTCAGACTAGTAACTTCTTTGCTAATGGTAGGGGCCTAAGGCAAGGAGATCCGGCGTCCCCTTTGCTCTTTAACTTCGTTGCGGATGCTCTATCTCATATCCTTTCTCGGGCAGCTGCTATCGTGGTTCTAAGTCTGACAGTAGAATGGGGGGTAGGAATGTAGAGGCAAGATCTTAGCTATGGAGGAGTTGTACTCGGGAGTTTTACGAGTTCAGGCCCTTCTCGGAGGAAGTAACAGCCCTACGTCTCAGAGCCCGGAGGCGGTCGACTGGATTATATGTGTGTGTGTTACAGAAAGTGCGAACCCTTGTGCCTGTGGAGGGGGTGGATTATATAGAGTGCGCCAGGACCCCAGCCAGCCCACGGCACAGAGGGTTTAAGGTACATAAAAGATGGGGGGCGTTACTGGTAACGCCTGCAATAAAGATACATAATGACCATTAAATCTATGACTTAATTCTCGACCGTTGCAGAGTGGAGTGGCTCTAGATCTTCTGGTAGTCGAGTGATTATCTGTACAGTCGAGTGTCTTCAGGATTGTCGAGTGGAACATAACTTCATGGTCGAGTGGATGATGATTTTTCTTCGAATGCTCCTGGCACCTTTAGGGATGTCCTTGGGGAGGGTATCTTGAACAGATCCATGACCCTACCCTAGGTACATAGCTTCATCATTAGCCCCCGAATGGATCAGGGTTTGAGTGAGGAAGGAGTTGAGAACACTTCCGACTCATTTTTCGTGCTATGAGTATATCTTGCTCTGGATCAATGAACTGAGGGGATGACACCAACTTCTTTTTCAGTCACCTTGGTCCATTCTTAGTTTTTGTTGAGTGAACTTTTACAGTAGAGTTCTGAATGATGATGTGGAGGATGTCTTCTGTCTGACAAGTTGTTCTCTTGTCCGCGGATTTCGCGGGATTTGAATTTCGGGAAGCGCGCTGGACGGGCGAGGCCGTGGTAATAGGGACGGATTAGGTAGGTCGCCTCGATTCTTGTGCCACCTTTTTCGCCACGTATCGCGCGCGCGACTGTTGTGGGATTTGTTTAGATCGTCCGGGCCTACAAGTTAGTCGCTCAGAAGTGACCTTATAAAAGGCACCGACCCAGGCTTTTGAACAGTGCGCCCTCATTCTCTTTCTTCTTCCTCAGATTTCTCCGCTGCGCCCGCTTCCGCTCTCGGTGTCGTAGCCTCGCTCGGACTCGATCCGCCGCCATGGGAAAGGAGAATACGGTGGTGTTGGAGCGCGCGAAGAAGGCGGCCACAAAGGCAAAAGGAAAGAGGACCAGCCGGGGCGGGTCCTCGTCAAGGTCCGGCCTGCCGCCGGGCTGGATCCAGGGTGATTGGATCCGCTCGACGATCAGCCAGGACGACCTCGACGACCTGGTTGAGGGGGGATTGATCCCCCATGAATTGGCGTGGCTCCCGGGGAACGAGACCAAGCCGCGGCCGCTGGAAGGTGAGTGTGTTCTCCTCGCCACTCATGTCGACCGTGGGTTCTCTTTGCCTCCCGTCCTTTCTTTCGTGGCTTTTTGAACTTCTTCGGGGCTCAACTCCACCACTTCACTCCAAACACCATAGTGTATCTTGCTGCCTTTGTGTTGATGTGCGAAAATTTCTTGGGTTGTCGATCGCACTGGGGTCTATTCAAGCACATTTTCACCTGCCGCTCCCAGTCGGTGGAGAAGGCCACCCGAGTGACGAGAGGACGCACGTGAGTCAGATGTGCGGGGGCCTTGGGAACCAAATGAGGAATAAGAGCACCTTCCCAGCTATGATCCTTCCTGACTCGGTCCGGGGCTGGCAGTCGACCTGGTTTTACTATAAGGACGAGCCGACCCCGGGTCAGTCGACTGGACTTCCCCCCTTTTCCCTGGCTCGAGTGGAGAATCCCTCCTCCTTGAGGGTGATCCCGGAAGAGAAGGCGCAGGTGAAGGCGCTGGTCGAGTGGGTCGTCCAACTTGTCCGTGACGGGGTGACTGGAATGGACCTGCTGGAGGTCTTTCTTAGTCGACGCATCCAACCACTGCAAGCGTATGACCATCCGATGTGGATGTACTCGGGACTCGAGGACTCCACTCGGATCCACCCGGAGGACGTTAGTGAAGACACGGTGGAGAAGTGGCTGAGAGGAACCACCGGCAACAAAGATAATCCCCGGGGGTCTAGGAGGGTGATTCCATTCGACCATTCGCGCCAGCCGGAACAGGTATGATTCTGCTTTGTCAAGTATCTTGTCGATTCACTGTGTAACACCTTGTTGATGGTCGACTATATTTATTTCGTTCATTGTATTTTCAGGCTCTTATTGATATATATTCGATGCCCAATGGAGTGCAGGAGCAAGACCTCGAGGAAGGGGCGAGCGGGGGCGAGAGTGGTGAGTGGCACTCGGATGTGGAGGAGGACAAGGAGAACGACGACTCGAGTGACGACGAGGAGGTCGACTCGCCTCCTCGTAGAGAGAGAAGATCCAAGCACGCTCAAGACCCGGCGAGCACCCCGGTCCTGGCAGCTGTACCGACTGGGCCATCTTCGAAGCACCCTCGGACGTCTTCGCCAGCACCAACTGAGAAGATATCGAAACAACCCAAGATTGTGCCGCCTCCTGCTCCAAAATCATCGAAAGCCACCTCCTCTAAACCATCGAAGGCTTTGCCCCGAATCAAAGTGACCGTCCCCACCATCTCAGGGTAATCATCTGATCTGTTCTTTTGGCCGACTCGAGCAACAAAACGTAACCGACCGAATGTTGACATTTGCAGTGCTGCTACATCTGGAACTTCTTCCTACCAATATCGAGATGAGGAGATGGAAGATGCGGTTACCTCCAACCCAAGCAAAAACTCTTATGATCTTGTTCTTGATTACTTGGTCGATTAAATTCTAGCGATTCACTTGGGGTCGACTGATTTCTCTGTAGCTCCACCCAACATCATCGATCTCTCCAGATGATGATGATGACGTGGCCCCTAGGCCCAAAAAGAACAAAAAAGTAGCAGCTGACAAGACGTCTCAGCAGGGACCGACAACCACACCAACCACCCGACAATCTGAACACGCAGGCGGGGCCTCTGTAACTTTCGTTGTACCATTGTCGAGTGAGCACCCTGCACCGTCGATTGGACTGGTGTTCCCTTCAGTCGTCCAGCCTCACGCTTCGGAGTCCCAAGCTGCCGCACCTGGGTTGTCTGCCCCCCTTCTTCACCAACTACCATGTTCCGGAAAACCAGCCGGACGCGGCTGCGGAAGCCATCTGTCAGGCTAACATGATGATGGAGCGGATGAAGACGGTGCACGAGCATAGCCAGGCTGCTTACGACACCAGCGCTGCTCTCCGGGCCAATGTCCAGGTAAGTAAACTTCCGACTGACCTTGTTCTATTAGGATATGCTACCCGGAATATTTTCTTCCATACAATCCCTTATTGTTCACGTTGAATCTGTACACCCACTGGGTGTTTTGTTGTCTTTGGTATTTGCGCTCTTCCACTCGGTCTGGGCGAGTAGGATCTGAACTGGTGGGGGCACTCTAAGTGCACCCACTGGGCGTAGTCCCCGAGACCGCAGTCGACTATGGGCAGTTGACTGGGGTCTGAGTTCCTTTTTCTTTCTTTTCTCCCACTCGACCCGGGCGGACCGGTCGAATGAGATCTGAACCAGTGGGGGCACGTCAAGTGCACCCACTGGGTGTAGTCCCCGAGACCGCGGTCGACTGCTGGTAGTTGGTCGGGGTCTGAATAGCTCTTTTCTCTTCTTTTTTTACTTGACTCGGGCGGACCGGCCGAGTTGGGTCTGAATCAGTGGGGGCACGCCAAGTGCACCCACTGGGTGTAGTCCCCGAGACCGCAGTCGACTACGGGCAGTCGGCTGGGGTCTAAGTGAACTTTTAAGTTTTATTCACTCGGAAGTAAATAACCTTTGATCTTGTCGATTGACACGTCTTTTACCTCCTGCAGAAATCTTGTTCTCTCATTTCTAAGTTTGTCGAGTTTGAGGAGAAGCAGAGGCACTCGACTTGGAGTTGGCCCAGCAAAAGTTGAAAAAAGCCGAAGATGAAGCTGCTGGTATGGAAGGTAGCTGCCTGTCGATTGTTCACATTGATCGTCTTTTAAGATATTTCTTTGATCTGTTGTTTGATCCGATTGCTTCTTTTGCAGAGAAAATGAGGTTGGCTCTAGAGAAGAAGGACTTGGACCTTGCAGCTGCATAGAAGGAAGCTCAAGACAAGACTGCCCTTGCAGACCAGAAGCTGGCTTCGGTCGGAGCGTTGGAAGGGGAGGTGAACAAGCTGAAGTCCTATCTCAATGAGTCTAACCGAGAAGTAAGTCGTCTGAAGAAGCATAAGATTGCCCTGAATGAGAAGCTGGAGTCTGCGGTCCGCAAGAGAAATGACACGGAAGCCTATCTAAGAACTCTTGCCAAGAAGCTCTATCTTATGCTGGAAGGTACTCCTTTTAATCCGACTGCTTTGCTGCTTGCAAGTTAATCCTTTCCAGTCGACTCACTAACTCTTTGACTGCAAAATTCTGCCAAGACTTTGACAAGGAAACCGGAAGGACCGAGACTGGTCTAGACCCTATCGTTTCTCCGGTTTGCGGCGAGACTGCCATGAACGTGCTCCGACTAGAATCTCGTGTCGCCGGCGTCACAAGTTATCTCGCACGCCTGAAGGTGGCAGTTTCACGGATTGACTCATCACTCTGGCCAGGGGCAACGCTTCAAAGTGACCTGGAATCTCTGATGGCTCGGCTCAACGAGATTCCTGGTCGAGTGCAAGAATGGAAGAAGTCCTCTGCCCAGTGTGGTGCTGACGTGGCGTTGTCCTTGGTCAGAGTCCACTGCAAGGAAGCTCGTGAAGACAAGCTGGTGGCGATCAAGGTCGCCAACACCAAAAGGCACGACTTCCAGTCCTTTATGGAGACTTTCATCGCTGCTGCCACTCGGATTGCAGATGGAATCGACTTGGACGAATTCGTCGAACCCGCCAGCCCTTCTCCTGCCGAGTGAACAAACTATGAGATTTAAACATGTCTTAAATTTGCCTCAGAATGCCGAGTGGTTGCGGTAACCATTAAACTCCTTCGAGCTTGATGCTCGCATACTTTTGATTTGTTACTTGGAACTTTAGGATTTATCCGAACTGCTTTTGAGTATACTTGCGATTGCTTTTGGGATATTCTCTGTTGTATTTGTGGCGTAGCTCGGAGGAGAAGGTTGTAGTCGACCCGCACCTCGCCGTCCTTGCGGACAAGGATGGAGCGCATGTTGTACTTGTGGCGAAGCTCGGAGAAGAGGGTTGCATTCGACCTGCGCCTCATCGTCCTTGCGGACAAGGGTGGAGCGTACGTTGTATTTGTGGCGTAGCTCGTAGAAGAGGGTTGCAGTCGACCTGCGCCTCGCCGTCCTTGCGGACAAGGATGGAGCGCACGTTGTACTTGTGGCGAAGCTCGGAAAAGAGGGTTGCAGTCGACCTGCGCCTCGTCATCCTTGCGGGTAGGGATGGAGCGTACGTTGTACTGGTGGTGCAGCTCTTAGGGAAAGGATTTTACAAAGTTAGGCGAGTACTGGACTGCAGCTAAGCCCCCGAGTGGGAGGATTGCTCACCACTCGGTAGGATTTTTTAAGCTTAGGCGAGTACCGGACTGCAGCTAAGCCCCCAAGTGGGAGGATTGCTCACCACTCGATAGGATTTTACAAACTTAGGCGAGCACTGGACTGCAGCTAAGCCCCCGAGTGGGAGGATTGCTCACCACTCGGTAGGATTTTTTAAACTTTGGCGAGTACTGGACTGCAGCTAAGCCCCCGAGTGGGAGGATTGCTCACCACTCGGTAGGATTTTACAAACTTAGGCGAGTACTGGACTGCAGCTAAGCACCCGAGTGGGACGATTGCTCACCACTCGGTAGGATTTTACAAACTTAGGTGAGTACTGGACTGCAGCTAAGCCCCCGAGTGGGAGGATTGCTCACCACTCGATAGGATTTTACAAACTTAGGCGAGTACTAGACTGCAGCTAAGCCCCCGAGTGGGAGGCTGGCTCACCACTCGGTAGGATTTTGAAAACTTAGGCAAAACGGGTTCGCAACTAAGCCTCCGAGTGGGAGGCTGGCTCACCACTCACTAGGTTGTTTGAAAACTTAGGCGAAACGGGTTCGCAGCTAAGCCCCCGAGTGGGAGGTTGGCTCACCACTCGGTAGGTTGTTTGAAAACTTAGGCGAAACGGATTCACAGCTAAGCCACCCACTAGGGGTTTTCATGAAGGAAATATGCCCTAGAGGCAATAATAAAGTTATTATTTATTTCCTTATATCATGATAAATGTTTATTATTCATGCTAGAATTGTATTAACCGGAAACATGATACATGTGTGAATACATAGACAAACAGAGTGTCACTAGTATGCCTCTACTTGACTAGCTCGTTGACCAAACATGGTTATTTTTCCTAGCCATAGATAAAGAGTTCTCATTTGATTAATGGGATCACATCATTAGGAGAATGATGTGATTGACTTGACCCATTCCATTAGCTTAGCACTCGATCATTTAGTATGTTGCTATTGCTTTCTTCATGACTTATACATGTTCCTATGACTATGAGATTATGCAACTCCCATTTACCGGAGGAACAGTTTGTGTGCTACCAAACGTTACAACGTAACTGGGTGATTATAAAGGTGCTCTACAGGTGTCTCCGAAGGTACTTGTTGGGTTGGCGTATTTCGAGATTAGGATTTGTCACTCCGATTGTCAGAGAGGTATCTCTGGGCCCTCTCGGTAATGCACATCACTCAAGCCTTGCAAGCATTGCAACTAATAAGTTAGTTGTGGGATGATGTATTACGGAACGAGTAAAGAGACTTGCTGGTAACGAGATTGAACTAGGTATTAAGATACCGACGATCGAATCTTGGGCAAGTAACATACCGATGACAAAGGGAACAACGTATGTTGTTATGCGGTCTGACCGATAAAGATCTTCATAAAATATGTGGGAGCCAATATGAGCATCCAGGTTCCGCTATTGGTTATTGATCGGAGACGTGTCTCGGTCATGTCTACATAGTTCTCGAACCCATAGGGTCCGCACGCTTAAAGTTTCGATGACAGTTATATTATGAGTTTATGAGTTTTGATGTACCGAAGGAGTTCGGAGTCCCGGATGAGATCGGGGACATGATGAGGAGTCTTGAAATGGTCGAGACGTAAAGATCGATATATTGGACGACTATATTCGGACATCGGAAAAGTTCCGAGTGATTCGGGTATTTTTCGGAGTACCAGAGAGTTACGGGAATACGTAGTGGGCCTTATTGGGCCATACGGGAAAGAAGGAAAAGGGCCTCAAGGGTGGCCGCACCCCTCCCCTTGGTCTGGTCCAAATTGGACTAGGGAAGGGAGGCGCCCCCTTCCTTCCTTGTTTTTCCTTCCTCTTTTCCTATTCCATATGGGAGGTGGAATCCTACTAGGACTAGGGAGTCCTAGTAGGACTCCACACTTGGCGCGCCCCCTCCTAGGGCCGGCCTCCTCCTCCCTTGCTCCTTTATATACGGGGGCAGGGGGCACCCCATGACACACAAGTTGATCTTCGTGATCGTTCTCTTAGCCGTGTGCGGTGCCCCCTTCCACCATAATCCTCGATAATATTGTAGCGGTGCTTAGGCGAAGCCCTGCGATGGTAGAACATCAAGATCGTCACCACACCGTCGTGTTGACGGAAGTCTTCCCCGACACTTTGCTGGATCGGAGTCTGGGGATCGTCATCGAGCTGAACATGTGCTAGAACTTGGAGGTGCCGTAGTTTCGATGCTTGATCGGTCGGGCCATGAAGACGTATGACTACATCAACCGCGTTGTGCTAATGCTTCCGCTTCCAGTCTTTGAGGGTACGTAGACAACACTCTCCCCTCTCGTTGCTATGCATCACCATGATCTTGTGTGTGTGTAGGAATTTTTTTTGAAATTACTACGTTCCCCAACAGTGGCATCCGAGCCTAGGTTTTATGTGTTGATGTTATATGCACGAGTAGAACACAATTGAGTTGTGGGTGATATAAGTCATACTGCTTACCAGCATGTCATACTTTGGTTCGGCGGTATTTTTGGATGAAGCGGCCCGGACCGACATTACGCATACGCTTACGCGAGACTGGTTCTACCGACGTGCTTTGCACTCAGGTGGCTGGCGGGTGTCAGTTTCTCCAACTTTAGTTGAACCGAGTGTGGCTACACCCGGTCCTTGCGAAGGTTAAAACAGCACCAACTTGACAAACTATCGTTGTGGTTTTGATGCATAGGTAAGAACTGTTCTTGCTAAGCCCTTAGCAGCCACGTAAAAACTTGCAACAACAAAGTAGAGGATGTCTAACTTTTTTTTGCAAGGCATGTTGTGATGTGATATGGTCAAGACATGATGCTAAATTTTATTGTATGAGATGATCATGTTTTGTAACCGAGTTATCGGCAACTGGCAGGAGCCATATGGTTGTCGCTTTATTGTATGCAATGCAATTGCGCTGTAATGCTTTACTTTATCACTAAGTGGTAGCGATAGTCGTGGAAGAATAAGATTGGCGAGACGACAACGATGCTACGATGGTGATCAAGGTGTCACGCCGGTGACGATGGTGATCATGACGGTGCTTCGGAGATGGAGATCACAAGCACAAGATGATGATGGCCATATCATATCACTTATATTTATTGCATGTGATGTTTATCCTTTATGCATCTTATTCTGCTTTGATTGAAGGTAGCATTATAAGATGATCTCTCACTAAATTTCAAGATAAAAGTGTTCTCCCTGGGTATGCACCGTTGCCAAAGTTTGTCGTGCCCAGACACCATGTGATGATCGGGTGTGATAAGCTCTATGTCCATCTACAACGGGTGCAAGCCAGTTTTGCACACGCAGAATACTCAGGTTAAACTTGACGATCCTAGCATATGCAGATATGGCCTCGGAACACTGAGACCGAAAGGTCGAGCATGAATCATATAGTAGATATGATCAACATATTGATGTTCACCATTGAAAGCTACTCCATTTCACGTGATGATCGGTTATGGTTTAGTTGATTTGGATCACGTGATTGTTGGAAATATGCCCTAGAGGCAATAATAAATGATTATTATTATATTTCCTTGTTCATGATAATCGTTTATTATCCATGCTAGAATTGTATTGATAGGAAACTCAGATACATGTGTGGATACATAGACAACACCATGTCCCTAGTAAGCCTCTAGTTGACTAGCTCGTTGATCAATAGATGGTTACGGTTTCCTGACCATGGACATTGGATGTCGTTGATAACGGGATCACATCATTAGGAGAATGATGTGATGGACAAGACCCAATCCTAAGCCTAGCACAAGATCGTGTAGTTCGTATGCTAAAGCTTTTCTAATGTCAAGTATCATTTCCTTAGACCATGAGATTGTGCAACTCCCGGATACCGTAGGAGTGCTTTGGGTGTGCCAAACGTCACAACGTAACTGGGTGACTATAAAGGTGCACTACGGGTATCTCCGAAAGTGTCTGTTGGGTTGGCACGAATCGAGACTGGGATTTGTCACTCCGTGTAAACGGAGAGGTATCTCTGGGCCCACTCGGTAGGACATCATCATATTGTGCACAATGTGATCAAGGAGTTGATCATGGGATGATGTGTTACGGAAGTAAAGAGACTTGCCGATAACGAGATTGAACAAGGTATCGGGATACCGACGATCGAATCTCGGGCAAGTATCGTACCGCTAGACAAAGGGAATTGTATATGGGATTGATTAAGTCCTTGACATCGTGGTTCATCCGATGAGGTCATCGTGGAACATGTGGGAACCAACATGGGTATCCAGATCCCGCTGTTGGTTATTGACCGGAGAGTCATCTCGGTCATGTCTGCGTGTCTCCCGAACCCGTAGGGTCTACACACTTAAGGTTCGGTGACGCTAGGGTTATAGAGATATTAGTATGCGGTAATCCGAAAGTTGTTCGGAGTCCCGGATGAGATCCCGGACGTCACGAGGAGTTCCGGAATGGTCCGGAGGTAAAGAATTATATATTGGAAGTGCTATTTCGACCATCGGGACAAGTTTCGGGGTCACCGGTATTGTACCGGGACCACCGGAAGGGTCCCGGGGGTCCACCGGGTGGGGCCACCTGCCCCGGGGGGCCACATGGGCTGTAGGGGGTGCGCCTTGGCCTACATGGGCCAAGGGCACCAGCTCCTAGAGGCCCATGCGCCAAAGGGACAAGAGGAGGGGAGAGTCCTAAAGGGGGAAGGCACCTTCGAGGTGCCTTGGGGAGGATGGACTCCTCCCCCCCTTGGCCGCACCCTTCCTTGGAGGAAGGGGCAAGGCTGCACCCTCCCCCTCTCCCTTGGCCCTATATATAGTGGGGGGAAGGGAGGGCAACCATACCTAAGCCCTGGCGCCTCCCTCTCCCTCCCATGGCACATCTCCCTCCTCCCGCAGCGCTTGGCGAAGCCCTGTTGGAATCCCGCTACTTCCACCACCACGCCGTCGTGCTGCTGGATCTCCATCAACCTCTCCTCCCCCCTTGCTGGATCAAGAAGGAGGAGACGTCGCTGCTCCGTACGTGTGTTGAACGCGGAGGTGCCGTCCGTTCGGCGCTAGGATCATCGGTGATTTGGATCACGACGAGTACGACTCCATCAACCCCGTTCCCTTGAACGCTTCCGCGTGCGATCTACAAGGGTATGTAGATCCACTCCTCCCTCGTTGCTAGATGACTCCATAGATTGATCTTGGTGATGCATAGAAAATTTTGAATTTATGCTACGTTCCCCAACAGTGGCATCATGAGCTAGGTTTATGCGTAGTTTCTATGCACGAGTAGAACACAAAGTAGTTGTGGGCGTTGATTTTGTTCAATATGCTTACCATTACTAGTCCAATCTTGATTCGGTGGCATTGTGGGATGAAGCGGCCCGGACCGACCTTACACGTACTCTTACGTGAGACTGGTTCCACCGACTAACATGCACTAGTTGCATAAGGTGGCTAGCGGGTGTCTGTCTCTCCCACTTTAGTCGGATCGGATTCGATGAAAAGGGTCCTTATGAAGGGTAAATAGCAATTGGCATATCACGTTGTGGTCTTTGCGTAGGTAAGAAATGTTCTTGCTAGAAACCCATAGCAGCCACGTAAAACATGCAAACAACAATTAGAGGACGTCTAACTTGTTTTTGCAGGGTATGCTATGTGATGTGATATGGCCAAAAGGATGTGATGAATGATATATGTGATGTATGAGATTGATCATGTTCTTTTAATAGGAATCACGACTTGCATGTCGATGAGTATGACAACCGGCAGGAGCCATAGGAGTTGTCTTAATTTATTTATGACCTGCGTGTCAACATAAACGTCATGTAGTTACTTTACTTTATTGCTAACCGTTAGCTGTAGTAGTAGAAGTAATGGTTGACGAGACAACTTCATGAAGACATGATGATAGAGATCATGATGATGGAGATCATGGTGTCATGCCGGTGACGATGATGATCATGGAGCCCCGAAGATGGAGATCAAAAGGAGCAATATGATATTGGCCATATCATGTCACTATTTGATTGCATGTGATGTTTATCATGTTTTTGCATCTTGTTTACTTAGAACGACGGTAGTAAATAAGATGATCCCTCATAATAATTTCAAGAAAGTGTTCCCCCTAACTGTGCACCATTGCGACAGTTCGTTGTTTCGAAGCACCACGTGATGATCGGGTGTGATAGATTCTAACGTTCACATACAACGGGTGTAAGACATATTTACACATGCAAAACACTTAGGGTTAACTTGACGAGCCTAGCATGTGCATAGACATGGCCTCGGAACACAGAAGACCGAAAGGTCGAGCATGAGTCGTATGGTAGATACGATCAACATGAAGATGTTCACCGACGTTGACTAGTCCGTCTCACGTGATGATCGGACACGGCCTAGTTGACTCGGATCATGTAATCACTTAGATGACTAGAGGGATGTCTATCTGAGTGGGAGTTCATAAGATGAACTTAAATATCCTGAACATAGTCAAAAGGTCTTCGCAAATTATGTCGTAGCTCGCGCTTCAGTTCTACTGTTTAGTTATGTTCCTAGAGAAAATTTAGTTGAAAGTTGATAGTAGCAATTATGCGGACTAGGTCCGTATACTGAGGATTGTCCTCATTGCTTCATAGAAGGCTTATGTCCTTAATGCACCGCTCAGTGTGTTGAACCTCGAACATTGTCTGTGGATGTTGCGAACATCTTACATACACATTTTGATAACTACGTGATAGTTCAGTTAAACGGCTTAGAGTTGAGGCACCGAAGACGGTTTTGAAACGTCGCAAAACATATGAGATGTTTTGAGGGCTGAAATTGGGATTTCAGGCTCGTGCCCACGTCAAGAGGTATAAGACCTCCGACGATTTTCTTAGCCTGCAAACTAAGGGAGAAAAGCTCAATTGTTGTGCTTGTGCTCAGATTGTCTGAGTACAACAATCGCTTGAATCGAGTGGGAGTTGATCTTCTAGATGAAATAGTGATGGTTCTCCGAAGTCATTACCACCAAGCTGCTAGAGCTTCGTGATGAACTATGATATATCAGGGACATATATGATGATCCTTGAGATATTCGCGATGTTTGACACCACAAAAGTAGAGATCAAGAAGGAGCATCAATTGTTGATGGTTGGTGAAACCACTAGTTTCAAGAAGGGCAAGGGCACGAAGGGATACTTCATGAAACGACAATTCAGTTGCTACTCTAGTGAAGAAACCCAAGGTTGAACCCAAACCCGAGACTAAGTGCTTCTGTAATAAGGGGAACAGCCACTGGAGTAGAATTACCCTAGATACTTGGTAGATGAGAAGACTGTCGATAGAAGTATATTGGATATACATTATGTTAATGTGTAATTTACTAGTACTCCTAGTAGCACCAGGGTATTAGATACCGGTTCGGTTGCTAAGTGTTAGTAACTCGAAATAAAAGCTATGGAATAAACGGAGACTAGCTAAAGGTGAGATGACGATATGTGTTGGAAGTATTTCCAAGGTTGATCAAATATCGTACGCTCCCTCTACCATCGAGATTGGTGTTTGTGTTGAGCATAGACATGATTGGATTATGTCTATCGCAATACGGTTATTCATTTAAAGAGAATAATGGTTACTCTGTTTATTTGAATAATACCTTCAATGGTCTTACACCTGAAATGAATGGTTTGTTGAATCTCGATCGTAGTGATACACATGTTCATGCCAAAAGATAGTAATGATAGTACCACCTACTTGTGGCACTGCCACGTAAGTCATATCGGTATAAAACACATGAAGAAGCTCCATGTTGATGGATCTTTGGACTCACTCATTTTTGAAAGGTTTGAGACATGCGAACCATGTCTATTGGTGTATGTGCATGAAGAAACTCCATGCAAATGGATCGTTTGGACTCACTTGATTTTGAATCACTTGAGACATGCAAATCATACCACATGGGCAAGATGACTGAAAGCCTCGTTTTCAGTAAAATGGAACTAGAAAGCAACTTGTTGGAAGTAATACATTTTGATGTGTGCAATCCAATGAGTGCTGAGGCGTGTAGTGGATATCGTTATGTTCTTACTTCACAGATGATTTGAGTAGATATTGAGTATATTTACTTGATGAATCACGAGTCTAAATTATTGAAAGGTTCAAGTAATTTCAGGGTGAAGTTGAAAGATCATCATGACAAGAGGATAAAATGTCTATGATATGATCGTATAGATGAATATCTGAATTACGAGTTTGGCACAGAATTAAGACATTGTGGAAGTTGTTTCACAACTAATACAGCCTGGAACACCATAGTGTGATGGTGTGTCCGAACATCATAACTGCACCCTATTGGATATGATGCATACCATGATGTCTCTTATCGAATTACCACGATAGTTTATGGGTTAGGCATTAAAGACAACCACATTCACTTTAAATAGGGCACCACGTAATTCCGATGAGATGACACCGTATGAACTATGGTTTAGAGAAACCTAAGCTGTCATTTCTTAAAAGTTTGGGGCTGCGACGCTTATGTGAAAAAGTTTCAGGCTGATAAGCTCGAACCCAAAGCGGATAAATGCATCTTCATAGGACACCCAAAACAGTTGGGTATACCTCCTGTCTCAGGTCCGAAAGCAATAAGGGATTGTTTCTAGAATCGGGTCCTTTCTCGAGGAAAAGTTTCTCTCGAAAGAATTGAGTGGAAGGATGATGGAGACTTGATGAGGTTATTGAACCATCTCTTCAACTAGTGTGTGGCAGGGCACAGGAAGTTGTTCCTGTGGCACCTACACCAATTGAAGTGGAAGCTTATGATAGTGATCATGAAACTTCAGATCAAGTCACTACCAAACCTCGTAGGATGACAAGGATGCGTACTACTTCAGAGTGGTACGTAATCCTATCTTGGAAGTCATGTTGCTAGACAACAATGAACCTACGAGCTATGGAGAAGCGATGGTGGGCCCGGATTCCGATAAATGGCTCGAGGCCATAAAATCCGAGAAAGGATCCATGTACGAAAACAAAGTGTAGACTTTGGAAGAACTACTTGATGGTCGTAAGGCTGTTAGGTACATATGGATTTTAAAAGGAAGACGGACAATGATGGTAAGTATCACCATTAAGAAAGCTCGACTTGTCGTTAAGATGTTTCCGACAAGTTCAAGGAGTTGACTACGATGAGACTTTCTCACTCGTAGCGATGCTAAGAGTCTGTTGGAATTATATTAGCGATTACTGCATTATTTATGAAATCTTGCAGATAGGATGTGAAAACATTGTTTCCTCGACGATTTTCTTGAGGAAAGGTTGTATGTGATACAACCGGAAGGTTTTGTCAATCCTGAAAGATGCTAATAAGTATGCAAAGCTCCAGCAATCCTTCTAAGGGCTGGAGTAAGCATCTCGGAGTTGGAATGTACGCTTTGATGAGATGATCAAAGGTTTTGGGTTTATACAAAGTTTATGAGAAACTTGTATTTCCAAAGAAGTGAGTGGGAGCACTATAGAATTTCTGATGAATATATGTTGTTGACATATTGTTGATTAGAAATGACGTAGAATTTCTGGAAAGCATATAGGGTTATTTGGAAAGTGTTTTTCAATGGAAAGCCTGGATTAAGCTACTTGAACATTGAGCATCAAGATCTATAAGGATAGATCAAAACGCTTAATGGTACTTTCAAATGAGCACATACCTTGACATGATCTTGAAGGTGTTCAAGATGGATCAGTCAAAGAAGGAGTTCTTGCCTGAGTTGTAAGGTATGAAGTTAAGACTTAAAGCTCGACCACGGCAGAATAGAGAGAAAGGACGAAGGTCGTCCCCTATGCTTAAGACATAGGCTCTACAGTATGCTATGCTGTGTACCGCACCTGAAATGTGCCTTGCCATGAGTTAGTGAAGGGGTACAAGAGTGATATAAGAATGGATCACAGTACAGCGGTCAAAGTTATCCTTAGTAACTAGTGGACTAAGGAATTTTCTCGATTATGGAGGTGGTAAAAGAGTTCGTCGTAAAGGGTTACGCCGATGCAAACTTTGACACTAATCCAAATTATTCTGAGTAGTAAACTGGATTCGTATAGTAGAACAGTTATTTGGAATAGCTCCAAATAAAACGTGGTAGCTACATCTAGGAGATGACATAGAGATTTGTAAAGCACACACGGATCTGAAAGGTTCAGACCCGTTGACTAAAACCTCTCTCACAAGCAACATGATCAAACCCAGAACTCATTGAGTGTTAATCAGATAGTGATGTGAACTAGATTATTGACTCTAGTAAACTCTTTGGATGTTGGTCACATGGCGATGTGACCTGTGAGTGTTAATCACATGTCGATGTGAACTAGATTATTGACTCTAGTGCAAGTGGGAGACTGTTGGAAATATGCCCTAGAGGCAATAATAAATTGATTATTATTATATTTCCTTGTTCATGATAATCGTTTATTATCCATGCTAGAATTGTATTGATAGGAAACTCAGATACATGTGTGGATACATAGACAACACCATGTCCCTAGTAAGCCTCTAGTTGACTAGCTCGTTGATCAATAGATGGTTACGGTTTCCTGACCATGGACATTGGATGTCATTGATAGCGGGATCACATCATTAGGAGAATGATGTGATGGACAAGACCCAATCCTAAGCCTAGCACAAGATCGTGTAGTTCGTATGCTAAAGCTTTTCTAATGTCAACTATCATTTCCTTAGACCATGAGATTGTGCAACTCCCGGATATCGTAGGAGTGCTTTGGGTGTGCCAAACGTCACAACGTAACTGGGTGACTATAAAGGTGCACTATGGGTATCTCCGAAAGTGTCTGTTGGGTTGGCACGAATCGAGACTGGGATTTGTCACTCCGTGTAAACGGAGAGGTATCTCTGGGCCCACTCGGTAGGACATCATCATATTGTGCACAATGTGATCAAGGAGTTGATCACGGGATGATGTGTTACGGAACGAGTAAAGAGACTTGCCGGTAACGATATTGAACAAGGTATCGGGATACCGACGATCGAATCTCGGGCAAGTATCGTACCGCTAGACAAAGGGAATTGTATACGGGATTGATTAAGTCCTTGACATCATGGTTCATCCGATGAGATCATCATGGAACATGTGGGAACCAACATGGGTATCCAGATCCCGCTGTTGGTTATTGACCGGAGAGTCATCTCGGTCATGTCTGCGTGTCTCCCGAACCCGTAGGGTCTGCACACTTAAGGTTCGGTGACGCTAGGGTTATAGAGATATTAGTATGCGGTAACCCGAAAGTTGTTCGGAGTCCCAGATGAGATCCCAGACGTCACGAGGAGTTCCGGAATGGTCCGGAGGTAAAGAATTATATATTGGAAGTGCTATTTCGGCCAGCGGGACAAGTTTCGGGGTCACCGGTATTGTACCGGGACCACCGGAAGGGTCCCGGGGGTCCACCGGGTGGGGCCACCTGCCCCGGGGGGCCACATGGGCTGTAGGGGGTGCGCCTTGGCCTACATGGGCCAAGGGCACCAGCCCCTAGAGGCCCATGCGCCAAAGGGACAAGAGGAGGGGAGAGTCCTAAAGGGGGAAGGCACCTCCGAGGTGCCTTGGGGAGGATGGACTCCTCCCCCCCTTGGCCGCACCCTTCCTTGGAGGAAGGGGCAAGGCTGCGCCCTCCCCCTCTCCCTTGGCCCTATATATAGTGGGGGGAAGGGAGGGCAACCATACCTAAGCCCTGGCGCCTCCCTCTCCCTCCCATGACACATCTCCCTCCTCCCGCAGCGCTTGGCGAAGCCCTGTTGGAATCCCGCTACTTCCACCACCACGCCGTCGTGCTGCTGGATCTCCATCAACCTCTCCTCCCCCTTGCTGGATCAAGAAGGAGGAGATGTCGCTGCTCCGTACGTGTGTTGAACGCGGAGGTGCCGTCCGTTCGGCGCTAGGATCATCGGTGATTTGGATCACGACGAGTACGACTCCATCAACCCCGTTCCCTTGAACGCTTCCGCGTGCGATCTACAAGGGTATGTAGATCCACTCCTCCCTCGTTGCTAGATGACTCCATAGATTGATCTTGGTGATGCGTAGAAAATTTTGAATTTATGCTACGTTCCCCAACAGTGGTCACTTAGAAGATTAGAGGGATGTCTTTTTAAGTGGGCGTTCTTAAGTAATATGATTAATTGAACTTAAATTTATCATGAACTTAGTCCAGGTAGTATTAGCATATCTATGTTGTAGATCAATTGCTCACGTTTAGCTCCCCTGTTTTATTTTTGATATGTTCCTAGAGAAAACTAAGTTGAAAGATGTTAGTAGAAATGATGCGGATTGGATCCGTGATCTGAGGTTTATCCTCATTGCTGCACAGAACAATTATGTCCTTAATGCACCGCTAGGTGACAAACCTATTGCAGGAGCAGATGCAGACGTCATGAACGTTTGGCTAGCTCAATATGATGACTACTTGATAGTTTAGTGCACCATGATTAACAGCTTAGAATCGGGACTTCAAAGACGTTTTGAACGTCATGGATCATATGGATGTTCCAAGAGTTGAAGTTAATATTTCAAGCAAATACCCGAGTTGAGAGATATGAAGTATCCAACAAGTTCTATAGCTAAAAGATGGAGGAGAATAGCTCAAGCAATGAGCATGTGTTCAGATTGTCTGGGTACTACAATCGCTTGAATCAAGTGGGAGTTAATCTTCTAGATAAAATAGTGATTGACAGAATTCTCTAGTCACCATCACCAAGTTAGTAGAACTTCATGATGAACTATAGTATGCAAGGGATGATGAAAATGATTCCCGAGCTTTTCATGATGATGAAATCGATAAAGGTAGAAATCAAGAAAGAGCATCAAGTGTTGATGATTAACAAGACCACTAGTTTCAAGAAAAGGGCAAAGGGAAAGAAAGGGAACTTCAAGAAGAATGGCAAGCAAGTTGCTTCTCAAGTGAAGAAACTCAAGTCTGGACCTAAGCCTGAGACTAAGTGCTTCTACTTCAAAGGGACTGGTCACTAGAAGCGGAACTACCCCAAGTATTTGGTGGATAAGAAGGATGGCAAAGTGAACAAAGCTATATTTGATATACATGTTATTGATGTGTACTTTACTAGTGTTTATAGCAACCCCTCGGTATTTGATATTGGTTCAGTTGCTAAGAGTAGTAACTCGAAACGGGAGTTGCAAAATAAACAGAGACTAGTTAAGGGTGAAGCGACAATATGTGTTGGAAGTGGTTCCAAGATTGATATGATCATCATTGCACACTCACTATACTTTCGGGATTAGTGTTGAACCTAAATAAATGTTATTTGGTGTTTGCGTTGAGCATAAATATGATTGGATCATGTTTATTGCAATACGGTTATTCATGTAAGTTAGAGAATAATTGTTGTTCTGTTTACATGAATAAAACCTTCTATGGTCATACACCCAATGAAAATGGTTTGTTGGATCTTGATCGTGGTGATACACATTTTCATAATATTGAAGCCAAAAAGATGCAAAGTTAATAATGATAGTGCAACTTATTTGTGGCACTGCCGTTTAGGTCATATTGGTGTAAAGCGCATGAAGAAAATCCATGCTGATGGGCTTTTGGAAACACTTGATTATGAATCAGTTGATGCTTGTGAACCATGCCCCATGGGCAAGATGACTAAGACTCCGTTCTCCGGAACAATGGAGCGAGCAACAGATTTGTTGGAAATCATACATACTGATGTACGTGGTCCGATGAATATTGAGGCTCGCGGCAGGTATCATTATTTTCTGATCTTCACAGATGATTTGAGCAGATATGAGTATATCTACTTGATGAAACACAAGTCTGAAATATTTGAAAAGTTCAAAGAATTTCAGAGTGAAGTGGAAAATCATCGTAACAAGAAAATAAAGTTTCTACGATCTGATCGCAGAGACGAATATTTGAGTTACGAATTTGTCCTTCAATTAAAACAATGTGGAATAGTTTCACAAACTCATGCCACCTGGAACACCACAGCGTAATGGTGTCCGAACGTCATAACCTTACTTTATTTGATATAGTGCAATCTATGATGTCTCTTACCGATTTACCACTATCATTTTGGGATTATGCATTAGCGACAGCTGCATTCACATTAAAAAGGGCAGCATCTAAATCCGTTGAGACGACACCGAATGAACTATGGTTTAGCAAGAAACCTAAGCTGTCGTTTCTTAAAGTTTGGGGTTGCAATGCTTATGTGAAAAAGTTTCATCTTGATAAGCTCAAACCCAAGTCGGAGAAGTGCATCTTCATAGGATACCCAAAAGTAACTGTTGGGTACACCATCTATCACAGATCCGAAGGCAAGATATTTGTTGCTGAGAATGGATCCTTTCTAGAGAAGGAGTTTCTCTCGAAAGAAGTGAGTGGGAGGAAAGTAAAACTTGATGAGGTAACTGTACCTGCTCCCTTATTGGAAAGTAGTACATCACAGAAACCGGTTTCTGTGACACCTACACCAATTAGTGAGGAAGCTAATGATAATGATCATGAAACTTCAGATCGAGATACTACCAAACCTCGTAGATCAACCAGAGTAAGATCCACACCAGAGTGGTACGGTAATCCTGTTCTGGAAGTCATGCTACTAGATCATGATGAACCTACGAACTATGAAGAAGCGATGGTGAGCTCAGATTCCGCAAAATGGCTAGAAGCCATGAAATCCGAGATGGGATCCATGTATGAGAACAAAGTGTGGACTTTGGTTGACTTGCCCGTTGATCGGTAAGCCATAGAAAATAAATGGATCTTCAAGAGGAAGACGGACGCTAATACTAGTGTTACTATCTACAAAGCTAGACTTGTCGAAAAAGGTTTTTGACAAAGTTCAAGGTGTTGACTATGATGAGATTTTCTCACTCGTATCTATGCTTAAGTCTGCCCGAATCATGTTAGCAATTGCCACATTTTATGAAATCTGGCAAATGGATAAACAAAACTGCATTCCTTAATGGATTTATTAAAGAAGCGTTGTATATGATGCAACCAGAAGGTTTTGTTAATCCTAAAGGTACTAACAAAATATGTAAGCTCCAGCGATCCATCTATGGACTGGTGCAAGCATCTCAGAGTTGGAATACATGCTTTGATAAGTTGATCAAAGCATATAGTTTTATACAGACTTGCGATGAAGCCTGTATTTACAAGAAAGTGAGTGGGAGCACTACAACATTTCTGATAAGTATATGTGAATGACATATTGTTGATCGGAAATAATGTAGAATTATTCTGCAAAGCATAAAGGAGTGTTCTGAAAGGAGTTTTTCAAAGAAAGACCTCGGTGAAGCTACTTACATATTGAGCATCAAGATCTATAGAGATAGATCAAGACGCTTGATAATTTTTTCAATGAGTACATACCTTGACAAGATTTTGAAGTAGTTCAAAAAGGAACAGTCAAAGAAAGAGTTCTTGCCTGTGTTACAAGGTGTGAAATTGAGTAAGACTCAAAACCCGACCACGGCCGAAGATAGAGAGAGAATGAAAGTCATTCCATATGCCTCAGCCATAGGTTCTATAAAGTATGCCATGTTGTGTACCAGACCTATTGTATACCCTGCCTTGAGTTTGGCAAGGGAGTACAATAGTGATCTAGGAGTAGATCACTGGACATTGGTCAAAATTATCCTTAGTGGAATAAGGATATGTTTCTCGTTTATGGAGGTGACAAAAAGGTTCGTCGTAAAGGGTTACGTCGATGCAAATTTTGACACCGATCCAGATGACTCTAAATCTCAAGCTGGATACATATTGAAAGTGGGAGCAATTAGCTAGAGTAGCTCCGTGCAGATCATTGTTGACATAGAAATTTGCAAAATACATACGGATCTGAATATGGCAGACCCATTGACTAAACTCCTCTCACAAGCAAAACATGATCACACCTTAGTACTCTTTGGGTGTTAATCACATAGCAATGTGAACTAGATTATTGACTCTAGTAAACCCTTTGGGTGTTGTTCACATGACGATGTGAACTATGGGTGTTAATCACATGGTGATGTGAACTATTGATATTAAATCACATGGCGATGTGAACTAGATTATTGACTCTAGTGCAAGTGGGAGACTGAAGGAAATATGCACTACAGGCAATAATAAAGTTATTATTTATTTCCTTATATCATGATAAATGTTTATTATTCATGCTAGAATTGTATTAACCGGAAACATGATACATGTGTGAATACATAGAGAAACAGAGTGTCACTAGTATGCCTCTACTTGACTAGCTCGTTGATCAAAGATGGTTATGTTTCCTAGCCATAGACAAAGAGTTGTCATTTCATTAATGGGATCACATCATTAGGAGAACGATGTGATTGACTTGACCCATTCCATTAGCTTAGCACTCGATCGTTTACTATGTTGCTATTGCTTTCTTCATGACTTATACATGTTCCTATGACTATGAGATTATGCAACTCCAGTTTACCGGAGGAACACTTTGTGTGCTACCAAACGTCACAACGTAACTGGGTGATTATAAAGGTGCTCTACAGGTGTCTCCGAAGGTACTTGTTGGGTTGGCTCATTTCGAGATTAGGATTTGTCACTCTGATTGTAGGAGAGGTATCTCTGGGCCCTCTTGGTAATGCACATCACTCAAGCCTTGCAAGCATTGCAACTAATAAGTTAGTTGTGGGATGATGTATTATGGAACGAGTAAAGAGACTTGCCGGTAAAGAGATTGAACTAGGTATTAAGATACCGACGATCGAATCTCGGGCAAGTAACATACCGATGACAAAGGGAACAACGTATGTTGTTATGCGGTCTGACCGATAAAGATCTTCGTAGAATATGTGGGAGCCAATATGAGCATCCAGGTTCCGCTATTGGTTATTGACCGGAGACATGTCTTGGTCATGTCTACATAGTTCTTGAATCCGTAGGGTCCGCATGCTTAAAGTTTCGATGACAGTTATATTATGAGTTTATGAGTTTTGATGTACCGAAGGAGTTCGGAGTCCCGGATGAGATCGGGGACATAACGAGGAGTCTCGAAATGGTCGAGACGTAAAGATCGATATATTGGATGACTATATTCGGACATCAGAAAGGTTCCGAGTGATTCGGCTATTTTTCGGAGTACCAGAGAGTTACGGGAATACGTATTGGGCCTTATTGGGCCATACGGGAAAGAAGGAAAAGGGCCTCAAGGGTGGCCGCACCCCTCCCCTTGGTCTGGTCCGAAATGGACTAGGGAAGGGGGGCGCCCCCTTCCTTCCTTCTCCTTTTCCCTTCCTCTTTTCCTATTCCATATGGGAGGTGGAATCCTACTAGGACTAGGAAGTCCTAGTAGGACTCCACACTTGGCGCGCCCCCTCCTAGGGACGGCCTCCTCCTCCCTTGCTCCTTTATATACGGGGGCAGGGGGCACCCCATGACACACAAGTTGATCTTCGTGATCATTCTCTTAGCCGTGTACGGTGCCCCCCTCCACCATAATCCTCGATAATATTGTAGCGGTGCTTAGGCGAAGCCCTGCGACGGTAGAACATCAAGATCGTCACCACGCCGTCGTGCTGATGGAACTCTTCCCTGACACTTTGCTGGATCGGAGTCCGGGGATCGTCATCGAGCTGAATGTGTGCTAGAACTCGGAGGTGTCGTAGTTTCGGTGCTTGATCGGTCGGGCCGTGAAGACGTACGACTACATCAACCGCATTGTGCTAACGCTTCCACTTCCGGTCTACGAGGGTACGTAGACAACACTCTCCCCTCTCGTTGCTATGCATCACCATGACCTTGCGTGTGCGTAGGAAATTTTTTGAAATTACTACGTTCCCCAACATTTCAGACGTAAAAAAAAGCAACAACAATCGTGCCAGAGGACTGTAAAGCTCTTGTCTTTGATAAACAAATTACAAAGGTACTTATTATTACACTTTATTCGAACGAGTACTTAAGTATAAAAGGGGCGGAGTAGCTCCGCATTCCAAGCTCGTGGCTCGTCTTTCTGATGCTCGACACTGTAAAGATGGTATGCTCCATTGTGGAGAACTCCGGTGATGATGAAGGGGCCTTCCCAAGCAGGGGCGAGCTTGTGTGGCTTCTGTTGATCCACTCGAAGAACCAAGTCTCCCTCTTGAAAGGCTAGAACCCTCACATTTCTGGCGTGGAATCGACGCAAGTCTTGCTGATAAATGATCGACCGGATCAAGGCCATCTCTCTTTCCTCCCCTAAGAGATTGACTGCATCTTGCCGGGCCTGTTCTGCTTCTTCTTCAGAGAAGAGCTCGACTCGGGTGCGTTGTGGAGCAGGTCACTTGGTAGAACAGCTTCGGCTCCATAGGCCAAAAACAAAGGAGTTCGTCCAGTCGACCGATTAGGAGTTGTCCTCAAACCCCAAAGAACTGATGGAAGTTCATCGACCCAAGCGCCTGCTGCATGTTTGAGATCACGCATCAGTCAGGGTTTCAGTCCTTTGAGAATTAGGCCATTTGCTCTTTCTGATTGTCCATTCGACTGCGGGTGAGCGACCGAAGCATAGTCGACTCGTGTGCCTTGAGAAGCGCAGAAAGCTCTAAACTCATCAGAATCGAAGTTCGACCCGTTGTCAGTGATGATGTTGTGTGGAACTCCATATCTGAATGTCAATTCCCTGATAAAACTGACAGCGGTGCTGGCTTCGAGATTTTTGATAGGTTTAGCTTCAATCCATTTGGTAAAATTGTCGACTGCTACTAGCACATGAGTGAAGCCGCTCCTACCAGTTCTCAGTGGTCCAACCATATCTAATCCCCAAACAGCAAAGGGCCGGACGAGGGGAATGGTCTTCAGGGCTGATGCTGGCTTGTGAGACATGTCAGAGTAAAACTGGCAGCCTTCACATCTGTCGACTATATCTTTCGCTATTTCATTTGCTCGTGACCAATAGAATCCGGCTCGGTATGCTTTAGCCACGATGGCCCGAGAGGACACATGGTGACCACAGGTCCCCGAGTGGATGTCGTTGAGGATCATTCGACCTTCTTCTGGCGTTATGCATTTCTGACTGGCTCCAGTCACGCTTTCCCTGAACAGTTGTTCTCTTATCACAGTAAAGGCCTTGGATCGACGGACGATCTGTCGAGCCTCTTCTTCGTCCTCTGGGAGTTCCTTCCTAAGGATGTACGCAATGTATGGCACTGTCCAGTCGGGAGTAATGACCAGGACCTCCATGATTAGATCGACCATGGCTGGGACCTCGACTTTAGTCGGATCTGTGGCGCTCTTAGGCTGCGGGGGCTCTTCCTTAAAAGGATCATCCTGAACTGTTGGTGTGTGAATATGTTCCAAAAACACATTGCTGGGAATGGCTTCTCTCTTGGAACCTATCTTTGCCAAACCATCGGCTGCTTGATTTTTCAGACGGGGTATATGATGGAGCTCTAACCCCTCAAACTTCTTTTCCAACTTCCTCACCGCATTGCAGTAACCAGTCATAGATGGGCTTCTAACGTCCCATTCTTTCATCACTTGATTGACCACCAAATCTGAGTCGCCGTAAACCATGAGGCGACGGACGCCGAGTGAAATGGCCATACGTAATCCATACATGAGTGCTTCATATTCTACTTCGTTATTGGAGGAATAAAAGTGAATCTGGAGGACGTATCTGAGCTTGTCTCCTCGGGGGGATACCAGTACCACCCCAGCACCGGAACCATTCAGCATCTTGGAACCATCAAAGAACATGGTCCAGTGCTCCGAGTGAACTTGAGTCGGTAGTTGTTGTTCAATCCACTCGGCGAGGAAATCAGCTATTGCCTGGGACATAATAGCTTTCTTTGCCTCAAACTTGATATCTAAGGGAAGAAGTTCAATCGCCCGTTTTGCCACTCGACCAATTGCATCTCTATTGTTCAGAATCTCTAATAATGGGGCGTCGCTGATGATTGTAATGGAGTGATCAGAGAAGTAATGTGCAACCTTCTTCGTGGTCATATAAATCCCATAAACAAGCTTATGATAATGTGGATATCTTTGCTTCGATGGAGTCAAAACTTCAGAGACATAGTATACTGGGCGCTGAACTTTGTAAGCTTTTCCTTCTTCTTCCTGCTCGACCGTAAGTACTGTACTGACGACTTGTCCAGTGGCTGCAATGTAAAGCAGTAAAGGCTCTTTGCTAATTGGAGCAGCAAGCACCGGCTGGGTGGAAAGTAGGGCTTTAAGCTCTGCGAATGCTGCATCAGCTTCAGGAGTCCACTCGAACTTATCTGACTTCTTCATCAGTCGGTAAAAGGGGCAGTGCCTTTTCACCGAGGCAAGAAATGAATCGACTTAGGGCGGCCAAGCAACCAGTAAGCTTATGGACCACTTCAAATAATTGGGTGTCATCGGAGCGACCAGGTTCACTTCTCTGTTGATGACTTTCAATCGACTCTTACTCTCAACATCAGCGAAAATCATCAGAGTGGAATTCACGTGGGGATAACCATCATCATCCTCTTTCTCATCCTCAACCTTGTCTGCTTCTATCTCCTTTTCCTTGGGTTGTTTCTCTCGGAATTGCTGGATTAGGAGTCGACACTGTCGAGTGGTATGCTTCGGGTAAATGAAATTACCCTCTTCATCTTTTTTGGTGTGAATGTGGCATGGTAAATCCAGCACATCATTTCCATCTTGATCTTTTACTTTCTTGGGGTTCCACGACCCTTTGGGCTTCCCCTTGAACTTTCCTTGAGTCACGGCTAAGGCTTCACCAGGAGCCACCTCTTCACCGATTGCCTTACTCTTCTGTACGGCGGACCGTCGAAGATGTTCTTTGACTGGTTTCACTTTTGGGTCGACTCGCAAACGATGCTCAGCCAGTCCCCTAGGAACACCTGGCATGTCTGAAGGTTTCCATGCAAAGATGTCCTAGTTCTCACAGAGGAACTGGATGAGCGCTTCTTCCTATTTGGAGTCGAGAGTTGTTGAAATGTGAGTCAGAGCAGCATTGGGATCCGTCGGGTGAATGTGAATCGACTTTGTTTCGCTAGATGACTGGAATGCTGAATCTGTGGCAGGCTTCTTGGCTCGCAACAAATCACTCGGATCTGCATTTTTTTGATATTCTCGCAATTCTACTACGGCCATCTGAGCATCGGCGATCTGTGAGCCCTTCTGGAAGCACTCTTCCGCCTTTTTCCGACTACCAATGATAGTGATCACCCCTTTGGGACCAGGCATCTTCAATTTGAGGTACACGTAACATGGTCGAGCCATAAAACGTGCATAAGCTGGCCTGCCCAGAATAGCATGATAGGCACTCTGGAAATCCACAACTTCAAATGTCAACTTTTCTTTGCGGTAATTCTTGGAATCGCCGAAACCACGTCGAGAGCAATCTGGCCGAGTGATGCAGCCTTCTTGCCGGGAATGACCCCATGGAAACTCATATTGCTTTCACTGAGTTTGGACATCGGAATGCCCATTCCTTTCAACGTCTCTGCATACAGTATATTCAGGCCACTGCCACCATCCATCAGAACCTTAGTCAGTCAGGTACCTTCGACTACTGGGTCGACCACCAATGCTTGCCTTCCAGGGGTGGCTATGTGCGCTGGGTGATCGGACTGGTCGAATGTAATGGCAGTCTGGGACCACTTCAAATAACTGGGTGTCATCGGAGCGACCATGTTCACTTCTCTGTTGATGATTTTCAATCGACTCTTACTCTCAACATCAGCGAAAATCATCATAGTGGAATTCACGTGGGGATAACCATCATCATCCTCTTCCTCGTCCTCAACCTTGTCTGCTTATTTCTCCTTTTCCTTGGGTTGTTTCTCTCGGAATTGCTGGATTAGGAGTCGACACTATCGAGTGGTATGCTTCGGGTAAATGAAATTACCCTCTTCATCTTTTTTGGTGTGAATGTGGCATGGTAAATCCAGCACATCATTTCCATCTTGATCTTTTACTTTCTTGGGGTTCCACGGCTCTTTGGGCTTCCCCTTGAACTTTCCTTGAGTCACGGCTAAGGCTTCACCAGGACGACTGAAGGGAACACCGGTTCAATCGACGGTGCAGGGCGCTCACTCGACAATGGTACAACGAAAGTTACAAAGGCCCCGCCTGCGTCTTTAGATTGTCGGGCGGTTGGTGTGGTCGTCGGTCTTCTTCTTCACCGTTGGCGTACTTGGTGGCAATTTCCATCATTCGAGTCAGAGTCATATCTCCTGTCCGACCGAATTTCAGATTCAACTCCCGATATTTGACGCCTTCTTTAAAGGCACAAATTGCCTGATGATCAGACACATTCTCCACCGTGTGGTGCAATGTGATCCATCTCTGGATATAATCTCTCAAAGTTTCATTCGGTTTCTGAACGCAACACTGTAATTCTGTCAACCCTGCTGGCCGCTTGCAAGTACCTTCAAATGTCCTATCAAATACTCGAGCAAGATCTTCCCAAGTATAAATACTACTAGGTGCTAACTGATTCAGCCATGCTCTGGCCAAGCCCTCCAGCATCAGAGGAAGGTGTTTCATGGCCACTTCATCGTTGCCGCCACCAATCTGAATAGCCACTCGGTAGTCTTCAAGCCAAGTGTCAGGCTTGGACTCACCAGTGAACTTACTAACTCCAGTCGCCAACCTAAAGTTGGGGGGAATCACTGCAGCCCTGATGGCTCTGCTGAAGCACTCCGGACCTGAGACATGCACTCTGCTGCTGGTTGGTAGATCTCTGTCATTACCTTCTCGGTGAGCTCTGTTTCTGTTGACCAAGCCTTGAACTAGAATAGATCTCGCGTCAAAGCCCGGTTCCCTGGGGTCGACTGGAATCCTTCGCCCACCACTATGAGGGTGTCTGTCATCCTGTCGCCGAGGCACGTACGATCCACTCCTTGGGGGAAGCGTGGGCACTCGACGATGATCGTCGTGATCGAGTCGGTGATCATACTGCTCGCGGCTTCTGTACAGATCTCGTCGATCTCTGATACGTCTCCAACGTATCTATAATTTTTGATTGATCCATGCTATATTATCTACTGTTTTGGACTATATTTTCCACTTCTATATTATTTTTGGGACTAACCTATTAACCGGAGGCCCAGCCCAGAATTGTTGTTTTTTGCCTATTTCAGTGTTTCGGATAAATGGAATATCAAATGGAGTCCAAACGGAATAAAATCTTCGGGAACGTGATTTTCTCACCGAACGTGATCCATGAGACTTGGACCCTGCTCCAAGGAACAAAAGAGGCGGTCACAAGGGTGGGGGCGCCCCCCCTAGGGCGCGCCCACCTACCTCGTGGGCCCCTCGTTGCTCCTCTGGCGTACTTCTTCCTCCTATATATACACACGTACCCCCAAACGATCAGAAGAGGAGCCAAAAACCAAATTCCACCGCCGCAACTTTCTGTATCCACGAGATCCCATCTTGGGGCCTATTCCGGAGCTCCGCCAGAAGAGGGCCGTCATCACAGAGGGCTTCTACATCATCATAGCCCCTCCGATGAAGTGTGAGTAGTTTACCTCAGACCTTCGGGTCCATAGTTAGTAGCTAGCTGGCTTCTTCTCTCTCTTTGAATCTCAATACAAAGTTCTCCCCCTCTCTTGTGGAGATCTATTCGATGTAATCCTCTTTTTGCGGTGTGTTTGTTGAGAACGATGAATTGTGGGTTTATGATCAAGTCTATCTATGAATAATATTTGAATCTTCTCTGAACTGTTTTATGTATGATTGGTTATCTTTGCAAGTCTCTTCGAATTATCCATTTGGTTCGGCCAACTAGATTGGTAGTTCTTGCCATGGGAGAAGTGCTTAGCTTTGGGTTCGATCTTGCGGTGTCCTTACCCAGTGACAGAAGGGGCAGCAAGGCACGTATTGTATCGTTGCCATCGAGGGTAACAAGATGGGGTTTATTTCATATTGCATGAATTTATCTCTCTACATCATGTCATCTTGCTTAAGGCGTTACTCTGTTTTTAACTTAATACTCTAGATGCATGCTGGATAGCGGTCGATGAGTGGAGTAATAGTAGTAGATGCAGAATCGTTTCGATCAACTTTTCACGGACGTGATGCCTATATACATGATCATGCCTAGATATTCTCATAACTATGCTCAATTCTATCAATTGCTCAACAGTAATTTGTTCACCCACCATAGAATACTTATGCTCTTGAGAGAAGCCACTAGTGAAACCTATGGCCCCCGGGTCTATTCTCATCATATCAATCTCCATCACTTTAATCTTGCTTTGCTTTTTTAATTTGATTTTACTTTTTACTTTGCATCTTTATACCAAAAATATTATATCTATCAGATCTCACTCTCATAAGTGACCGTGAAGGGATTGACAACCTCTAATCGCGTTGGTTGCGAGTAGCTATCGCTTTGTGCAGGTACGAGGGACTTGAGTGTGGCCTCCTACTAGATTGATACATTGGTTCTCAAAAACTGAGGGAAATACTTACGCTACTCTGTTTCATCATCCCTTCCTCTTCGGGGAAAACCAACGCAAGCTCAAGACGTAGCAAGAAGGATTTCTGGCGCCGTTGCCGGGGAGTCTACGCAAAAAGTCAACATACCAATTTTCAAGTTTTGGGTGAATTCTTTTGATGGATCATGGAACAAGGAGTGGCAAGAGCCTAAGCTTGGGGATGCCCATGTCACCCCCAAGATAATCCGAGGACACCAAGAAGTCAAAGCTTGGGGATGCCCCGGAAGGCATCCCCTCTTTCGTACACTTCCATCGGTAATTTACTTGGAGCTATATTTTTATTCACCAACATGATATGTGTTTTGCTTGGAGCGTCTTGTATTATTTGTGTATTTGTGTCGTAGTATGCCACAGTCATCCTTGTTGTACACACCTTTTGAGAGAGCCATACATGAATTAAAACTTGATAGAATACTCTATGTGCTTCACTTATATCTTTTGAGCTAGATAGTTTTGCTCTATGTGCTTCACTTATATCTTTTGAGATAGATAATTTTACTCTATGTGCTTCACTTATATCTTTTGAGCGTTATAATTGTTCTCTATGTGCTTCACTTAGATCTTTTAGAGCACGGTGGTGGATTTGTTTTAAAGAAACTATTGATCTCTCATGCTTCACTTAAATTATTTTGAGAGTCTCTTAATAGCATGGTAATTTGCTCAATAATAATATGCTTGGCATTCAAGATTTGTGAAACTTTCTTTTGAGTGTGTTGAATACTAAGAAAATATTGAAGCATGATAATTGTTTTGAGATATGGAGGTGATAATATTAAAGTCATTCTAGTTGAGTAGTTGTGAATTTAAAGAATACTTGTGTTAAAGTTTGTGATTCCCGTAGCATGCACGTATGGTGAACCATTATGTGACGAAGTCAGAGCATGATTTATTTATTGATTGTCTTCCTTATGAGTGGCGGTCGGGGACGAGCGATGGTCTTTTCCTACCAATCTATCCCCCTAGGAGCATGCGCGTAATACTTTGCTTTGATACCATCTAGTTCATCATGACACATTCATCATTATCATATTGCTTAGCATGATCATGTAGTTAACATAGTATTTGTGGCAAAGCCACCGTTCATAATTTCTTCATACTTGTCACTCTTGATTCATTATATATCCCGGTACACCGCCGGAGGCATCCATATAGAGTCAAACTTTGTTTTAGAATCGAGTTGTAAATAAATAAAAGTGTGATAATCATCATTCAATAGAGCATTGTCCCAAAAAAGGGAGAAAGGCCAAAGAAAAAAAGAAGGCCCAAAAAAAGAAAATAAATAAAAAGGGGCAATGCTACTATCCTTTTTCCACACTAATGCTTCAAAGTAGCACCATGATATAGTGAGTCTCATATATTGTGCTTCAAAGTAGCACCATGTTCTTCATATAGAGAGTCTCATATGTTGTCACTTTCATATATTAGTGGGAATTTTACATTATAGAACTTGGCTTGTATATTCCAATGAAGGGCTTCCTCAAAATTGCCCTAGGTCTTCGTGAGCAAGCAAGTTGGATGCACACCCACTAGTTTCTTTTGTTGAGCTTTCATACATTTATAGCTCTAGTGCATCCGTTGCATGGCAATCCCTACTCACTCACATTGATATCTATTGATGGGCATCTCCATAGCCCGTTGATACGCCTAGTTGATGTGAGACTATCTTCCCCTCCTTTTTGTCTTCTCCACAACCACCATTCTATTCCACCTATAGTGCTATATCCATGGCTCACGCTCATGTATTGCGTGAAGATTGAAAAAGTTTTGAAAAAGTTAGAGTATGAAACAATTGCTTGTCTTGTCATCGGGGTTGTGCATGATTTGAATACTTTGTGTGGTGAAGATGGAGCATAGCCAGACTATATGATTTTGTAGGGATAACTTCCTTTGGCCATGTTATTTTGAGAAGACATAATTGCTTTGTTAGTATGCTTGAAGTATTATTATTTTTTATGTCAATATAAAATTTTGTCTTGAATCTTTCTAATATGAATATTCATACCACAATTAAGAAGATTTTCATTGAAATTATGCCAAGTAGCACTCCGCATCAAAAATTCTCTTTTTATCATTTACCTACTCGAGGACGAGCAGGAATTAAGCTTGGGGATGCCTGATACGTCTCCAACGTATCTATAATTTTTGATTGCTCCATGCTATATTATCTACTGTTTTGGACTATATTAGGCTTTATTTTCCACTTTTATATTATTTTTGGGACTAACCTATTAACCGGAGGCCCAGCCCAGAATTGTTGTTTTTTGCCTATTTCAGTGTTTCGGATAAACGGAATATCAAACAGAGTCCAAACGGAATAAAATCTTTGGGAACGTGATTTTCTCACTGTCGGTGTCAAAACCGGCGGATCTCGGGTAGGGGGTCCGAACTGTGCGTCTAGGCCGGATGGTAACAGGAGGCAGGGACACGAAGTTTTACCCTGGTTCGGGCCCTCTCGATGGAGGTAAAACCCTACGTCCTGCTTGATTAATATTGATGATATGGGTAGTACAAGAGTAGATCTACCACGAGATCAGAGAGGCTAAACCCTAGAAGCTAGCCTATGGTATGATTGTTGTTGTCTATGTTGTCCTACGGACTAAAACCCTCCGGTTTATATAGACACCGGAGAGGGTTAGGGTTACACAAAGTCGGTTACAATGGTAGGAGATCTGCATATCCGTATCGCCAAGCTTGCCTTCCATGCCTAGGAAAGTCCCTTCCGGACACGGGACGAAGTCTTCAATCTTGTATCTTCATAGTCCAGGAGTCCGGCTGAAGGTATAGTCCGGCTATCCGAACACCCCCTAATCCAGGACTCCCTCAGTAGCCCCCGAACCAGGCTTCAATGACGATGAGTCTGGCGCGCAGATTGTCTTCGGCATTGCAAGGCGGGTTCTTCTCCAAATTCCGTGTACCTGTTGAATAAAGTCCGGCTTCTTGTAAATGTTGCACTCCTCGGCTTCTACGCCCAATAATGGTCATCTCCCACATGTCAAACGAATATGAAAAGTCTGAGTGTTTTTACATTCACACCCCTAGCCGCATAAATGAGCGTCCCTATTTAAGGGGACGAGGATTTAGATCCAAACCACATCTTTCCCCCTTCACGAGTGTTCATCAGAGCGCATCCGACAAAGGTCCATTCCACCATGGCCAGCCATCGCAACTCCTCCTCTCGCCCTTCCTACCCTTAGCCTGGGTACTGGGAGAGATGCTCCGTCCCGCATAGCGAGCTAGTGAAGCTCCAGACCAAGGGATTTCTTCCCCCGGCCTACATGATCCCGGTCGGGGCCGGTCTTGCCATCTATAACGGCGGAAAGCAAGCGGAGAGTGCCCCCAATCCCTACAAAGGAGAGCGGGTATGCCTTGTCACTTATTTAATAAGGGGGCTCGGATTTCCAATCCATCCATTTCTCCGAGGGCTGCTGGAATTCTACGGCCTCCAGCTACACAATCTCACGCCTGCCTCCGTATTGCATATCGCAGGCTTCGTAGCCCTCTGCGAGCTGTATTTGGGCGTCGAGGCTCATTTCGGGCTATGGAAAAGGTTATTATGCCTTGTGCCCCGCTCTAAGGAGGGGTCAATGTATCAAGTGGGCGAAGCCGAAGTGTGGCGCATCGCCGGGACCGGATATCTATCCGGAACCCCAAAGAAGGCGTCCGAAGACTGGCCCTCGGAATGGTTTTATATAGAAGACGTCCCGCTGCCGGATCCTGTCCGGATCGGCCTCCCTAAATTCGACAGTGCTCCCTTAAAGAAGCTCCTAAGCTGGCGTCCACAGAGCCCTCAGAGGGAAAGTGACAGGGACATCATTTACCTGATGGGCTGAATAAGATTGTTAGCCCATTCCGGACTAACCATGATTGGGGTTATGGCCGAATGCATCATGCGGGGGGTGCAGCTGCTTCAGTATAGAAGCCACCCCATGTGGGACTTCAACGGGGAGGACGATGCCACCCGCTACGGCCGTAAGGGGCCGGATTCAGCTGCCGCTCTACTAAAGATCTTGTCCACTTTGTATAAGGGAGAAGACGAGCAATTTCTCCGCGTCAACCCACAGGGCGGATTCTCTATGCACAATCCCCCAAGCTGGGTAAGTGGTCGCATTTACCTGCCCATCCGTTTTGTATTCCAATTGTTAAATATTTAGTCTAACGACTTCAACGCAGGAACTGCACCGGGCTGTTAAGGAAATAAGCAGCCCTCCTCCACAACCCAAGGACCTAGGACGGTCCCTTGACCGGGCCTCTCAAGAGGATCCGGACATATCTGCGGAGCTAATTGATGGAGTGTTCCATCAATTGAGCAAGGACAACACCTTGGAGGCCATTACGGCAGATTACCCAGGGCTAATCCCAGCCTCCCAGGTAACTGAGATCGAAGTCCCAGTACCCCGAATAGGTGTCCATCCTCTCGTGTTTTCAGTTTCCTGACTACAACCGAGTTTTGCAGGGGAGGTTTTTGAGGCGGAAGGCCGAACCTACGGCGACAAGCCAACGAGGGGCCGTAGGGCCCCGTGGGCAGAAAAGAAGTGCAGTCCAGACCGAGGCGTCAGCACAAAGGTATGGCGCGCCCCCCTATCCCAGGTGTTACACCTTCGAGGCACATTGACACTCGTGCTCTCTTCAGGACAAAGAGACCTCGCCGGACTATATCCGGAGAGGCTGCCAATCGCGCCTCCACTAGCCAGGCTCCAAAGCCTGGTCCGGAGGCGGAGGCGAACGCAAGGCGCACGCCAGATGCTCCTCCGATGGAGGATATGGACGGGTTGTCTGCCACCAACTCTAAGGTGGAGAGTGCCATGAACCACAGGCGTCGCCGGACAATTCTACGCGACGCTTGTTTCTCCCAAGGGGCGTTAGATGCCTTCAATTCGGGAGATGCGTACCTCCGTGCCGCTCAAAATGGACTAGCCAGAGCCACGGAGCAATATGTAAAAGACATACGGGTAAGAAAATTTTGGTAATTATATATATACCAGGAGCCCCCGAGACTTGAAACAGTTAGAATAACTGATTTAAGGATCATTTGTTATGCAGGTTCTTATAGAAAAGAATTCCCTACTGTCCAAGGAGCTAGAAGAGTGCAAATACCAACTTGAGGCCGCACTGGCCGCGGCAGGGGAGCCCAAGGAGACCCCCTCTAATAATGTACACTTCGAAAGATAAGTATTTTGCGAAGTACGACATTGGTGTGAATCTGACAAATGAAATTGCAGATGATGCCGGATTGAATCCGGAAAGGCAACACCTCCTATGCCAGCTAAAGGCTGGTGAGAAGGTGCTGACAAAGGTGAGGCGGGAGAAGAACGATCTCCAAGATGCCAACACCAAGCTAGGCATCGAGCTAAAAGATGTTCGTGCCCAGCTGTCAGACTCTGTTAAGGAGAATCAGCGGCTTCGACGCGACATATTTAGTAAGTGCTTGAACGAACCTTTGAAAGAAAGTTCGGCGGGGAAGTCGACTAACAGAGCAATGTTTGTAGGTGTGCTAACAGGTCGTCCTGCAGAGGAGATGCCCGGTTCTACGGGTGACCTTCTTCCCGAGCTCTCGCAACTGCTCGATCGAGTTTGGCAGGCGATGCAAGGCGTCGCCCAGGCCCTGTGGCCATCCATCTCCATGCCCGAAGGTCTTGGAGAGCTTGCGGAGAAGCTAAGGGGAGCACGGCAGCGCTTCCGATTGTGGAAGATATCGGCATGCCGTCAAGGCACTAGGGAGGCCTGGGCCATGGTGAAGACGCGGTACACAAAGGCTGACCCCAACCACATGGCTGAGGTCGGTCCTGTGGGGCCCGATGGGAAGGAGATCCCTGTAAGCTTAGTGTACGGCCAAGTAGAATTGGCCGTAAAGTATTCCTAGCAGGACTGTAAATTAGACAGCCTGTTAGATGGTATTGAAGAGGAATACAATCAGTCAAAATGACTATGTAATGTAATTGACATTTATAATGCCTTCTAGCCGGATTGTAGATCATTTGTCATGGCCGACCTTTTCGCTTCAGCCTCGGGACCTGACGGTCCGGAGTGTGTCCGAATTCCCTTGCGGTTATATAAGAACCGAGGAATGCATGGAGACCAGGCGTAGGGGTCATTAGTGCGTGAACAGACAAGTGCCCGGCTAGTTATGTTGTATTACATGGTTAGTAAGAAACATCTTCCAGGGAGAATAGTTCCGTTAGGGGTTCCTTTCCCTAGGAGGCATGCCCTAAAGTGCATGCCCATTCTGCGAGAAAGACGTGGAAAAAAAGCATCTGGGGGCGCATAAATAAATAGAGAAATGAAAAGATCATCTTTTAGGTCACCGACCGAGTATTCCCTTAAGAACGCTAGCTTTCGGCTTCACCCAGTCTGAGGTACACATCCGGTTGATCCGGCAGTAACAATCGCAGAGGTGCTCCCTTTACCACCTAGCCAAACAATCAGGAACGTAGGGGTAAGCACAGGAGCCAGGCAACCCAGCTTGGCCAAAACTTAAGTCATATCGATGCATATAATGGTGAAATAAAAGGTACATGCGGAAGTGTAACACATGTGTTGGGCATGAGGCCCGTATAAATAAGCTTCTGTTAAAAGAAGCCCCCAGGTTTAATGAGTGCGAATAGCACGTCATGTGATGAGCCTTTAAAGGCTATAAGAGAAAGGAAGGGGAGAAGGAGAGAAATGTATGACAGACATTATATATAGAAAATGGACAGGGGAAGGAGACGAACACAGAGTCCGGTGCTAGGCATAGAATCTTCAGAGACGGGCTGCGTTCCATGGGTTCGGCTCGAGTCGGCTATCCGATGCATCTCGCAGGCGGTACGCTCCACCAGTCAGGACTTGGTCAATTATGAAGGGACCTTCCCACTTGGGCTTGAGTTTGTCCTTTTTCTTGTCCGGCAGGCGTAGAACTAATTCGCCAACGTTGTAAATTTTGGCTCGTACTTCTCTGCTTTGGTATCTTCGAGCCTGCTGTTGATAGAATGCGGAACGGGCTTTTGCCACGTCACGCTCCTCCTCCAATGCGTCCAGACTGTCCTGCCGATCGAGCTCGGCTTCTCTTTCTTCGTACATGCGCACTCGAGGTGAGTCATGAATTATGTCGCAAGGCAAAACTGCCTCTGCGCCGTACACCATAAAGAATGGTGTCTATCCGGTGGTGCGATTCGGCGTGGTCTGCAGCCCCCGGAGTACAGAGTCGAGCTCCTCTACCCAGTGCGTGTTAGATTCCTTGAGGGACCGCACTAACGTGGGTTTGATGCCGCTCATAATAAGACCATTTGCACGTTCGACCTGGTCGTTAGTTTGTGGGTGATAGACGGAAGCATAATCGAGCTTGATGCCCATGTTTTTGCACCAGAGTTTTACCTCGTTGGCCGTAAAGTTTGTGACGTTATCAGTGATGATGCTGTGGGGGACGCCGTAACGGTGTACAACCCCGGATATAAAGTCTATCACAGGTCCGGATTCGGCCGTCTTAACAGGCTTGGCTTCTATCCATTTGGTGAACTTATCCACCATCACCAGTAAGTATTTGTGCTTGTGGGTTCCGCCTTTAAGGGGTCCAACCATGTCAAGCCCCCAGACCGCGAAGGGCCAAGTGATGGGGATAGTTTGGAGGTCAGTGGGTGGCATATGGCTTTGGTTTGCAAAGAGTTGGCAATCGGTGCATTTTTGGACTAAGTCCTGGGCATCTGCCCGGGCCGTCGGCCAATAAAAGCCTGTACGGAAGGCCTTGCTTACAAGGGACTGAGCTGCAGCGTGATGACCACCGAGTCCGCCATGAATTTCAGCCAGGAGGTTCCTCCCTTCCTCTTCGGAGATGCACCTTTGAAGGACTCCGGTAGTGCTTTTCTTATAAAGCTCTCCTTCATGGACTTTGTAGGCTTTGGATCGCCGTACTATGCAGCGTGCCTCATTTTGGTCCTCGAGGAGTTCCTTCCTAGTAAGGTAGGCAGGAATGGTTCTGTCCACGGGGCGATGAAGGCCATTATTACGTGGGCTGAGGGTGTTATTTCATTGGCAGAGCCGCCGATTGTGTCAGAATGTTCGGTGTTGGGCAGTGCGGTTGGATCCGGGCTGTTGTTGTGCGGCTCCCCTTCCCATACTACAGATGGCTTGAACAGCCTTTCCAAGAAGATGTTGGGGGGGACTACATCGCGCTTTGCGCCGATGCGTGCCAGGACATCTGCCGCCTGATTATTTTCCCGGGCTATGTGGTGAAATTCAAGCCCTTCGAACCGAGCTGATATTTTTAGGACGACGTTGCGGTAAGCTGCCATCTTTGGATCTTTGGCGTCGAAGTCTCCATTTATTTGGGATATAGCGAGGTTCGAGTCCCCGCGCACCTCTAGGCGTTGAATGCCCATGGATACTGCCATCCGGAGACCATGTAAAATGGCCTCATATTCGGCTGCATTATTGGAGTCCGTGTACATAATCTGGAGTACGTATTGAACTGTGCCTCCTGTGGGGGACGTCAAAACGACGCCAGCCCCCAGTCCGGCCAACATCTTGGAGCCATCGAAATGCATGATCCAATTTGAATATGTGTCGTACTCTTTAGGGAGTTCGGCCTCCGTCCATTCTGCGACGAAGTCGGCCAAGACTTGCGACTTGATGGCTCATCGTGGCTTATAAGTTATGTCGAACGGGAGGAGCTCGATGGCCCATTTTGCAATCCGGCTCGTTGTGTCACGGTTGTTTATAATGTTGTTAAGTGGTACTTCCGAGGCTACTGTGATTGAACACTCTTGAAAGTAGTGTCGTAGCTTCCGGGATGCCATGAATACCGCGTACGCAATCTTTTGACAATGCGGGTACCATGATTTGCACGAAGTGAGGACAGTGGACACATAATAGACTGGCTTTTGAAGGAGGGATTTGTGTCCATCCGTTTCTCGTTCGACGACGAGTACTGCGCTTACAACCTGATGTGTTTCTGCAATATATAATAGCGTTGGTTCGCCAATGTTTGGCGCGGCCAGGACAGGGTTTGTTGCTAATATGGCTTTTATTTCATCGAGTCCGGCCGTGGCTGCATCCGTCCATTCGAAGTGTTTGGTGCGCCGAAGGAGGCGGTAAAGGGGTAGGGTCTTTTCTCCCAAGCGGGAGATAAAGCGGCTTAGAGCCGCCACGCATTCGGTCAACTTTTGTATTTGTTTGACGTCCTTTGGGATATCCAGTTGCGACAAAGCTCAGATCTTGGCTGGGTTTGCTTCAATTCCTCTACCGGATACGATGAAGCCCAAGAGCTTTCCGGCTGGAACGCCGAAAACGCATTTTTCCGAGTTGAGCTTGATGTCGTATGTTCAGAGGTTATCAAATGTGAGCCTCAAGTCGTCTACTAGAGATTCGACATGTCTTGTTTTGACGACCACATCATCTACATATGCCTCCACTGTTTTGCCGATCTGGTTTGCCAGACATGTCTGAATCATGCGCTGATATGTTGCGCCGGCGTGTTTGAGCCCGAAGGGCATTGTGTTGAAGCAGAATGGGTCGTATGATGTGATGAATGCCGTTGCGGCTTGGTCTGATTCTTCCATCTTGATTTGATGATAGCCGGAATATGCGTCGAGGAAACACAACGAGTCGTGTCCTGCGGTAGCGTCGATAATTTGATCGATGCGGGGGAGGGGGAAGGGATCCTTTGGGCAAGCCTTGTTAAGGTCTTTAAAATCAACGCACAGGCGCCAGAATTTGTCCTTCTTTGGTAACATCACCAGGTTTGCTAGCCAGTCCGGATGTTTTATATCTCTGGTGAATCCGGCCTCCAACAGCTTTGTTAGCTCCTCTCCCATGGCCTGTCTCTTAGGTTCGGAAAAACGCCGAAGAGCCTGTTTGACAGGATTGAATCCTGTTTGGATATTTAAGCTGTGCTCGGCTAGCCTGCGTGGGATTCCTGGCATGTCTGAAGGGTGCCAGGCGAAAATGTCCCAGTTCTCTCGTAGGAACTCTCGCAGTGCAGCGTCTACATCAGGGTTTAACTGTGCCCCGATGGAAGCTATTTTATTGGGGTCCGTTGGATGGACTTGGAATTTGACTATTTCGTCTGCTGGTTTAAAGGAGGTGGACTTGGATCTTTTGTCGAGTACCACATCGTCCCTATTCACCGTAGAGCGCAGCGCAGTCAGTTCCTTAGCCACCAGGGCTTCGGATAGTGCCTCAAGGGCTAGTGCGGCTGTCTTGTTTTCGGCATGGAGTGTTATGTCCAGATCACTAGCGAGAGTGATGATCACGTTGGGCCCGGGCATCTTGAGCTTCATGTACCCGTAATGGGGTATTGCTTGGAAGATTGTAAACGCTTCCCGCCCTAGCAGAGCGTGATAACCGCTGCTGAATGGAGCCACATGGAACGTGACCTCTTCGGACCTGTAATTATCCGGCATGCCGAACACCACATCTAGTGTGATTTTTCCTGTACAGCGCGCTTCCCGACTGGGGATTATTCCTCTAAAGGTTGTGCTGCTTCGCTCAATGCGGTTCCAGTCTATTTCCATTTTTTTGAAGAGTTTCCTCATAAATGAGGTTAAATCCGCTGCCGCCGTCCATGAGTACCTTGGTAAGACGAAAGCCGTCCACTATTGGACTGAGGACCAATGCGGCTGGTGCTCGGGCTGTTCGGAATTTAGGTTCATCACTGGCCTTAAAGGTAATAGCCGTGTCACTCCATGGGTTTATTGTTGCTACTTGGTAGACTTCGTCAAGGCTGAGGAGTGTCCTTTTCGCATATTATTTGATGCGAAAGTCTCGAAGACTGTTAATACCGTATTGGTGTCTCTGGGGTGGCTATCTGTGGCCTCCGGAATTAGGAGATTTTCCCCAATTTTGGCCACCTGCCGAAGTATCCAACATGCTCTAAGGCTGTGAGTTGGTGCGGCATCCTCTGTACTGTGAATTTTATAGGGTCCATTAAGCCATCCTTCCAATATGGTTCCATGCCCTGTAGAGGGTTTTTGCTTTTTGGTGTTTGACCCAGGTGTCTGGCGATGATGCACCTGTTTATTTCGGATTGGGTTTGTATTCAGGGTCGGATCGTCCCAAAATTTTATTTCGATTTTCCAGGCGCTTTCCATCGCATTGTACTTTCGTACGATGGACACTAAGTCAGCGACGCGTGTAATATCACGGCGACTTATGGCGTTGAGGATTCCCTTGTCCGTGCAGTTATTGCAAAAGATTGAGATTGCGTCTTCCTCGCGGCAGTCCTTTATCCTGTTCTTAACCAGGAGGTGGCCCAGTAATGATGTACTGTTTCTTTGGGCTCTTGCCTAATTTGGGATAGATCGCCAATGTTCGGGTGGGTGGGTGGAATTAGATCCGAAACCTCACCCCATCTGAGGCTCAAAGGCCGAGGAATTTTCGAACTTGAAAATTTGGATTCCTGGATGTTGTCCAATGAATCCAGTCCGTCGCCTGACTCTAAGTTCAGGTTTTGAGTAATATCCTCCCCTCCGCGGGTATCCGGCTTGGAGGGATCGGGAATCCGGACGTAGCTAGTCCTTAAGATAGATGAAGGGTCGCCGCACTATCCCTCTACCACGGCAACGTGATGGGTGACTTGGGGAGAGTTAATCTCTTTCAGATCGGGTTTAGGCCCAATCTGGTCGTAATCCGTAGCGACTCCCAGGGCGGCAATGCGATCCAAGAGCTCATTTATGGAGGAGAGCTCCATTGGATCCAACTGCTCGACGAGTTCCGAGCTGACATGAAGATTGTTTTCGATGGCTCAAGAGGTCATCGTCGGCGCAGAAGCCGAACAGGCGGTCATAAGAAAATCACCTAGTCGGAGGGTTTGGCCGACAGCCAAAGCTCCCTTAGCAACGGTGCCGTCTTTAAAGACGGGGCGAGGCATCCTTCCTAATGGTGATGACACAGAGGAACTCTCAACGAAAGCACCAATGTCGGTGTCAAAACCGGCGGATCTCGGGTAGGGGGTCCCGAACTGTGCGTCTAGGCCGGATGGTAACAGGAGGCAGGGGACACGAAGTTTTACCCAGGTTCGGGCCCTCTCGATGGAGGTAAAACCCTACGTCCTGCTTGATTAATATTGATGATATGGGTAGTACAAGAGTAGATCTACCACGAGATCAGAGAGGCTAAACCCTAGAAGCTAGCCTATGGTATGATTGTTGTTGTCTATGTTGTCCTACGGACTAAAACCCTCCGGTTTATATAGACACCGGAGAGGGTTAGGGTTACACAAAGTCGGTTACAATGGTAGGAGATCTGCATATCCGTATCGCCAAGCTTGCCTTCTACGCCAAGGAAAGTCCCTTCCGGACACGGGACGAAGTCTTCAATCTTGTATCTTCATAGTCCAGGAGTCCGGCTGAAGGTATAGTCCGGCTATCCGAACACCCCCTAATCCAGGACTCCCTCACTCACCGAACGTGATCCAGGAGACTTGGACCCTGCTCCAAGGAACAAAAGAGGCGGTCACGAGGGTGGGCCCCCCTAGGGCGCTCCCCCTGCCTCGTGGGCCCCTCGTTGCTCCTCCGGCGTACTTCTTCCTCTTATATATACACACGTACCCCCAAACGATCAGAAGAGGAGCCAAAAACCTAATTCCACTGCCGCAACTTTCTGTATCCACGAGATCCCATCTTGGGGCCTGTTCCGGAGCTCCGCCGGAAGAGGGCCGTCATCACAGAGGGCTTCTACATCATCATAGCCCCTCCGATGAAGTGTGAGTAGTTTACCTCAGACCTTCAGGTCCATAGTTAGTAGCTAGATGGCTTCTTCTCTCTCTTTGAATCTCAATACAAAGTCCTCCCCCTCTCTTGTGGAGATCTATTCGATGTAATCCTCTTTTTGCGGTGTGTGTTTTGAGACCGGTGAATTGTGGGTTTATGATCAAGTCTATCTATGAATAATATTTGAATCTTCTCTGAATTCTTTTATGTATGATTGGTTATCTTTGCAAGTCTCTTTGAGTTATCCGTTTGGTTTGGCCAACTAGATTGGTAGTTCTTGCCATGGGAGAAGTGCTTAGCTTTGGGTTCGATCTTGCGGTGTCCTTACCCAGTGACAGAAGGGGCAACAAGGCACGTATTGTATCGTTGCCATCGAGGATAACAAGATGGGGTTTATTTCATATTGCATGAATTTATCTCTCTACATCATGTCATCTTGCTTAAGGCGTTACTCTGTTTTTAACTTAATACTCTAGATGCATGCTGGATAGCGGTCGATGAGTGGAGTAATAGTAGTAGATGCAGAATCGTTTCGATCTACTTGTCACGGACGTGATGCCTATATACATGATCATGCCTAGATATTCTCATAACTATGCTCAATTCTGTCAATTGCTCAACAGTAATTTGTTCACCCACCGTAGAATACTTATGCTCTTGAGAGAAGCCACTAGTGAAACCTATGGCCCTGGGGTCTATTCTCATCATATCAATCTCCATCACTTTAATCTTGCTTTGCTTTTTTACTTTGCTTTTACTTTTTACTTTGCATCTTTATACCAAAAATACCAAAAATATTATATCTATCAGATCTCACTCTCGTAAGTGACCGTGAACGGATTGACAACCCGTAATCGTGTTGGTTGCGAGTACTTATCGCTTTGTGTAGGTACAGGGGACTTGAGTGCGGCCTCCTACTGGATTGATACCTTGGTTCTCAAAAACTGAGGGAATTACTTACGCTACTCTGCTGCATCATCCCTTCCTCTTCGGGGAAAACCAACACAAGCTCAAGACGTAGCAATCTCCACGTCCCTCACGCCTCAGGGGCGATCTTGGGCTGTGAGCCGACTGGACTGTGTCTGTAACCATGGATCTGCTGTGAATCCTATTCCGTGACTGAGATACTACTGTGTTCTGCTCACCCGCGGCTCGGAGCAAGGCCCAGATCTGCACCAAACCTCGACCAGCTTCTGACTGAGAAGGTTGAATTGACTCCACTATTCGGGCCGCAACTGCGAGATTCTGGATTGGAGTTCGGTATACCTGAGTCGGAGGTGGAAAAAGTTGACGTCGACTGGATTCGGGAGCCCGCTGCCGAGCACGCTCGTCGAGTGCGCGCTGGAGGTTCTCCAGTCGAGTGCGCTCAGCCAAGTTGGCTAGGCGCGCTTCCTCCAAGGCCTGGGCCTCAGGGGTTTCCCCAACGATAGGAGTATGAAGTGCATCCATGTTCCGGCGGCGAAGTTCTTCTCTCCGCTGCAAAGAGAGGGGTTCGGGGCGGTACTCTTCATGAACACGCGACGGATAACCGCCCCCATCGCCTCCGTCTTCACGGGTGAAGCCAGGAGGACTGCGTGGTCCATTGACCATAAAAACTTCCACCGCTGGGTCGCTGCTGTCGCATTCGGATGCAGTCTCTATAGAGCCAGTCGACAGATCGAACAGACCGTAGAGAGTTTCGTCGGGCTTGATTGCCGCGACCTGGGGGGTGGCCGACTGGCGAGCCACCGCATGCCTCACCCACCGCTGAAGCCTTGATCGACCGGAACATTTGCTCCAGCAGGCTGCAGGGAGGGGGGAGGCTACAGGAGCCAACCGATATTGGGTCGACGGCTGCCGCAGGAGGACGCTGCGGACACACGCGCGAAAGTGCATTGCCCCGCGGACGGGGAGTGCGTCAACGTCGAGTGGAGCCTCTTGAAGCCAAGCGGAGTCATCGGCGACAAACACAAGCGCGCCGAGACGGATCTCGCGGCCCTCAGCCAAACCTCTCCCGAAACCATGATGAAGGGGATTGGAAAAATTGCAACTTCTCCAAAAAGTCGCTAACACACCTGCCCCACGGTGGGCGCAAACTGTCGTGGTTCTAAGTCTGACAGTAGAATGGGGGGTAGGAATGTAGAGGCAAGATCTTAGCTATGGAGGAGTTGTACTCGGGAGTTTTACGAGTTCAGGCCCTTCTCGGAGGAAGTAACAACCCTACATCTCGGAGCCCGGAGGCGGTCGACTGGATTATATGCGTGTGTGTTACAGAAAGTGCGAACCCTTGTGCCTGTGGAGGGGGTGGCTTATATAGAGTGCGCCAGGACCCCAGCCAGCCCACGTCACAGAGGGTTTAAGGTACATAAAAGATGGGGCGTTACTGGTAACGCCTGCAATAAAGATATATAATGAGCATTAAAGCTATGACTTAATTCTCGACCGTTGCAGAGTGGAGTGGCTCTAGATCTTCTGGTAGTCGAGTGATTATATGTACAGTCGAGTGTCTTCAGGATTGTCGAGTGGAACATAACTTCATGGTCGAGTGGATGATGATTTTTCTTCGAATGCTCCTGGCACCTTCAGGGATGTCCTTGGGGAGGGTATCTTGAACAGATCCATGACCCTACCCTAGGTACATAGCTTCATCAACTGCTGCCGGGCACATTTCGCCTGTTTGCTCCCACCTTATCCCCAATGACATTACCCACCTTCAATATGCGGACGATACCATTATTATGGTGGAACTTAATGAGGCCTGCCTCACGAACCTGAAATTTATACTCTTATGCTTCGAAGTGCTTTCGGGGCTTAAAATTAACTTCTCTAAGAGCAAAGTGATTGTGACTGGGGTACCTGATATGGAAGCTCAGAGAGTGGCGCACCTCCTGAACTGCTCCTTGGTTCTTACCCTCTCAAATACCTAGGCTTACCAATTTCTCCTCTCAAACTTTTGGCAAAAGATTTCGCCCCGACAGTGGCTAAGGTTGGTAATAGAATATTACCGTGGAGAGGCCGGTACAATTCCCAGGCGGGCAAGGTTTCCCTCACTAATGCGTGCCTCTCCTCCCTCCCGATGTTTCTAATGGGCTTCTATCTCCTGTCCGGAGGGATTCATGCTGGTTTCGATAAGCATAGGGGTGCCTTTTATTGGAACTCCTCTGATAATAAGCGCAAATATAGAATGGTCAAGTGGGATTTGATCTGCAGGCCTAAGAGCATGGGGGGTTTAGGAATCCTTAATACTCTGGTTATGAACAAATGCCTCATGATTAAATGGTGGTGGAAGATTATGTTCCTCGAGGAGCGCCCCATATGGCTTTCCCTCCTCAAAGCCAAGTACTTCCCCTCCTCGAGTCCTATGTTCGCCTCTTCTTCGGGTGGCTCTCAGTTTTGGCGTCAGCTTGTTAAAGTTCGGCCTATTTTTCGATCCCTGGTCAAATTTGTAGTTCGGAATGGTAAGTCTACTCGTTTTTGGTTAGATTGGTGGGTAGGGGACTCCACTCTAGCGGTGGCCTACCTGACCCTGTTTTCTTATTGTACTGACCCCGAGATCTCTATCTTCGAGCTCTCGGTTCAGGGCTGGGTTCTTGACTTCCGACGACCTCTTTCTCCTGTGGAGTTGGATGACTGGCAACGTCTTACTGCCTGTTTCCCCTTGCTCTCAGAGGAAGATGACTCAGTTAGCTGGCCTCACTCTGCTTCTGGGCGCTTCTCAGTGAAATCAGCCTACTCCAAACTTATCTCGGGTGCCCGTACTGCTAAATACAAAGACATTTGGCCTGCCCGTATTCCTCCTAAGATAAATTTTTTTCTCTGGCAAGCTTCTCGTCGTAAACTTCCTACGGCTGATCAAATCAAGAAGAGGAACGGGTCGGGTTCTGACAGATGTGCTCTTTGTGGAGCTATTGAAAACACCGAGCATATATTTTTTCACTGCTCTTTGGCTAAATTTTTCTGGAGCTGCATTAGACTTTGGCTTCATGTTAATTGGAATCCCTCCTCTTTTGAGGACCCGCGGCGTTATGTTAACACTTTAGCAGGGCGATCTAAAAGGGTGTTCTGAGTAGGCTGGGCTGCGATCTGTTGGGCGCTCTGGACTACGAGAAATAAGTTCACTATTGAACACACTTTCCCGGCTAACCCTGTCAGTTGCTTATTTAAAGCCAATATCTTTTTTGCAGCAGTGGAGATCATTGACTAATGGAGGGGACCTAGAGGCCTTCGACGACATGCTATCTATGATGAGATCTACGGCGTCTTCAAGGATGGCTTAGTTTCGGCTTTCTTTGGGAATCTCTGCTGGCCTACGTGCCTTATTTGGCTGGTTGCCATGTACCTGTACTCTTTAACTATGTTGTGGTCGGAGTGTGTTGTTTGGTTGGCTCCGTTGTGACTCTGCCTGGTGGTTTTATTTATAAAGTCGGGCGTATGCCTTTTCTCTAAAAAAAGAAGTGACCTTTCAGTGCAAATTGGAATGGATTCCATAATCACGGTGAAGCTGATCCAAGCTTCAGAGGTTGACAGATCGGTTTACTCGTCCATCGTCAAGGAGATTAGATATCTTATGTCTTTAAGAGAAAATTGTATTACTCATGTTCATCGTAGCCAAAATAAAGTTAGTGATAGCTTATTAAAGCTTTGCTCGTATTGAGGGTAAAACCATGACCTGGTTAGGGGCTGGTCCTCCTGATACTTTGGTATTGGCTGCGATGGATTGTAAGGGTTCTGAAGTTTGAGTAATACAATTTTTCATCCCAAAAAAAAGGGCTCGCATAAGTCATCAAGAAACGTGCGTCCAGCTCACTGGTAGTCTGGTACACAAGTCGAGTGAGGCACGGCTTCAAACCATGACGCAAGCGACGACGTCGAAGCCGTAGTGGCCGACCGCCCCGTCGATGCTTCAAATCCATTCATATAATAGACATACCACACCTCAGCTCAGTCCTCACTGCAGAAACACCACACGATCTGAAAAAACCGACAGAACATGTCGTCGGAGAAGCAGGAGACGGCGGCGGTGCGCGTGCTGGGCAGGTGGCCGAGCCCGTTCGTAATCCGGGTGCTGATAGCTCTTGGGCTCAAGGGCGTGGACCACGAGCTCGTGGAGGAGGAGGCGGGCAACAAGAGCGAGCTGCTGCTCGCCTCCAACCCTGTGCACAAGAAGATCCCCGTGCTCCTGCACCACGGCAGGCCCGTCTCCGAGTCCCTCATCATCGTCCAGTACGTCGACGAGGCCTGGGCCTCCCAAGCCCCGGCGCTCATCCCGTCCGACCCCTACGCCCGCGCGGCCGAGCGGTTCTGGGCCCAGTACGTCGACGACAAGGTAAAAAGACAAGGCAATCCAGTTCCGATTTTTGCTTTGATCCTCTCAGTTCTCTCAGAAACAAAATGATGGTATGAGATTATGCAAGGCGTTCTGAAGGCGGCTAGTGCTAATTCCAAGTGAGCGAACTGTTGTGGGCACTAGACAGCGCTCGATGGCATAGCAAGAATAAGTAACCTGCTGGCTGTTGGTGTAAACCCTCTTTTATTATATGGCAATTGATAAATCTCGAATGTTTGGATTTTAAGGTGGCAATCCAAAAGTTTTTCATGCAACTTTAGTTCACGCAAAGTTGACAAACATGACAATTTTCTGACAAAAAAATAAACTGAGACAAAGTTGTTATGTTTTAACAACTAAAGTTACCACCTCATGTCAACTAAACTTGCCATGAAAAAATGTTTGGGATGACATGCTTAAAATCCGAACATTCAAGATTTATCAGGGTCCTTTTTATATAATGAAGAAAAGAGCTCTCGGTGCAATGCAGCTCGATACTGTTCAGGAATAACTAGAGGAACTTATGATAAGAAAAATAACTACATAAGCCTGCTCGCTTTTTTATGTTTTTATATATAATTAGTTTTTTAATACAGTACAAACTTAGACGTTCATACATACGCACATATATTTACCCTTATGAACGCACGCACGCACATCCTACCTATATAAGCATCTTCGCAAGACTAAGCCAACACATCATCTTTGCCGTGCCCGATCATAACTTCCTTCGTTTGGCCTCTACTTTGTAGCTGCGCAATCATTTGTGTAACAGACCCGGAGTTTATCCGTTTATCCTAAATTAGAATTAGATTTTTATTTTACTTTTTCCATCATCATTGCACCAGACTCATCTCATAAACCTATTCACCAAAAAAAACTCATCTCATAAACCTTGCATTAGCATCATATTGCATTCAATGAAATGAAGATTTAATTAACTCTCAGTTTTTTATTAAAAACCCTAAAACCCTGATTATGCCAATTGTCCTAAATGCTCTTTCTAAACCATGATTTTTTTTTGGCAATGGCCTCATATTTGTTATGTAGGCGCTAGCAATTGTTTAGTGATTAGAAGGACATTTTTTGGATTTTTGGATTAAATCCTAATATTAATATTTATGGATTTAATTTCATATAAAATATAAATGGGTGCCCAAGAATGTTGAATTTTGTGTGAGGCTTGGAGTAAGCCCTTTGAGGTTGAATTCATTTTAAGCCCCCAAACCTATTTTAAGTAGGACCCCTACCAATTTATTTAATAAACACAATGCAGGCACTATTCACAAACGGGTCAGGACAGCTAATCAGGAGATGTAGTCTAACTAACTGTCGTCAGCAGGCGCAACTTAGGGTCTCCACACCAAAGCAAGCCCAAATCCAGGTTTATTAACTTTCATTGTATGAGTTGTATCTTGGTAGAAAGAACTGTTGTATTCATTCCACTGGTAGAAAAAGGGTCAAACGTGAAGCACATTAGTGCCGGTTTGAATTTGAGCCGACACTAATCTGTACATTAGTGCCGGTTCCAACGGCTAGCCGGGCTGCTCTCATTAGTACCGGTTCGTGGTGAACCTTTAGCACCGGTTCGTGCCACGAACCGGTACTAAAGTGAGTGGTGGCAGGATGTTGTCAGTCCGAGGCCCCTCCAGCACCTTTAGTACCGAGTCGTATCACGAACCGGTACTAAAGGTCGTCCTACATAGACCCTTCATCCACCTGAGCTCGCTCTGTTCTTTCCCTTTCCCCTCTCCTCTCTGTTCTTTTCCCTTTTCCTCTCAAGCTCATCACACATTTTGCCCAAGATTTGAAGGCCCCCATCCATTCAAATGATCACAAAGGTTAGCAACTTTTTCCTTTCATCTCTCATTGCTAGATTAGCTCGTGCAGTGCTTTATATAGTGATTGATTTTTGAGTTTAGTAATTTGGGAGGAATTATATATATGTGCTAGTATTTGATTTATATGCAATTTGAGGTCAAAAATAACACTTAGTTTTGCATATGTAGGTGTGGTTTACTTAGTACCTTCTAAATCTCCGTCGTAACCACCGTCGATCGCTTGCAACGTCCTGTCGCCGGCACCACCTTGTGATGAGCCTCTTGTTCATGAAGTTTTATATAAAAAAATGATGTTTGTGTGATTTGGATATATAGTTACTCGTATAATTATCTTACCCATACGTTGTTTGTTATGCATAGTGCCATGGTTTTGATATCCGTCCCCGTCGGCCCTCGTCTGGGTTATGATTCGGATGTGGTATATTCTCTTTTAAAACTATTCATTGCATTTCGTGTTCATGACAAATTATGCCCATCAAGTTGACATAGATATTTGTATGTAGGAGGTAGTTGAACCCGAAATTCCAACTGACCCTATTGTCGAGAGGTTAAATTTAGTTGAAAGAGAAAACGAGGATTTGAAGGAAAAATTGAAAAGAATTGAGGGGGAGAAGATGGAACTGGAGTTGCATGTTGCCGATGTCGTCGATGATCACAAGATTAAGATGGAGAAAATGCGCTTGAAGATTAGAAAGATTAGAAAATATGCCATTCATAGTGAGGCTTGGTATCATTATGCTGTTGGATCAATTGTTACCTTAGTTGCGATCTTGATCGCATTTGTTGTTGCATTTAAATTCTTTAGCTAGAGAGTTATTTGTTTGTTGCATTTAAGTGTTGTATGATCTTTATGTATGAACTTTATGTATTGTATTAATTTGATGTTTTCGGTGCTGTGTATTAAAGATGAGCCGGCAATGGATGTACGATGACCGATGCTCTCCCGAGTTCATTAATGGCGTGCGTACTTTTCTGCTTGCGGCTGGGGCAAACAAGCGAGCAGATGGTTTTATGCATTGTCCATGTGCTGGCTGTAAGAATGGTCGCAATTACTCTACGTCAAGAACCATTCACGTCCACCTGTTTGAGTCCGGTTTCATGCCCCACTATAATGTTTGGACCAAGCATGGAGAAAGAGGGGTTATGATGGAAGACAATGAAGAAGAAGAGGACGACGACAGCTATCCTGGCCATGGGTTCCCTGAATACGATGATATAACAATGAGGGAAGAAGCTAAGCCGGTAATGCGGGAAGAAGCTGAGCCGGCAATGCGGGAAGAAGCTGAAGAAGAGGCATCGGATGAGCCCGTTGATGATCTAGGTCGGGCCATTGCCGATGCAAAGAGAAACTGCGCAAGTGATTTGGAGAAGAAGAAGTTGCAGCGCATGTTAGAGGATCACAAAAAATTGTTGTACCCGAATTGCGTAGGTGACAAGAAAAAACTGGGCACCACACTGGAATTGCTGCAATGAAAGGCAGAGAATGGTGTATCTGACAAGGGATTTGGAAAGTTGTTGGTAATGATAAAGGATATGCTTCCAAAGGACAACGAATTGCCCGAGAGTACGTACCAAGCAAAGAAAGCTGTCTGCCCTCTAGGGTTAGAGGTGCAGAAGATACATGCATGCCCTAATGATTGCATCCTCTACCGCGGTGAGTACGAGGATTTGAACGCTTGCCCGGTATGCGGTGCATTGCGCTATAAGATCAGCCGCGATGACCCTGGTGATGTCGAGGGCGAGCGCCCCAGGAAGAAGATTCCTGCCAAGGTGATGTGGCATGCTCCTATAATACCACGGTTGAAACGTTTGTTCCAAAACAAAGAGCATGCCAAGGCGATGCGATGGCACAGAGAAGACCGTAAGAAAGACGGAAAGTTGAGAGTACCCGCTGACGGGTCGCAGTGGAGAAAAATCAAAAAAAGTACAGGAAGGAGTTTGCAGATGACGCAAGGAACGTATGGTTTGGTCTAAGCGCAGATGGCATTAATCCTTTTGGGGAGCAGAGCAGCAACCATAGCACCTGGCCTGTGACTCTATGCTTGTATAACCTTCCTCCTTGGTTGTGCATGAAGCGGAACTTCATTATGATGTCAGTGCTCATCCAAGGCCCTAAGCAACCCGGCAACGACATTGATGTGTACCTAAGGCCATTAGTTGAAGAACTCTTGCAACTCTGGAATGGAACAGGTGTACATGCGTGGGATGAGTACATGGGGGGAGAATTTGACCTAAAGGCGTTGCTGTTCGTGACCATTAATGATTGGCCTGCTCTCAGTAACCTTTCAGGACATACAAACAAGGGATACCGTGCATGCACGCACTGTTTGGACGATACCGACAGTATATATTTGGCTAATTGTAAGAAGAATGTGTACCTGGGACATCGTCGATTTCTTCCGAGAAGGCATCCCGTAAGAAAGAAAGGGAAGCATTTCAAAGGTGAGGCGGATCACCAGACGAAGCCTCGCCACCGTACTGGTGCTGATGTACATGATATGGTCAAGGATTTGAAGGTGGTCTTTGTTGGAAATATGCCCTAGAGGCAATAATAAATTAGTTATTATTATATTATATTTCATTGCTCATAATAATCGTTTATTATCCATGCTAGAATTGTATTGATAGGAAACTCAGATACATGTGTGGATACATAGACAACACCATGTCCCTAGTAAGCCTCTAGTTGACTAGCTCGTTGATCAACAGATGGTTACGGTTTCCTAACCATGGACATTGGATGTCGTTGATAACAGGATCACATCATTAGGAGAATGATGTGATGGACAAGACCCAATCCTAAGCCTAGCACAAAGATCGTGTAGTTCGTATGCTAAAGCTTTTCTAATGTCAAGTATCATTTCCTTAGACCATGAGATTGTGCAACTCCCGGATAACGCAGGAATGCTTTGGGTGTACCAAACATCACAACGTAACTGGGTGGCTATAAAGGTTCACTACAGGTATCTCCGAAAATGTCTGTTGGGTTGGCACGAATCGAGACTGGGATTTGTCACTCCGTGTAAACGGAGAGGTATCTCTGGGCCCACTCGGTAGGACATCATCATAATGTGCACAATGTGATCAAGGAGTTGATCACGGGATGATGTGTTACGGAACGAGTAAAGAGACTTGCCGGTAATGAGATTGAACAAGGTATCGGGGTACCGACGATCGAATCTCGGGCAAGTATCGTACTGATGGACAAAGGGAATTGTATACGGGATTGATTGAATCCTTGACATCGTGGTTCATCCGATGAGATCATCGTGGAGCATGTGGGAGCCAATATGGGTATCCAGATCCCGCTATTGGTTATTGACTGGAGAGTTGTCTCGGCCATGTCTGCATGACTCCCGAGCCCGTATGGTCTACACACTTAAGGTTCGATGACGCTAGGGTTATAGGAAATAGATGTACGTGGTTACCGAATGTTATTTGGAGTCCCGAATGAGATCCCGGATGTCACGAGGACTTCCGGAATGGTCTGGAGGTAAAGATTTATATATGGGAAGTCATCATACGGTCACCGGAATAATTCGGGGGTTACCGGTATTGTACCGGGACCACCGGAGGGGTTCCGGGGGTCCACCGGGAGGGTCCACCTGCCCCGGAGGGCCCTATGGGCTGTATGTGAAGAGGGACCAGCCCCTTAGTGGGCTGGGCGCCTCCCCCCCTAGGGCCCATGCGCATAGGGTTTGGGGGAACCCTAAAGGGGGGGCGCCCCCCTTGCCTTGGGGGGCAAGGCAACCCCCCTTGGCCGCCGCCCCCTCCTCAGATTGTATCTGAGGGGGCCGGCCCCCCTCTCCCTTGCCCCTATATATATGTGGGGGTTGGGAGGGCAGCCGCACCCAAGTTCTGGCGCAGCCCTCCCCTCTCCCAAGTCCTCCTCGTCTCTCGTAGTGCTTGGCGAAGCCCTGCTGGAGTCCCGCACTCCTCGACCACCACCACGCCATCGTGCTGCTGCTGGATGGAGTCTTCCCCAACCTCTCCTTCTCCTCTTGCTGGATCAAGGCGTAGGAGACGTCACCGGGCTGTACGTGTGTTGAACGCGGAGGTGCCGTCCGTTCGGCACTAGGATCATCGGTGATTTGGATCACGACGAGCACGACTCCATCAACCCCGTTCACTTGAACGCTTCCGCTTAGCGATCTACAAGGGTATGTAGATGCACTCCCCTTCCCCTCGTTGCTAGATTACTCCATAGATTGATCTTGGTGATGCGTAGAAAATTTTAAATTTCTGCTATGTTCCCCAACAGTGGCATCATGAGCTAGGTCTATGCGTAGTTTCTATGCACGAGTAGAACACAAAGCAGTTGTGGGCATCGATTTTGTCAATTTACTTGTCGTTACTAGTCTTATCTTGATTCAGCGGCATCGTGGGATGAAGCAGCCCGGACCGACCTTACACGTACGCTTATGTGAGACTGGTTCCACCGACTGACATGCACTAGTTGCATAAGGTGGCTAGCGGGTGTCTGTCTCTCCCACTTTAGTCAGATCAGATTCGATGAAAAGGGTCCTTATGAAGGGTAAATAGAAATTGGCATATCACGTTGTGGTTTTCGCGTAGGTAAGAAACGTTCTTGCTAGAAACCTATAGCAGCCACGTAAAAACTTGCAACAACAATTAGAGGACGTCTAACTTGTTTTTGCAGCATATGCCTTGTGATGTGATATGGCCAAAAGGTTGTGATGAATGATATATGTGATGTATGAGATTGATCATGTTCTTGCAATAGGAATCATGACTTGCATGTCGATGAGTATGAAAACCGGCAGGAGCCATAGGAGTTGTCTTAATTTATTTATGACATGCGTGTCAACATAAACGTCATGTAATTACTTTACTTTATTGCTAAAGCGTTAGCCATAGTAGTAGAAGTAATAGATGACGAGACAACTTCAAGAAGACACGATGATGGAGATCATGGTGTCATGCCGGTGACAACGATGATCATGGAGCCCCGAAGATGGAGATCAAAAGGAGCAAAATGATATTGGCCATATCATATCACTATTTGATTGCATGTGATGTTTATCGTGTTTTACATCTTATTTGCTTAGAACGACGGTAGCTTAAATAAGATGATCCCTCACTAAAATTTCAAGAAAAGTGTTCCCCCTAGCTGTGCACCGTTGCGAAGGTTCGTCGTTTCGAAGCACCACGTGATGATCGGGTGTGATAGATTCTAACGTTCGAATACAACGGGTGTAAGCCAGATTTACACATGCAATACAGTTAGGTTGACTTGACGAGCCTAGCATGTACAGACATGGCCTTGGAACACGGAAGACCAAAAGGTCGAGCATGAGTCGTATAGAAGATACGATCAACATGAGATGTTCACCGTTGATGACTAGTCTGTCTCACGTGATGATTGGACACGGCCTAGTCAATTCGGATCATGTTTCACTTAGATGACTAGAGGGATGTCTATCTGAGTGGGAGTTCATTAAATGAACTCAATTATCATGAACATAGTCTAAATTGTCTTTGCAAATATGTTGTAGATAAATAGCTCATGTTGTAGCTCCCTATTTCAATACGTTCCTAGAGAAAGATTAAGTTGAAAGATATTGTAAGCAATGATGCGGACTAGGTCCGTAGTCCGAGGAGTGTCGTCACTGCTACATAGAAGGCTTACATCTTTGATGCACCGCTTGATGTGCAAACCCCTACAACGTCGTCTGTGGATGTTGTAAACACCTGACAGGCACATCCTGATGACTACTTAGTGCACCATACTTTACGGCTTAGAATCGGGATTCGAATGACGTTTTGAACGCCATAGAACATATGAAATGTTCCAAGAGCTGAAATTGGGATTTTAGGCTCATGCCCGTGTTGAGAGGTGTGAGACCTCTGACAAGTTCTTTTGCCAACAAGATGGAGGAGAATAGCTCAGCTAGTGAGCATGTGCTCAGAATGTCTGGGTGCTACAATCACTTAAATCAAGTGGGGTTAAACTTCCAGATAAGATAGTGATTGATAGAGTTCTCTAGCCACTATCACTAAGCTACTAGATCTTCGTGATGAACTATGACATGCAAGGGATGAAATTGATCCCGGAGCTGTTCGCGGTGCTTAAGACCGCAAAAGGTAGAAATCAAGAAGGAGCATCAAGTGTTGATGGTTTAACAAGACCACTGGTTTCAAGAAGGGCAAGGGCTAGAAGGGAAACTTCATGGATGGCAAACCAGTTGCCGCTCCAGTAAAGGAACCCAAGGTTGAACCCAAACCCGAGACTAAGTGCTTCTATTGTAAGGGGAACGGTCACTGGTAGCGGAATTACCCCAAATGCATGGTAGATAAGAAGGCTGGCAACTTCAACAAAGTATATACGTGTTATTAATGTGTACCTCGCTAGTACTCCTGGTAGCACCTGGGTATTGGATACCGGTTCAGTTGCTATTACTAGTGACTTGAAGAAAAAGCTACGGACTAAACGGAGACTGGCTAAGGGCGAGGTGACGATGTGTGTTGGAAGTGTTTCGAAAGTTGATGAGATCACCATCGCACGCTCCATCTGCCTTCGGGATTAGTATTGAACCTAGATAAATATTATCAGGTGTGTACGTTGAGCATGAATATGATTAGATCATGTTCATTGCAATACGGTCATTCATTTAAGTTAGAGAATAATGGTTATTCTGTTTACATGAATGATACCTTTCATGGTCATGCACCCTATGTGAATGGTTCATTGAATCTCGGTCGTGGTAATACACATGTTCACGCCAAAAGATGTAGAGTTAATAATGATAGTACCACTTTCTCGTGGCACTGCCGCTTAGGTCATATTGGCGTAAGATGCATGAAGAAACTCCATGTCAATGGATGTTTGGAGTCACTTGATTTTGAATCGCTTGACACATGCGAGCCATGCCTCATGGGCAGGATGAGTAAGACCCCGCTTTCAGGTACAATGAAACGGGCAAGTGACTTGTTGGAAATCATACATGCAGATGCGTGTGATCCAATGAGAATTGAAGCGTGCGGTGGATATCGCTATTTTCTCATCTTCACTGACGATTTGGGTAGATATAGGTATATCTACTTAATGAGGCACAAGTCTGAAACGTTTGAAAAGTTCAAGCGATTTCATAGTGAAGTTAAGAATCATCATAACAAGAAGATCAAATTCCTACGATCTGATCAATGAGAATATCTGAGTTATGAGTTTGGCAAACACTTAAGACATTGTGGAATTGTTTCACAGTTGAAGCCACCTGGAACACCACTGGGTTATGGTGTGTTCGGACGTCGTAATCGAACCTTATGAGATATGGTGCGATCTATGATGTCTCTTATCAATCTACCGTTTTCATTTTGAGGTTATGCGTTAGAGACAGCTGCATTCACTTTAGATAGGACACCATCTAAGTCCGTTGAAACGACGTCGTGTGAACATTGGTTTGGCAAGAAACCAAAGTTGTCACTTCTTAATGTTTGGGGATGTGATGCTTAAGGCTTCAGCCGAAGAAGCTCGAACCCAAAGCGGACAAACACATCTTCATAGGATACCAAAGGTGACAGTTGGGTATACCTTCTATCTCAGATCTGAGGGCAAATTGTTTGTCGCTAAGAACGGGTCCTTTCTCGAGAAGGAGTTTCTCTCGAAAGAATTGAGTGGGAGGAAGATAGAACTTGATGAGGTTGTCGAACCTTTATTTCAACCAGAGAATGATGCAACACAGAAAGATGTTTTCTGTGGCACCTACGTCTGTTGAATAGGAAGTTAAGGATAGTGATCATGAAGCTTCGGATCAAATTGCTATCGAACCTCGTAGGTCGACAAGGATATGTACTACTCCTAAGTGGTACGGTAATCATGTCTTAGATATCATGTTGTTAGACAACAAAGAACCTACGAGCTATGGAGAAGCGATGGTGGGCTCGTATTCCGACAAATGGTTAGAAGCCATGAAATCCGAGATAGGATCCATATATCAGAACAAAGTATGGACTTTGGTGGACTTGCCCGATGATCGGCAAGCCATTGAGATAAAATGGATCTTTAAGAAGAAGACGGACGTGGGCGGTAATGTTACCGTCTATGAAGCTCGACTTGTGGGAAAGAGTCTTTTCACAAGTTCAAGGAGTTGACTACGATGAGAATTTCTCACCCGTAGCGATGCTTAAGTCCGTCGGAATCATGATAGCATTAGTTGTATTTTTCGATTATGAAATCTTACAGATGGATGTCAAAACAAGTTTTCTTACCAGTTTTCGTAAGAAAAAGTTGTATGTGATACAATAAAAGGTTTTGTCAATCCTAAGGATGCTAAAAGGTATGCTGGCTCCAGCGATCCTTCTATGGACTAGAGCAAGCATCTCGGAATCGGAATATATGCTTTGATGGAGTGATCAAAGCTTTTAGGTTTATACAATGTTTGCTAGAAACTTGTATTTACAAGAAAGTGAGTGGGAGCACTACAACATTTCTGATAAGTATATGTGGATGACATATTGTTGATCCGAAATAATGTAGAATTTCTGGAAAGCATAAACGGTTGTTTGAAGAGTGTTTTTCAAAGGAAGACCTGGATAAAGCTGCTTACATATTGGGCATCAAGATCTATAGAGATAGATCAAGACGCCTGATGGTACTTTCAAAGAACGCACACCTTGACATGTTTTTGAAGGAGTTCAAAATAGATCAGTCAAAGAAGGGGTTCTTACCTGATTTGTAAGGTGTGAAGTTGAGTAAGACTCAAAGCTTGACCACGACATAAGAAAGAGAAAGGACGAAGGTCGTCCCCTATGCTTTTGTCATAGGCTCTATACGGTATGCCATGCTGAAGTACCGCACCTGATGTGTGCCTTGCCACATGTCTGGCAAGAGGGTACAAAGGTGATCTAGGAGTAGATCACCAGATAGCGGTCAAAATTATCCTTAGAGGAATAAGGAAATGTTTCTCGGTTATGGGGGTGATAAAGAGTTCGACGTAAAGAGTTATGTCGATGCAAGCTTAACACCTATCCGGATAGCTCTGAGTAGAGATACCGGATACGTATAATGGAGCAAAAATTTGGAATAGCTCCAAGTGGAACGTGGTAGCATCATCTACGATATGACATAAAGTTTTGTGAAGTACATAGGGATTTGAATATGGCAAGACCCGTTGACTACAACCTCTCTCACAAGCATAACATGATCAAACCCCGAACTCTTTGAGTGTTTATCACATAGTGATGTGAACTAGATCATTGAGTCTAGTAGACTCTTGGATGTTGGTCACATGGCGATGTGACCTGTGAGTGTTAATCACATGGCAATGTGAACTAGATTATTGACTCTAGTGCAAGTGGGAGACTGTTGGAAATATGCCCTAGAGGCAATAATAAATTAGTTATTATTATATTATATTTCATTGTTCATGATAATCGTTTATTATCCATGCTAGAATTGTATTGATAGGAAACTCAAATACATGTGTGGATACATAGACAACACCATGTCCCTAGTAAGCCTCTAGTTGACTAGCTCGTTGATCAATAGATGGTTACGGTTTCCTAACCATGGACATTGGATGTCGTTGATAACGGGATCACATCATTAGGAGAATGATGTGATGGACAAGACCTAATCCTAAGCCTAGCACAAAGATCGTGTAGTTCGTATGCTAAAGCTTTTCTAATGTCAAGTATCATTTCCTTAGACCATGAGATTGTGCAACTCCTGGATACCGTAGGAATGCTTTGGGTGTACCAAACGTCACAACGTAACTGGGTGGCTATAAAGGTTCACTACAGGTATCTCCGAAAGTGTTTGTTGGGTTGGCACGAATCGAGACTGGGATTTGTCACTCCGTGTAAACGGAGAGGTATCTCTGGGCCCACTCGGTAGGACATCATCATAATGTGCACGATGTGATCAAGGAGTTGATCACGGGATGATGTGTTACGGAACGAGTAAAGAGACTTGCCGATAACAAGATTCAACAAGGTATCGGGGTACCGACGATCGAATCTCGGGCAAGTATCGTACCGATGGACCAAGGGAATTGTATACGGGATTGATTGAATCCTTGAAATCGTGGTTCATCCAATGAGATCATCATGGAGCATGTGGGAGCCAACATGGGTATCTAGATCCCGCTGTTGGTTATTGACCGGAGAGTTGTCTCGGCCATGTCTGCATGACTCCCGAGCCCGTAGGGTCTACACACTTAAGGTTCGATGACGCTGGGATTATAGGGAATAGATGTACATGGTTTCCGAATGTTGTTCGGAGTCCTGGATGAGATCCCGGATGTCACAAGGAGTTCCGGAATGGTCCGGAGGTAAACATTTATATATGGGAAGTCATCATACGGTCATCGGAATAATTCGGGGGTTACCGGTATTGTACCGGGACCACCGGAGGGGTTCCGGGGGTCCACCGGGAGGGTCCACCTGCCCCGGAGGGCCCTATGGGCTGTATGTGGAGAGGGACCAGCCCCTTAGTGGGCTGGGCGCCTCCCCCCCTAGGGCCCATGCGCCTAGGGTTTGGGGGAACCCTAAAGGGGGGGCGCCCCCCTTGCCTTAGGGGGCAAGGCAACCCCCCTTGGCCGCCGCCCCCTCCTCAGATTGGATCTGAGGGGGCCGGCCCCCCTCTCCCTTGCCCCTATGTATATGTGGGGGTTGGGAGGGCAGCCGCACCCAAGTTCTGGCGCAGCCCTCCCCCTCTCCCAAGTCCGCCTCGTCTCTCGTAGTGCTTGGCGAAGCCCTGCTGGAGTCCCGCGCTCCTCCACCACCACCACGCCGTCGTGCTGGTGCTGGATGGAGTCTTCCCTAACCTCTCCTTCTCCCCTTGCTGGATCAAGGCGTAGGAGACGTCACCGGGCTGTACGTGTGTTGAACGCGGAGGTGCCGTCCGTTCGGCACTAGGATCATCGGTGATTTGGATCACGACGAGTACGACTCCATCAACCACGTTCACTTGAACGCTTCCGCTTAGCGATCTACAAGGGTATGTAGATGCACTCCCCTTCCCCTCGTTGCTAGATTACTCCATAGATTGATCTTGGTGATGCGTAGAAAATTTTAAATTTCTGCTACGTTCCCAACAGTCTTTGGAAAGGGTCCTGGTGGACAACCTGTTCCGAATGACGCTGACAGACGCGTACCCATGTGGAAGAAGAAATCTATATTTTGGGACCTGCCCTATTGGAAAGACCTGGAGGTCCGCTGCGCAATCAACGTGATGCACGTGACGAAGAATCTTTGTGTGACCCTGCTTGGCTTCTTGGGCGTGTATGGGAAGACAAAAGATACACCTGAGGCACGGGAGGATCAGCAACGTATGCACGGAAAAGATGGCATACATCAGGGTCATGCAAGCTACGCTCTTTCCAAAGAAGAGAAGGAAATCTTCTTTGAATGCCTGCTTAGTATTAAGGTACCGTGTGGCTTCTCGTCGAATATAAAGGGAATAATAAACATGGCAGAGAAAAAGTTCTAGAACCTAAAGTCTCATGACTGCCACGTGATTATGACGCAACTGCTTCCGGTTGCATTGAGGGGGCTTCTACCGGAAAACGTTCGATTAGCCATTGTGAAGCTATGTGCATTTCTCAATGCAATCTCTCAGAAGGTAATCAATCCAGAAATCATACCAAGGTTAGAGAATGATTTGGTGCAATGTCTTGTCAGTTTAGAGTTGGTGTTCCCACCATCCTTCTTCAACATCATGACGCACGTCCTAGTTCACCTATGCGAAGAGATTAATGTTTTGGGTCCTGTATTTCTACACAATATGTTCCCCTTTAAGAGGTTCATGGGAGTCTTAAAGAAATATGTCCATAACCGTGCTAGGCCAGAAGGAAGCATCTCCAAGGGCCATGAAAATGAGGAGGTCATTGAGTTTTGTATTGACTTTATTCCTGACCTTAAACCGATTGGTGTTCCTGAATCGCGGCATAAGGGCAGACTGGATGGAAAAGGCACACTAGGAGGGGAACAAATAATATGTATGGACGGACATTCTCTCACTGAAGCACACTACACAGTTCTACAGAATTCTGCCTTGGTGGCTCCGTATATGGATAAACACAAGAATTTGCTACGCTCCAAACACCCGGAGCGGTCTGATGACTGGATTACACGTGAACAAACCAGGAGTTTCGCCAGTTGGTTGCAGACACATACCATGCATGACACCTCTATTGAAGATGACCTGTACTTGCTGTCCCAGTTACCATCTTCGAATATAATGACTTTCAAAGGGTACGATATAAATGGTAATACATTTTACACGATCGCCCAAGATAAGAAGAGCACCAACCAAAACAGTGGTGTCCGCTTTGATGCAGAAACCAAGACAGGAAAGGAAACATATTATGGTTATATACATGACATATGGGAACTTGACTATCGACATGGTTTGAAGGTCCCTTTGTTTCGGTGCAAATGGGTCAATATGACATGAGGCGGGGTAACGGAAGAACTGCAGTACGGAATGACAACAGTGGATCTCAACAATCTTGCGTATGCAGACGAACCATTCGTCCTAGCCAATGATGTGGCACAGGTTTTCTATGTGAAGGACATGTCTACCAAGCCAAAAAAAGAAAAGATAAGGAAGCGAATGCATCGTACGATGAGCCAAAGCGGCACATAGTTCTTTCTGGGAAGAGAAACATCGTGGGAGTGGATGACAAGACAGACATGTCAGAAAATTATGAAAAGTTTGATGAAATTGCTACATTCACAGTGAATATTGACCCGAGCATCCCGTTAAATGATGAAGATTTTCCATGGGTACGGCGCAAAGGGACACACGCGAAGAAAAAGTTTCACACCCAAAGATCTGGGATGTGATCGGCTTCACTATCATCACTTTCTTCTGTGTTTCACACCCAGGAGGGAATCTCTGTAATAGTTAGGGTAGTTATGTGTTTTGGCATTAGAAATGCGAAGAAATTTTATGTGCAAACAAATTCTTTCATGCCTTTACTGATTTTTTAAGCTAAATGACCCTGAAATTGAAAAGCATTTCAAATGAACTCAGAAAAGGTTGAAAGTTGGCATGGTATCATAATTTCACCCACATAGCATGTGCAAAAAAGTAGAGAGGGTTACCGCAAAAACTAGATGCACTTCATGTACAAAATGGACAATCTCTTTCGAAGTATCAGGGTTTCGGACGAAAACTCATCCGTTACAAAAGGCATTTCATTTTTTAAATAACCTAATCATTACCAAATTGAATATAATAATAAAACACACTAATATTAAACATAAGAAAAAAGAATCACTGAAAAATCTATTCTCAAAGTTAAGTTATTCACAAATTAGTGATTCACACAAATTTCAAATAAATCAAAATTTAAACTATTCAAATTTGTAAACTATCGGTACTAACAGAAAGTTTGTAATTTTTTGTACCTAAAGCAAAAATATTCAATAAGAAACTCTAAATACAGCAAAAAACAACTCAAAAATAAATAAAACAAAAATAAATAAAGCAAAAATAAAGCCCACCTACTGCGCCACAACGGCCTGCATACGACTAGAAACCCAACCTGTTGTTGGGCCAGGATGCAGGCCCGCAAAGGCCCGGTAGGCCCACAGGGCAGCACAGAACATTTAGGCCCAGTAGGCCTGCTTTGGAGAGGAGCTCGAGGGAGCTACCGCGCTGGGGCTTATAAACCAGTGCGGACGCCCCTCGGCTAGCGAGGTGGGACTAAACATCTCGCACCGCACCTGCGCCAGCGCACCCCCTTTAGTACTGGGTGGTGGCTCAAACCGGTACTAAAGGGGGGGTCTTTAGTACCGGTTGGAGCCACCACCCGGTACTAAAGGGGTGCGGTTCCCGCCGCTTGGCCTGGCCAAAACAGGCCTTTAGTACCGGTTGGTGGCTCCAACCGGTACTAAAGGTCCATCCTATATAACTAAACACTTCAAAAATTTCAGTTTCTCATCTGCCTCTTCTTCTCTACCTCGTCGCCCGCCGCCCCCGTCTCCATATCCCTCATCGCCGCCCCCGTCGCCGCCCCGTCCCCGTCGTTGCCGCCCCGTTGTCCTCGTCCCCGTCGTCACCGCCGCG